>NC_137952.1:53305585-53674347 GCF_963924665.1 Micromys minutus
CTAAAAAGCCACATTGTCCCAGACCTCACTTTCCTGATTGGATTCATGTGTTTCAGTTTTCTTGTTCTAAAATGGTGATGTTGGTGGATAAACCAAGAATACCATTTGTGAGGTGTATACAGAATGGATGGGGTACTGCTGACAGGTCCTCAGCCCAGCTTCCAGTACCTAGCAAACAAATAGCTGTAATCAGATTTGCTACTGGGTTGTTCAAAATAGATACCCTTTCCTTTAAAAAGTAAAGGGAGAGAGGCCAATTAAAGCTTTCAAAATATACACAAAGTAAAACAGTGTACACAGATAAGACTAAGGGGAGGAATTGAATAATTAGGAACACACCTATTTGTTCAAAGCTGACAAGGTAGAAAGGAGGTCTCTCCCTGGGGCTAGGGATGGACCCCACACTGTAGAGTGCAATTCCCTGCTTCCAGAGTGTGGAATGTCAAGCTGGCATTTGGTCACCATGGCTACATAGGTGTGAAATCCTCAAGCTTGACATCCAATTTATCCTCCAATTCCTTTCCTCTGAATTCTCTTTGTATTTCAACAGCCTCACAGCAGCTTCTTTTCAGGGTAAGGGCCGGCTTGAGGCAGTTTTACATTCCAGACATTGTTAGGGCTTCTCTGTCGGTCACATCAGCTGTGAGAAGCAGAAACTCTGTCTGGTGGCACAAAGTGGAGGCAGACCATACCCACAGCAGCTACTTCCCTTCCCTGGGGTGTCAGCAGCCCATCTTTATCTTCCCAAACCAAGGTTGCTTTCCCCTGCCCACAACTAGAACAGGCTGAGTCTTAGATTGACAGCAAGTTTCACCCACAATATGCATAAATTCTCAAGAGAATGAGAATGGAGAGAGAGAGAGAGAGAGAGAGAGAGAGAGAGAGAGAGAGAGAGAGAGGGAGGGAGGGAGGGAGGGAGGGAGGGAGGGAGGGAGGGAGGGAGGGAGAGGGAGAGGGAGAGGGAAAGGGAGGGAGAGAGTTTTTTTAACAATGAGCACGTGTTAGAAAAGCTGGCTTCTGAAGCAGAATTCATGATGTAATTAACTACTGAAAAAAAAGAAGGAGAGGGAGAGATAGGAAAGGAGGGGGAGAAGGGAGAAAGGATGGAAATGGGGGAGGGAGGGTAAGAAGGAGAGAACGTAGGGAGGAAGGTGAAAACAAAAGGCAGCTATATTTTCCACACAGCAACCATCCAGGATATGCTTCCCTGAGTCTCTTTCCTCTGAAATGTGTGTATTTTGAAGAAAGCTTATTTGTGCAAAATACTCTGAGGGAATATTTACTCCTGCTTCAAAACAACCTCCATTTGTATAGGCTTTTTAAGCCTCCCAGAAGTTAAAAACAGGAAGTACTAGTTGGCTCCACAGATGTAAACTTAAGCTCTATGGGTCTACCATGGTTTAGGAATCTGGCACCCATGGTGAAATAAGGATCCTTCACATTCATTGTGGTGCTTTGACAACATGTACCAGGAAGACAAGCCCTGGGTGTATTCACACCCGGGACCTGCTCCTGCGATTGATGACTGTTACCCAGAAAAAGCCAAGGAAGGGCCAGAGTGTAGTTGAAAATCAATTGACCTAGAGCCTCCACAATGGTTTGTCTAGCAAGCCTCACATTCTCCTCCCTGCCTTGGGTAAGGAAGGATGAGACACTTGACAACCAACTGTACACCTCTAAGTTGACATTTCATTGTAGTAAAGTAAATCATTCTGTGTTGGACGGATGTCCTCTCCCACAGCCAAGGGTGAAGTATGCAAGGCAGGAGAGAAGTGGAGAGGTATTGATATAGTGTAAATATCATAGGCATTAGGGATTAGAGACAGCTCATTTGATTTCCTGCCTCTGCCATGCTCCAACCTGAGGTCTTAGCCCTGTAATGCTTAGTTCCATAATCAATACCATTCTTCTGTCTTATAAATATACAAGGATCAAAGACACTCATTCCAGATACTCAGCATGGTGCATAAGAACTCTTAGCAGGTACATGATAGCTTAGAACTACTTCCTTGTCAAGTGACAGCGTTGACCACACATGCTGCCAATACATGGTCTATTTGTGTCTTCATTTAAGCACTGACTTGTGCTAGTTCAGATTATATCAAACATTCAAAGTGATGATATTAGGAGGTGGGGCCTTTGGGAGACAACTTGGTCATAAGGGTGGATCCTTCCTGTTTAGATTAGTATCTACTGTACTTGGAATATGATTTGTCCCCTCTGCAACTAAGCCTAAAATGTCATTGTTATTGGGTTTCAGCACCTTGCATGGACCAAGGTCGCTGGCCTAACTCCAATGTACAGCATCAGGTTGATCCTCCAGAAGATAATCTGTGGGCAGTGATTTTGGTCATATAGACCTCTAAGAGTGTTCCTTCCTATAAGTGTTCCATGGGCCTGCTCAGTGAACTCTAAGGTGAGGATGGTCCCAAGCAAGTGCAAGACAGTACAGCAAAACAAGGACAAACCCTGAAAGACTTTTCCAGATTAATTCTGCCTAAAATGCTAATTCATCCTGAGGGTGAATGAAAAGATGAGCTCCCCTTGGCCAAGTGCTGCTTTTAGATCCTTAAAGCGAGGACTCCCACACTCGGTCCTAGGAAAGATGACACCCCAAATCACTCACGAGAAGCAGTCTTGATGCCAACTGCAAGAGGATTTGTATTCCAAGTGTGCTGGGGCCCACAGTTGTACACCACACAGGGGTAGAGAACTGCAGACCCCGAGTGCAGGATCGGGACAGCTTTCATAGGGTTCACAAGGCCCGAGAATCACAAACGAATCATGGCAAAGCCTGCAAATCACAAACCAATCATTTAAAATTATCTAAGCCCGCACTCCATGGACCAATCAGTTCCCTAGTCTCGGAGGTCTGTATTTGTACGGTCTCCTGGGTGGGGGTGACAATGGCACTCAGGATAAGTCACTGGGGGCGGTTCTATGGTGCAAGCAGTTTGCAGAAGCCAGATAAGCGGTTAAGTCAGCTTATCTCCTGTTAACTTACTAGGCCCGGCTCACATATCCAAGGGCCTGTCCTACAACCTTTCACCTAGTTTCATATAGAAAGCAGACTCTGGAACAACAAGGTATGACCTTATATCTACTTACTCACAGAGAGCAGGGTCTGGAATTTGAGTTATTTAGGGGTTCTTAGGTGTGGGGGTTAAGGCTCCTTTAGCTTGGGGTCCTTGGAGGGGTTAGGCTATATTTTTTATCCTTTCACTGCAATCGTGGAAGAACATGAGCTACTCTGAGAGAACCCAGGAGTTCCTCAGCATGAGGTGGCTGGCCTGAGAAGCCCCCACCTGCAGGTCTTATGATTGATTAGTCTCTTCTACAACCGAGCTTACACAGAAGAATCTCCATATCACTCTGCCCATAACTCCTTGCTCTGATGGACGCAAACATGGCCTTCTCAGATGGGTGGTTTCATCAGATAAAAAGAAAACAGTGACAGCTCAACTGCCCTCTGCAGACAAGGGCTAGTCACCAACATGCAGTCCAGTAGTGTTTCCAAAACAGAAAGTGCGCCAAAGCTCACCGTGGTCATCTTTTAAAGATGTGTGTAATCCTGGGTGACAAAAGAATTGCTTTTCAAAGACATTCCCTCTACATGGAAATGATCCCTGCCACTGCTTCCATCCCCATACAATGTCCTCTTCAAAACAGCACAAGCTCCATCATTTAGAGAAGCCATCACATTTCTTCACTAAAGAAACTTGCTTCTTTGACCTTTAAAAAATTATTCCAGGGTGTTTTGATGTGGTCCAGAGCTATTTATTTAAGAATGTAGATTAAAATGCAGCTCTTTGACATGTGTGGGAGGTGGTGAGGCTGTATCCCAGTATTTCCCACATCCTTTACAAGTGCTGTGTCACTAAGCCTCACCCCAGCCCCCAGCAGCCACATGTCAACACAAGACATTGTGTGGTGAGAGGGAAAATAAACATGAGTGTTGTGGTTCAGATGGCTTGGCCAATATACCACATTCCCTGGATCAACTGAGGCCTGCTTTAGACAAAAGTGGCCCTTAGATCTAGATTCCCCAAATACTGCAAGCTTGGCAGTTTGAATGGCCGCTTCAGAAAGTCAAAACCCAGCTAGGTGTGTCAACAACACACACCTGTGATCTCAGTGAGATTAGAGGCAAGGTAGGAAGATCCCAGTGAGTTTGAAGCAACTCCAGGATACAAAGTGAATTTTTGAGGTCCGATTGAGCTATAAAGTGAGAGTCTGTCTCAAAAACAAAAAGAAAAATCGAAGGTCCATTTACCTTAAAAGAAAGACCACAAAAACACAGAAAAACACAGAAAGAAATGTTTATCCAACAACAACAAAAAAGTAAAAAAAATAATTTTTTTTTTTTTTAAAGGGAAGAAGAGGCAAAGGAGCTGATGGGAAGGGAGGCAAGAGGTGAAGTGGTGAAGCCAGGCCAGGTAGAAAGCATGTCGAATGTATCTTGGTGAAAGCCCTTGCCTTTACACCTGTCACAGCAACTCTGCTCCTTAGAGAATGGGGAGGGCGTCACGGGGTTAAGATGGGGGGAATGGGGTTGGACACAATCATGGGAAGTTTCCCTGAGGGCATTATACTAGTCAGCTCTCTTGCTGTGGCAAGACATTAGAGATAATTTAAAGAAAGGAGAACTTTGTTTGGCTTACAATTTCAAAGTTTTCAGTCCATGGTTAGCCCAGCCTATCACTTGGGGCTGGTGGTGAAGCTGAAAATGATGGAGGAAACATGCTGTAGCCTGAAGCTGCTCTCCACATGGCAGTCAAGCAATAGGGAGGTAAGGTCCCAACATCCCACTCAAAGGTACATCCTAGCAACCTAACACCAGCCACTAGGCCTCACTCCCTCCTAGCTTACCACAGGCTCATGGATGACCTCAGTAGGGCATGCACCCAAACTCTTAACACATACAGAGTCTGTTTCATTTCTTTACTTTCAGCATATAGTACATAAGCTTCTGTAATGAAGTCACAAGAAAACTAATGTCTCTGAGATGGTTGTTCAAATATACATTAAAAATAGCATGTTAAGGGCTAGAGAAATGGCTCAACTGTTAAGAGCACTGAGTGCTCTTCCAGAGGTTTTGAGTTCAATTCTTAGCAACCACATGGTGGCTCACAACCATGTGTAATGGGATCCTCTTCTGGTGTGTCTGAAGACAGCTTCAGTGAATTCACATACATTAAATAAATACATCTTTTTTTTAAATGGCATGCTATGTTATAAATTTTCATCAAAATATCTGGCAAAGTATATTTTAGACTCTCTCAGTACACTCCTCTCCAAGTTCAGTGCCTCTCTCCCCCCTCCCTCTTCCCCTTCCTTCCTTCCTACCCCTCCCTTCCTACCCCTCCCTTCTTTCTTGTCCTAAAGCTTCCACATAGCTACAAGAGCACATGCATGTTAGTTACCCTCTGGTGCACAATGAGCTCCCTAGAAGTTCAGTGGACAAATGTGTTTCCCATGACAGGAGTAATAAATTACTGCAAAGGTATGACTTCAGGTACCATGAATTAATCCTCTTACTATTCTGTACATCAGACATACAAAGTGAACCATATAGGGCTAGAATTAAGGCTTCTTTCTTTGAAAGAGTAAGGGGAAACCCCTTCCTTTTCTTCTTCTGGTTTCTCAAGACTTCTGACATCTCTGGCATCCTTGCTCCCAGCCCTGTTCTGACAATTTTTTTACTAGAACCTGCCTGTGGAATCCAGGGTACTCTCAGGATCCTAGTCAGTCTTTTTACTCCATAAGAGCATATATTCACAGGTTCTGGGCAGTAGAGAGTAATAGAAGAGGTACTTGTTGTCAGAGTGAATGTCAATAATTACGTCTAAAAGAATGGTTTTAAACAACCACCATGTTTTTTCTCTTGATTTGTTTTTTTTTTTTTTTTTTTTTTTTTGTCTTTTGTTTGGTTTATTTTTTGTTTTGTTTTGCTTTCGTCTATCTGCTTTCATTCTTTTAACCATGAGAACACTAACTCTTTTTGAAGTTTCTTCTTCTTCTTTTTTAAATCTCTCTCTCTCTCTCTCTCTCTCTCTCTCTCTCTCTCTCTCTCTTTTACAATTTACTTATTTTGGGCTGGAGAGATGGCTCAGAGGTTGAGAGCACTGACTGCTCTTCCAAAGGTCCTGAGTTTAATTCTCAGCAACCACATGGTAGCTGACAACCATCTATAATGGGATCCGATGCCCTCTTCTGGTGTGAAGTGTACATGCAGGCAGAACTCTAAACACAATAAATAAATCTTAAAAAAAAAAAAAGAGAGAGAGAGAGAGATTTTTTTAACTTTTATGTGTGAGAGTACATACACTGTCACTGTCTTCAGACACACCAGAAGAGGCCATCAGTTTCCCTTATAGATGGTTGTGAGCCACCATGTGGTTGCTGAGAATTGAACTCAGGACTTCTGGAAGAGGAGCCAGTGCTCTTAACTGCTGAGCCATCTCTCCAGCTCCCTGGGGTACACTAACTCTTATCTGCAGAGAAGATGCTAAGGAGGGATATTGTTCTGGCTTCAGTGTGGATAGACGAGCTCTGCTGTTGGGAGTCTCACACTCCAGTTAGACTACACTAGACAGTCAGCTCAGGTTTAGGAGAGAGAAAAGAGTCTGAGGGTCCAAGTCCTATTGCAAACACTGAGATCCTGGAAGATGTGGAACATGACATTTCCTAGTATCCATGGAAAAGCCCAACTATAACCAAAACATTCATTCACTACATGTATTTAAGGACCAGTTCTTTCCACATTTGCTGTTTCATATGCAATTTGGACTTCTGGTTTTCTTCTAAACAAAACCTTTTCACCAAGGCCAAAACTATCTCACCACATTAAGCCTTGCCACATTTCCCTGAAAGGACTTTGGCCATCTTCTCCCTGAACAGTAATTGTGTAAGTGTCAGCTACCCTGCACTTCAAAGGCAGTCTTTGCAGAGGTCAGAGCCATTCTGCCACAGAATGTAAGCGCTATTAGCTACATCACCAATAGCACCACCGTGTGGCAGTAAAAGGAATAGCAGTTATGGGTTGAGCAAAGAGGGTTCTCTCACAGACCAACGCTGTTTTCTCCCTCCTAAGCCCACAATGGTCCAAGAAGATAAACTGTCCTGCCTGCTTGTTTTTAAAACGTTAAGACAAATAACAAAAAATAAATATGTATTATATGGATAGTAAATTGTAAGGCTGTAGTTGATCTCCACTTGTTTTCTGGGTCACACACCATGCAGTTGTTTTCTTCTCAACACAACACTTGGAACAACTTTTTACTTTCATATTGTGTCAAATTTTAAAGGGTTACAAGAGTAGCACAGGAATTCCTCTTTGCCTTTTAGTCAGGTTTACAAATTAATTGCATATTATTCCACATGCTTTGTCCCCACCCAACACACACTTTTACACATTTTATTTCAGAAATGTTTGACGCTAAGTTGGGGAAATGTCCTCTCATTTATTACAGTGTTTAATTCTGAAGAAAAAGACAATCCACTAGCACACACCTAAACAACTGTTCTCAAAATCAGAAAACGCTGCCTTTATATTGTCTAACCCACAGTCCATATTTCAACTCCATCAATTATGCCTATATTGTGGAGGGAGGAAGATTATGACTTTTAAACCAGCTTGGACCACATAGCACGAGAGCTGAAGTGAAAATATCAAGCCAGTTGGTGTGTGGTAAACCTAACAAAGAGACAGTAAGTGACCTCCAAGCCACAAAGCAGAACCAACAGACTCATGGCAGACACAGTTCCAGAAAGACTGTATCTGGCCATGGCAACTACTAGCACAGAGACCAGGACAAACCAAACCCGAGCAACATTGTGTCATTGCCAATTATTACTTCAAAACAAAGAAACAGAAACAAGTGTCCAGACTGCTCCTAGCCCTGGAGATATTGGGGGAGACCATTATCCCCGGGATGCTTTGGAGTGGGTGTTCTGTTTATACTGGTTCAGGAAACAACATAGTTTCTCTTGATTCACCACTTACAGCAACCAGTCTCATTGTTTGATCTATGAATATGAGTCAAACATAAAAATATTATTCAAAGATAAAAATGGGATATGGAGTTCTGGCTGCATTTGGCCAGGAATGGTCCTAGTGCCCAATTACATAAACATCCTTTGGCTTTCCTTCAAATAGAGAAAGAAAAGTTAACAGCATGTAGCTATGGGGTCAATGCAGAAACTGCAGGTTGGATTTATTTGGCTTATACTTCCATATCACATTCCACCTTTGAGAGAAGTCGGGATACAAACTCAAGCAAAAACTGAACAAGAGGCCATCGAGGAGGGCTTTTTATTGTCTTGCTTCTCATAACTTGTTGCCCATACTTGCTCAGTTTGGTTCCTTATACAAGCCAGAAAACAAAAGGGAAGGAATCATCCACTGTGGGCTGGAACCTCCCACATCATAGTTAATCAAGGAAATGCTTACAAGAAAATCTGATGGAGACCGTTCCTCAATTGAGACTCTTTCCAGATCTCTCTAGGTTTGCATCAAGTTGACAAAAACTAACACATATACTTTGCTTAACCAAAATTAATTAACTAGAAAACATTTAATAGGCACCTACTATGTACACCACCTTCTCTATAGCACATGACTGCTCTCCCCAGAAAGAGGGATAGGTCCATTGTTATTTCAGAGTTATTTTCAGAACTCTGGACAAAAGAAAACCACATTGTAAAGTCTGAGCTGCACAAGACTGAAGGGAGTAACACAGCGGATAAGAAAACACCTGTGGTTGATGCTCACCTGTGTCCTACCTCACTCCAGTCCTTGGGCAGAGACTTTAAAAGAAAGCTGTATGCTATTCAATATTGCTTTTTGGTGTGGATCTGTAGTAAACCCAGAGTCTCTCCCTTGCTAGGCTATGTTCACATTTCCACCCCTTTTCTATGGTTGTGTCTTGAGATAGGGTCTCACTAAGCTTCCTAGGCTGGCCTTAAACTTGTAATCCTCCTTCATGATAAGCTGAGGTGACAGGCCTGAACCTTCAGACATGGCCTGACATTACTCATTATCACTATTATATCCATGACTTTTGAGCACTGTGTCAAAAACCACCCAGTTTCTTCTTGCAGGCTGAGCAGTATCCATATTCCCACTCCCTGCAAACTACAGCTTTGAGGACTAGAGTTTCCTGCTTGAGGGCATTCAACTGTGGTAGGAATTAATCCTGAAATTCCACCCACCATTGTCTGATAACCAAAACAATACCAAAAAAAAAAAAAATCTCTTGACATCCTCCTATACCTGAATCACTGACTGGTATGGAGAAGAAAACCCATGCCTTCATTTTTCTAAATGAACACAAGTCAGTGTTGTGGTATCAGGTATAGGTCCTACCATGAAACTAGCATTAACAATTAATGTCTGCATCCTCTGTACCCCCCGGTCTGATCACCCAGTGTGACACATGACAGCAGTCCAACATGAAGCAAGTCAAATTCTTTCCTCCAGCTGGTCTGGGTAAAAGCAAAAGTTTTGTTTCAGAAACTTGTCTTTCAATAGCCATCCTTGCTGTTTTGTTTGTTCCTACATGAAAGCTATTTACTTTCAAGAGCTGAGGCCCTCGTGCTGATACAGGGAGCACTAGCCTCACTTTCCCCTGTACATGCACTGATCTGCAGGAGCCAGCCCAACTAAGACTCTGTAAACACAATGCTTGTGGTTTACAGGATGCTGAGACTTTCCACCCAAGCACTCATTTGTGGCTCTTGTTTGTTGGCTTTACTTTTGCTGTTTTCCTGATTTAGCACATCAGTGGGTGTTTTGACATATGGGCACATCTCAATAATTCTTTTACCTAAACTACAGTGTTTCTGGCTCTTTGTTTTTTTGTTTGTTTGTTTGTTTGTTTTTTGTTTTGTTTTGTTTTGTTTTTCTTTTGCCTCAAAATTAAAAACTAAAAGTAAATCAAAGAATTCTCCAAAGTGGGAACAAACTGTTTATAAATTAAATCTGATGTCACTAAGACAGCACAGAAAAACTAAGGCAAGTTATGACAGGAAGCATTTAACTGAGAGCTTGCTTACAGTTTAAGAGGATTAGTTGATGACCATCATATTGTAGAGTGTTGTGGGTTGAACAGAAATGGCCCCCATAGACTCATGTGTTTGAATGCTTGGCTCATAGGAAGCGGTACTATTAGGAGGTGTTGGCCTTATTCAATTAGGTCTGGCCTTGTTGAGGAAGTATATCACTGTCAGGGTGGGCTTTGAGGTCTCAGAAGCTTAAGTCAGTTGTCTCCTTCTGCTGCCTGTTTACCAAGATGTAGAAGTACCAGTTCTTTCTCTAGCACCATCTCTGCCTGCATGCTGCCATGGTTTCCACCATGATGGTAATGGACTAAACCTCTGAAGCTGTAAGCCAGCTCCAGTTAAGAGCTGCCATTGTTATGGTGTCTCTACACAGTAATAGAAACGCTAACTAAGACAAGTGTAGCATCAGGCAGGCATGGTCCTAGAGCAGTAGCTGAGAGCTCACATCTGATTCACAAATTGCAGGCAGAAGGAAGGCTAGACTGAGTCTGGTTTAGGCCTTTTTAATCCCAAAGACTACTCCTAGTGACATATCTCCTACAATAAGGCCACACTTCCTAATCCCTCTCAAACAGTTTTACCAACTGGGAACTAAGCATTCAATCATGAGTCTATTAGTGCTATTCTCATCCAAACCATCACAAGTAAAAAGTGTTAAGTGGTTAACTATATTTCTTATATATATATTTGTGTGTACGGTCATGCATTTATATTCCCCACTGTCAAAAGCCAATTTTCCCAATTTGAACATTACATACAACTTATTCTATATACATACTAAATTGTAATATATGTCAATTTAAAATTAAAAAATATTTTAAAAGCTTCAAAGGTTTTAAAACTCACTAGGTTTGCTTATTATATAGTTTTGTGTGCTTTCCTGTATTTAAAATGCTGTTAGCAATTGGGCAAAAGAAGAGAGCTTTGATCTTGCTCTTGGAAAACTCTTTGGGTCTGCAGGCATCTTCAATATGGTCATGGCAGTGTTGGAAGCACATCTTACTCATACAACCTACAGCACACATATCCCACAAAAATTCTTCCATCCAGTAGGATGGAGTACTGGAGGAGGGAAAGGTAGATGATAGAAGCTGGTCTCCCAGGCATTTCTCAGAGAGCACATGGAATGTCAGATGACAGGAAGTGAAGAAACATAGCAGGGTCATGGGGAAAGAAGTTGAATGAGCCAGCAGTCTGACTATTCCATTGCTGGCCAGTACAGAGGGGCTGTCCTCAGCTGTCACACTTTATTGCTTCCACTGAGCATCTCACAGCCCATATGTGCTGGACAAATGGTTCCAACATTAAGAGCACATCTTGCTCTTGCAGAGGAGCCAGTTCAGGCTCCCAACAGCTACATCAAGATACTCACAACTGCCTGTCACTGTGGCTCTAAGAATTTAACACTCGAGTCTGGACTCTAAGAGGGCCTGTACTCACTTGTGCACATGCCCACACATATTCACAGAGTCATAAAAATTAAACAAATCTTTAAGAAAGGAGAATGGAGAACCACCTCACTTATCTCTTTATGACTTCTTTTTCACCTTAGTGGAAACAGTGAGGAAAATATCTAAAAGCACAGAGATCATATGGAAAAAAACCAAACCAAACAAACAACCCCCCCCCACTAAAACCCAACAATATCAACAATAAATGCTAAGCCAGATCCATTGTCATGAGATATTTAAGTAAAGAGATTATCTTTAAAAACAATATATAGCAATGTATGTTAAGGTAGGCATTGTAGCTCTGTGGTAAACTAAAGATACATGTGGCTTACTAGAAGAGTTCTGTCTTTAAGCTTCAGCAAGTCCCTCCTTAGTTGAAGTCATGTTTGTTGTACTGAGGCTGGGAAGGCAGAGCAGAGATATCAGTGTTACCATCTCTTATGCTGAAAGCATTCCTGACCACATGTCTCCTCTCCCAGGTTTCTGCTAGGCAGCCCCAACTCTCACATCCAGGTCTACTCCATGTCTAGCAGGCACCTGAGTGCTCTCAGGAGCAGAGATTCCCCATCAGTGAGACCATCATTGAGCTGGCATGCACCCATTTTGACCCTCAGGCTGTCTCCAAGTCCTTGCTGGGCAACTCATAATCTTCCCCAGGGCCTACACGTGTCTTTTGGAAAGAGAAGTGATTTCAGGATTTGGAGGCAAACCAGGCAGACATGTGTTAAAAGGGAAAACGGGAGCCAGGCAGCTCTTGTCTGAATTAGCAGAACCACAGTGATCATCCTTCTCTTAAGCATTTCCCTACAAGTTGGAATTCTAACAATTTCATGTTTCTAGTTTATTGCCTTTGCCAATGACTTCTTAGATAACCTGCCTCTGTTTACTGTTCTCAAAAACAAGATTTTGAAGATTCCAAGAAATACTGATAGTGACCATAAGCGAGCAGCCCAGCCAGTCCTGGAGCCCAAAGGCCACTTTAACATTGGTGCAGCTGAACTGACACCTCAAACTAGCCCTGTAACTATAAACAATATTCAGGAGGTTAGCTGCCAAGAGGGTGACCCAAACCCATGGGGAAAAGAAGAAATGGCACTATAACACTGGGTGTCTGATCACCATGGCAACCCCCCACCCCAGTTTCTCCTGTGTAGACACAGAAGTCATTTTCCACACCTCCTTCACAGTCACTTCCTACCCACATCAAGTTAGTTTCAGAGGCACATTAGCAATCACACATGTACCCAACATATCCATATGTCCCCTTTCTTAGTCATCTTCCCAATCCAATCCAGTCTACACTAGGGAGTGGCTTTCTACCAAGACTTTATGTATCCTGTTTCAGCTCCAGGCTTCACTCAGAGAATAGAGTAATCACAGGACATGGATTGTTTGGTGAATGTCTCCTTTAAAAGATCAAGGTAAAGGAGTATCTTTATCTTTCCACATTTGTATGTGCTGATTCCCTGTTCAGGACACGACCTTGTCTCTGCCCTTGTCTCTTTATCTCAAATGTCCATTCTGTCACCTCGAAAGGAAGTTCTTACTCCTATGCCACCAGCCCCAGCTAGGCTCTGTGACTACCCCATACTCTTCTGCAGCTCACGCTTCTTCCTGAGGTCACTGACTAAGGGGTTTTCCTACCTAGAACTTCTAAGTTATGGACACAGATCTAGAAAGTGGTGGGTCTGAGGTCTAGGCTGTCAGGTGAGTAGAGAGAACAGGGCCTAACATGCCCAACAGGCAGTAGCCAGGAATTTAGGGGTAGATTAACTGGAAGAGTTTGACCTGGATGCTTGTCACACTTAGGCATGCCTGATCAGGAGCAGAGCACCTTGAGTTTGTTGCATTTCAAAGGCCCTCAAAGCCATGTGAAGAGTCTAAGTCGGTGGACACTGGCAGAGCCTATGTTGTATACAGGCTTCCAGCCATGACAGACTCCACCCCTGTTTTCAGGAATGAGGGGAACACCCTGGCATTGGAAGTGGCAGAGGAGCTTCTTTTAGGTATGCTGTCCTCAGATTCTTCAAAGGCCTCTTTCCTAGTTAGCTTCATCTGTCAACCAGAAACAACCCTTGATAATTAAAGGAGTCTCAATTAGGAGATTGCCTTGATCTGATTGGTCAATGGGTATGTCTGTGGAGTGTTTTCTTTGTTGGTGGTTGATGTGGATGAGTTCAGTCCACTGTTAAGATACATCTCTGGGCAAGTAGTTCTCAGTTGTATTAAGGCTGACTAAACACAACAGAGGGGAACAAGCCAATAAGCAGCTCTCCTCCATGATTTTTGCTTCTGCTTCCGCTTGATTTTTCCCCCCCTAACTTCACTGATGGATGTGACCTGGAAGTTTAAGAAAAAGAATCCCTTTCCTCCCCAGGTTGTTTTTGGTTATGGAGTTTATTACACAATGGAAAAGAAACTAGAATAGAGCCCTTCCAGGTCAAGTCTAGAGCCCCTCACATAAGAACCAAGTACTCTACTATCAGTCCAAGAAACCAGGACAATTTTTTTAGATGATGACACCTGTTTAAAGTGTAGTTAAGAGAAAAAAAAGTGTAGTAAAGGCTAGGCATGCTTGCACACAACTGTGACCCCAACATTCAGGAACAAGCAGGAATATTGAGTTTGAGACCGCCTGAAGCTACATAGAAAGCTGAAGCAGTCTTGGGCTTTGTAGCAAGACACTGTCTCAAAAATAACAAAAACAAAAAGTGCATTTATGACCTATACTTTTGTAGAAAATTATTTTACATTAAAAAATACAGATACACAAGAAGTTGAAAATGCCTATGATTAAAATTAAAAATTAAAATCCCTCTTTACTGTGACCTCATTCACCCATATTTTCTTTCCCCATGTAACCTACATATGTAATTGCCTTCAAAAAAAAAAAAAAAATAAGCTCATGTGTAATGCTCTTTTTTTGTCCTCTCTCTTTAGAAGCAGGATTTGGCTATGTAATGCTGGATGACCTCAAATTTGGGTTCCTCCTCTCTCTACTTCCCAAGTAGTAGGATTACAGGCTCTAAGCCTTTGAGCCACATACAGATCTAAAATAAGCCTCTGAGCTTATATGCATGCTTGTATATGCTAAGCAAGTGCTCCACTACTAAACCACATCCCCAGCCTTCTGCAATTTAACCTGTTTACTTAGTGATTCCTTTTCAGTACCTGAAAATATAGCAAGAGTCCAAACAGGTGAAAATGACAGCTCTACATTCATGCAGTCCCTGCCTCCTGTGACCTCCTGTTCCACTAAATACCACTATGGTGAACATCTTTATGCACCTCCCTCCATTCATCTGCTTCTTTGGAATGGATGCAGAGAAGTAGGATTGCCAAATCAAAGCATGTGTCTTTTTCTCAAAGTAGCTGTACTTACTTGTTCTCCCTCAACAAAAACATCTGTTTCTCACACCTGCTCAGATCTGAAATCATCGCACATTTTAATGCTTTCCAACTGATAGACCCAAGGACTTACCTCATGGATGTTCCATTGTGGGTTTCCCTGAACTGTGGTAATGTTTGCATTGGCTGGAGAACTCCTTCCACTGTGAGCAACCTGGCCACATCTTTTCCTCCTTGTTGCTAATCTTTTATACTAATTTAGAATTCCTTCGTATAATCAAGTTTTAAAGATAGATATAAATTATATATTGTCTCTAAATTTTCACATGTCCTGAAGATGATAGGATACCTTGCATAGTAAGAAGGTTTTTTTGCCTTTTTCTCATTTTTAAAAATTGACAATATTATATATTATGACCTTTTCTGACCAAGTATATTTTAATAAATGTTCCTCCTTCCTCATCTCCATATCCCTATCTATGAGTGCCTGACTTGTACCCTTAGTTTCTCTCCTGCTTTCAGGTCAGGCAAATCCTTTTGTCTTCTCCCACTTCCTCTGTGTCTCTTTTTACCCTCTCCTGTTCTTCTCTCTTTGTTTTTGTCCACATTCACACCTATTCATCAGAGGCAACATGAGGTTTGTTTCTTTGAGTTTTGGTCCCTCACAGCATATTATACTTTCCAGATCCATTCATTAATTTTATAATTGCAATTCTCTTTACAGTTGAAAAAAATCATTGTGTATGTGTATTGCATTTTCAGTATATAGTCATCTGTTGACAGACATCTAGGGTGGTTCAATTATTTACTATCACAAATAGGGTAATGATAACCATGGATGTGCAAGTGTCTCCATGAGAGAATCTAGAGACCTTTTCATTATAGTGTGTATGTATACATTCACACACATTTATGAATAATTAGGAATGGTAGAGTTGGGTCATTCAACTCTTAATGTTTTGAGAAGCTTTCACACTGATTTACACAATGGCTGAACTAGTTTGTATTCTCACTAGCAATGGGTAAGTGTTCCTTCTCTGCATCCCTGCCAGCATCAGATTTCTGGGTGAAATTTAACTACCTCAGAGTAGTTAAATTTGCATTTCTTTGATGACTAGGGATGTTAAACACTTTGAAAAGTACTTGTTGGCCATTTGCTTTTTTTCTTTGGGGAAGTGCCTGTTCATTTCATCAGATGGAGATTTTTAAATTGCTTTTATGTAATCAAAACCTTCAAGCCAGGCATAGTGATACATATCTGAAATCACAGCATTGGAGAGGTGGAGACATGAGGTTAAAAATTCAAGGACACTGTGAGCTGCATAACAAGAATCTGTCGAGCGGAGTGATGGAGCTACACTTTGATCTTTTGCTTAATAACTTTCATGGAGTTTGCCTTATTTGCATCAATGTCCCATGCATGCAAACTATAATTTTGATTTTTATATCTATTTTCCTCTCAATGATAACTTCCAGAAGCATTAATGATATAAAAGAGGATGTACTTTGCTTTCCTTCAAATGCATATCCAAATATCATCACTGTATCTAAATGTCATTATTGAATATTCCACCATTCCTTGTTCTCTGAAAGGCTGGTTTTTCCATATGCTTATGCATATGCTGAAGTCACAGTCTGCTTGGTCCCCCTGAGAGTGTCATTTCCTATTCTTGGGTCACATCTTCCTTGCTTATCTGTGCCTTTGAGAAACTTTCCACACATTTGCTGTGCTACCCGATAAGCCCAGAGGATATTAACAACAGTGTGGCGGAAGCTGAGGTAAGGAAGCACCCTCCTCCTGCTCCTATTAGGGGGTTGAATTGGTGCTCTGACCACTGAACTCACAAACCTGCTTTGTGGTTTCTCCCTGATCAGCAGAAGCAGGCAATGTGAAGGAAATTCAAACTCAATTTTGGACACATGCCACTTCTAATTTTTAGTATCATAAGCAAATCTTAGTGACATCACTACACACTCTCCTAGATCATATTTATTTTTTCATGATTGATTCTTAGAAGGCCTATAGGGTCAAAATGCATGGTCATTTGTATTGCACTTGATGTTGGCTATTACCAGCTTTTCACCCAGAAGAGTCACATCCCCTCGTATCTCACCACCTGCAGAGAGCACACCTTCTCCACCCAATAAGACATACTCTGCGTTTTGTTCTTTTCTGTGCAGGGAAAGGACTTTGAAATCTAATAAAGGAGTTGTAGGCTCTTGAGCTCGACTCCCAGTTGACGGTGTCTGATAAACTATTTAAGTAGTAATTCTGTCATAAAATGAGTTCCAAGGAGATGCCTGAACCTAAACATCTGTCTCCAAAACCTTGATTATGATTTTGCAGGCCTAGAACTCCTGACCCTGGCTGTGCCAGGTCCAGCTTCAAGAACTGACTGCATTTATCTGGCCTCTTCTATCAGCTAGTGTTGCCCAAGCCTTTATGCTCCTCTGATTAACTTCACACTCTTACTAAAATTTCAAACAACTTAATGAAGCATAAACTCTCTACATATAGCATATAGAACTCAAGAACTTTAAGAACTTAAATGGCTTGCCTAAAGCAAAAGAAGGGTTCACACTCCTGTCCAGTTGACTGCAGAGATAGACTACTGTGGAAGCTGCCAAGAAGGTTCTCCATCTCTAAACATTAACAAATCCAGCAATATATGGAAATCAGAATGCACTCTTGTGGTTTTTACAGGATCTTGAATCCACATGGAGCACAAACATAGACACAGGCATATACCCATATGCATAAATACATTTAATTTTTAAGTATATTTTTAGTATTTTACATATGTAAGAATTTTGACAGTATATGTCTCTGTACCATGTGCATTCAGTGTTCATAGAGGCTATAAGATAGGCATTTAATCATCTGGAACTGACATTACAGATGGTTGTGAACCACCATGTAGGTTGTGAATCAAACTCAGGTACTCTGGAAGAGTATCGAGTACTCTCAGTTTCTGAGCCATCTTTCTAGCCCCATAAATAATAATTTTTTTAAAAAAGAGAAGTTGGAAAGAGCTGGAGAAGTGGCTCAGTAGTTAAGAGCTCGCACTGCTCTTGTAGAGGACCTGTGTAGGCAGGGATGAACATATGTTGCAGTATATTAAAAATGGAATTTATCTTATTTCTTTTTCAGCCCCGCGGTCTCACTCCACAAGTGCCACTTCTAGTACAGAGCCTCGCGCACAGACTCTGACGCTCTGTCTAAGCTGCACCCAAGGTCTCACTCTGTCCGCACAACTCTCTTTCCTGGCGGTTTACTCCGCCTGCCCTACTGCCTCTGTTCCTGGGTATTTCTTTACCCCAAATCCCAACACAAACACAAGTCTAAGGTCCGATAGCTTTTCATATAGGTTTAAATTCTCAATCCACAAACCCTCTACAGACAAGATTACATCAGTGGATAAAGATACAAACTGCCCTCCTATATGAAATAAAAGACCTATAAGATCCTTAAAATGTTTATAGCTACCTAAGGTCAGTTAAGCCCACCTGGATCTAATTCTACCTCCCTGATGTCTATCTTGGAGCTTCTCTGTTGTTACTCCCCACCTCTCTCACCTCTCTCCACCTTCCCTTCCCCTGCCCATTCACCAGCTCTCACCTTTATTTTGCTAATTAAAATGGCAAGGTATGTGACTAGGCAGCCCTTCTTGGAAAAGTGAAATTAACATGAAAATACAAACTATAGGACACTCTACAGACATAGTGCAAAAAAAAGACCACCTGCAAGCAAGGTCCTAGGAGTGAATGAAACCAACCAAAATATGAAGATGGGTATCCCAATTATGATAAACCTAAAGAAATGTCTAGTACAGTCATCTGTGAAGGCCTACAGAACCTGAAGAGGCCAGGTCCTACTAAGGGCAGCATACATCCCTACTATCCCCACAGGCCTATCCTTACCTTCCTCCCAGGGCCCAGAGCAGCCTGAATTACAAGTCTAGAAAAGAAGCATACAATAGCACCTTTTCAGAGTGTTGGAGAGCAGCATTCCCTGAGCAGGAAAATAACCTTTGAAATGACTCAGTATTTCTGATATCACAGGTTTTTAACAGTAAGGACTCTCGTCACAGTGTTTTGATTCTGTGGACTTAGTGTGCTTCCCCAGATTCTTTCAGCAGCCAGGGACATCTTTTTACTTTAGCTATGACACACAAAAGGGCATGGGAGACAGGCATATATCTTTGTTGTTTCCGACATTTTCAGTCAGCCTTTCATTGAATAAGAACTTTTTTGTATTCTCCATGAATGTTCCTTCACGCACTTTCAAGGGTGTCATTTAAGTCCATCTTTAAGGCTGTAACGTTTCAGATTTATCTTTTTCATTTTTATGATTCATTTGACTTTTTGTCAATCATTGTTGAGTAGTAGGGTCAAGAGAAGAACCATCAGTTAGAGTGAAGGTTCGATGAAAACAAGACTTCAGTCTTTCTTAGAAGGGAGAACAAAACAACCACAGGAGGAAATACAAGGTCAAATAGAGGAACAGGGATTGAAGAAAAGATCATTCAGAAGCTCTCTCACCTGGGGATCCACCCCATATGCAGCCACTAAACTCAAGTACTATTGCTGATGCCAAGAAGTATTTACTGACAGGAACCAGATAAAGATGTCTCCTCAGGGGCTCTGCCAGAATCATACAGATACAGCTGAACATGCTTGCAGCTAACCATCGGACTGAACACTGGGACCCCAAATGAAGGTGCTAAAAAAAGGACTGAAGGAGCTGAAATGGGTTGCAACCTCATAGGAAGAACAACCAAACAAACCCTCCATGACTCCCATGAACTAAAACACCAACCATTGAGCACACATTGAGAGACCTATGGCTCTAGTTGCATATGTAGCTGAAGACAGCAGTGTCTGGCATCAATGGGAGAAGAGGCCTTTGGTTCAGGGAGGACACATTTTTCCAATGTAAAGGAAAGCCAAGGCAATGGAATGGAGAGAGTGATTAGGAGCAAGTGCACCTTTGTGAAGACAAGTGAAGGAGAAGGGGGAGGGGGATGAGAGTAGGGTGGGGGAAGGGATAACATTTCAAATGTAAATATAGAGAGTATCTAATAAAAAATTAGGGCAGTGGGAAAAACATGGCTTGTTGTTTTGTCTCTTATTAACTTGGTTCTTTGTAAAAGTAGAGAATGCTATTGACAGAAGATCACTGCTTTACATAGCGAAACTGTCTCTAACATTTGGAAAATCAAACTAGATGCTGAAAATCCCATATAAGGTTGCTTTTGCTAGGTCTCACACCTAGCCTCATGGGTGGCCAGACAGAATGGTTGACTTATATGTATGAAGAAAAGGCCAGTGGGGGGGGGGGGGTTTAATATCACAAAGGTCTTCACTATCTGAGAAGCATGGCAAGCAAACAAGAGAATGTTTAATGGAGCCTAGAGGCCGAGGAATAAGGTTAGAAGCAACAGTGATATGTGGTAGAGAAGAGGACAGACAAAAGGCAGGACTGGACTTGTTTGCAATCACTCAAAGGACTCTCTCTAGAGGAGCAATGACCCTTGTATTGACATCATCTTAGACTGAGCACAATTAAGGTTCTAAGTGAACCCTATAGTGTTCTAGGTACGAAAAGGGTATCCCTGGCTGCTCTGTAAGCATTTAATTCCTGGCTCCAGGTCACCAAGATGCCAATGTAAGGGAGAGCTGCAAGAGACAGAGCAGTCCCAGGACTGAGAGTGCATTCAGGAGCACTGAGGAGCAGCTTTGAAGCTATCAAACAAAGACACTTTATTTAAAACCCAAAGACATGAGGTAGAATGTGGATGTCAGAAGATGAAGAGACACTGATTAAAGAGTTCAATCTAGCAGGTAGTGAAGCTCCCTGTTAATAAGATAGTAGTTAAGAGCCTAGCCTGGCCCCTACCCAGCATAAAAGTATAGCCTCCTCCTTAGGCTTAGAGAACATTCACAGGACATGTGAACTTTTTACTTGGCTTAGCCAATGATGCTCTCATAAATGACCAATCCCAATAAAGATTACATCAGTCTTGCTCATAAGACTCATAAAAGTTCAGCAAGCAGGGCATCATGTGCCTCTCCTCCCTTAGAGCCCTTTCTATTCCTGAGAGTTCTTTCCTACTTTTCCTTAACAAATTCACTTTTACCCTGTTCACTTCTTTTCTGTATTTCCTTATTTTTCCTGGGTGAGAGACAACAGACTTGGAAACCCCTGGTTCAGGGTGTCTTTGATGGCCAGTGACTTTCCCAGGACCTTGTCCCTACAAATGAAACACAGCAAGAGCTGAGAAAGGCTCTCACCCAAAGAAGATATATCATTAACAAAGTAATACTTTTATGATACACCAAGTTTAAGTATTTTTGCTGTTTTGTGGTGTGTGCAATTAGTTTGGGTCCTAAAACTTCAGTAACAGAAGACAAGATATAGTTATATGGTCTAAATCTTTATGTGCTTAATTTTTAAATAAATTATTCACCCTAAAGTTTTAGAAAAGAGTTTCTGAATTTTAAAATTTCTGCATTTATGCAGCTGGATTTGCAGGTCACCAGAGGATCAACAATTGTAATAATAATAAAATAACACATTTAATAAATTATAAGCCAAAGGTTATTTTATATTCCATGTGGTCTAGTTGCTCTTACTACTTGCTTTCATCTAGTCCTGGATTATCAGAAAATACCTTAGAACAATGCTAAATTATCTTGGGTCATGTGTATTACTTTAATATTTGAACTCAACAGAGAATGTGTGCATATATATATGAACTGCCATAAAAAGTTAACAGTAAAAAAGGATGATGTTCTAAGGATCTAATACAGTATATTGACCATAGTAAATGATACTGTATAGTGTGCTTGAAATGCAACAAAAGAGATTTCTGTCCCTCACCACTTAATGTAAAATGGTTACCATAGGTAGTGTTAGGGTGGTTATTATCTTGATTGTGGAAATCATGTACAACGTGTTTCTATATCAGTCACCATACTTGAATATACTATATAATATATATTCAATATACTACACATACTTATAATATATATTAGCAGCAATTAAATAGTTTAATGTTTAAAAGATGCCAGCTCTGCCTGAGTAGGAAACTTCCAGTGGCTGCTGAACAGGAGTCTCCTGCCTTTTAGGTATTCAAACACCAACCACACACAGGTTAGCACAAATCCCAGCTGCACATGTGTGGGTGGGCTGTTCAGCTTTCTCCAGCCCCACCTTGCAGACTGAGGCTGGCTGACCACATCATTATCTCCATAGAAATGTTCCAGACATACAAGGATCCTGGACCAGCCACTGGTGCTGTAAAAATGAAGGTGGAAAAGTACTGATGTGTCACGTTTGCTCCTTACTGGGGTGTAAATGCTCCACTGAGGCAAGCTCCAGGACACCAGCAGGATGTTGCTGAACACAGAGATCGAGAAAGAAGCACCTGGAAGGCACCATCAACATAGACACCATGCAACCTAAGACCACAGATCTTAGAACATCCAAATAATATTGGGTGCATACATTGCCTGTGTTTAACATGATTTGTTTTGTTATAAGTTTACATAAACTGTTCCTAATGACTGTATTTAACAACTGGCTCCAGAGATTCAGAACACTAGCTGTCATAAAATGTTCACACTGGCTCTTGCTTCCCTGATTAAAGCCTTGAATGCTCTGCCCCTACACCATGTTTCTGACACTAAGCCTGGTAGAGCTTGGCTACTTGTTCAGCTTTGAGAACTGGCAGCTTCCATAACACATAATAAAAGAACAAAAGCAACACCCTTTGAGTAAAATAGTGAGTCACCAGCTGCCAAAGCTGTTTGGGAAGTGCAAGCTTCCAAAAGCAGTTTGCTGGAGCCCCAGGCTGCCCTTGAAATGGGCTTATTTTGCATATGCTCTGATAGCCTTAATATATATGCCTTTAATATCTAGAGAAGGATCTGTAAATAATCATACATCAAGAGTCACTGGAGCTTCATGCAGGCAAGAAAGGGTAGAAGGGAGGCTGGAATCTCAGAATAGGTCGTGGGACCTAAATTCAGATTCGCAGAACCCATGTAAAAGCTAGTGTTTCTCCACAACTATATTTATTCTGGGAAAGGAGAAACAGTCAGATTCTGACTAGCCCTCTGGCTAAATAAGTAATTCTATGTATCTAGAGAATATCATTCTGAGTGAGATAACCCAGTCACAAAAGAACAGACATAATATGCAGTCACTGATAATGGGATGCTAACCCCAGAGGCTCGCACTGCCCCAGAAACAACTCACAGACTTTATGAAGTCCAAGAAATAAAGAAAACAAAACAAAACAAAACAAAAAAATCTCTATACAACAAGAAAACTTTGACTATTTCCATGTTACATTTTGTTTTACATGTACTTTATGCTCATTGTAACTATTAAGTTTTCAATGCATACTATCAAACCTTTAAAAAATCAAGTACTGACTAAAAATATATTCATACAGTTTTATGTAAAAATTGTTCTAAAATCTGAAAAAAAAAGTACTGACAAAAATGTATTGTATAATTTTATGCAAACAATGCTTAAAATCTGTACATTTATCTTTGTTTTTTTTTTTTTTTTTTTTTTTTTTTTACTGTTTAAGGAATTTTTATTAAAGCAAGAATTTTATAATCCAAATTACGTTTCCTTGCTCAGTGGTCAGCTCTGCTCCTTAGAACAGGACTGACGTCCCAAGCTATTCCACAGTAAAGAATTACAAAATTAAAGAAAGGAATGCTTTAAATTTTTGTACTTTGCTGAAAATTCTTTTCCCAGGGTCTTTATCTTTGTTTTGTAAAATAAAGTTGTTAAAAAAATAAGTAATTCTAGGTTGCACAAGAGATTTTGTCAAAAAAGTAAGGTAGAGAGTGACTGAGGAAGACATTCAGTATCAAGTACATGGGCAAACACATACACACTTGCAGCATACATACACAACACCATACATACAAAAGAAGGAAGGAAAGGCAGAAGAAAGGGAGGGAGGGAGGAAGTGATTGAAGGAGGGGAGAAGGAAAGCAGGGAGGAGAAGAAGGGGAGGAAGAAACCCTCTGAGGGGACTGAGTCTATGCTTCAGAGCTTCAGAACATTCGTGTGTGTGTGTGTGTGTGTGTGTGTGTGTGTGTGTGTGTGTGTGTGTGTGTGTGTATGTTTCTCACATATCTGTCTGTATCTTTCCCTCTTATAACAATCCCAGTTCTAGGGTGGAAAGATGGCTCAGCAGTTATGAGCACTGACTGCTCTTCAGAGATCCTAAGTTCAATTCCCAGCAACAATAGTGGCTCACAACCATCTGTAATGGACGCAATGCCCTCTTCTGGTGTGCCTGAAGACAGCTACAGTGTGCTCACACACACACACACACACACACACACACACACACACACACAAACACACACACACACACACACACACACACAAGAACCCCAGTTTTTTGTAGTAAGGTCTATCCTGCTACAATAGACCCCCATCTTTATTTAACTACTTACAGAGTCAGTGACTCTGAAAATGTGGTCTCATTGTAAAGTGGCCAGTCCATAGTTCTATGAATTAAGAGAGCCAGGTTGTTCTTAGCCCAGTAAAATATGGAACTTACATTAGGGATATATATACAGGTGCTCTTGAAAATAAAGGCCTAAGTCATTTCAGCACAAAATGGCACAATGACTTCAGAGTGGGATCAAAGTTTTCGATCTAAGCCCTCATGTAACTATTTAATTGTGTTCCATTTACTAATAAATTATTAAAATAAAATATAAGCCTATGTTTGTTCACTTTTAAATAAAGGGTATAATTTGTAACACTTAGGAAGTGCTGGGTCTTTCAAATCCTCAATACATAGGAGATCTCATTACCATCAAAAACCCATCTAGTGTTAGCAAAAGGTGGGATTGTCCCCACAAAACTCAGGGAACCCTGTGGAAGAGGAGGCAGAGATATTTTGAGAGCCAGGGGCAACAAAAGACACCAAGAAAACTTTTAAACACAGCAGGACTGACACACATATGAACTCACAGATACTGTAGCAACGTGCACAGGGCCTGAATGGGTCTGAGCCAGGTGGAATTCCAGCATCGAGAGAGAAAGTGGACACAAACACTCACTCCTAACCCAGAAGCTATCTCCAATTAATAACTGCTCGCAAAGGAAAAAATTTCCCCAATGAAGTCTCACTGGGTTTCTCAGTGTATACAAAGCACACATAAGTGTAGGCCCCATGCCCAGCAGTAGATGGCCAATACAAAAAAACTCAATGCCATAGGGGCAAGAGGATTTTTGTTTGTTTGTTTATATAACAGATCTTTTGTGTATGTGTTGTAGTTTCCAGTTTTGAGTTTTTGTGAGATTTCTGTGTATTTGAATGTATGTGTCTTCATCTATTTGTGTTTCTTGTGCTTTTTCTTTGGCTCTTCTTTTTCTGTTTATTGATTTAGTTTGTCATATTCCAGTTTGTTTAGTTTTGTGTTATTTTATTATTAATTTTTGAGTGCCTTTAGGTTTTCTATAAGAAAGAGAAAGAAAAGGTATAGGTGGGAATGGAGGTAGAAAGGTGCTGAGAGAAGCTGGGAAAGGAGAAACTATAACCAGAATATATCATATGTTCTAAAAAAAAAATAGAAGCAAAGGAGCAAAGACTGCATATCAACATGCCCAGAGTATACTGCCCTCATGATGTCATCCTGTCCTTGCTGTTCATAACAGGAGCAACTCAGGAAAATTAGAGTTTTGCTCCAAAGGGCCTATTCAAGACCTTTCCCTGCTCTGTTTCCAATAGCTCACCTTTCCTGGTAGCTACACTGTCCTGTTCTATCACTCATCATTGATAAGACCCTGGATGAGAATGTTGTCTCTGAAAACATAGGCACAATAGATAAAGAAACAGATGCCATGAACTGGACAAAGGTTTAGTGGAGAAGGGCGTAGCCCCTCTGGCTTCCTCTAGACTCTGCCTGTCCTCCTGGCCAGAGTACCATGGCCCCAAGCCCACCCATCAGGAAGAAGGTCCATCTCTGCTCCAGCTTTAAGAGATGCTCTTTCTCACCTCCCCTGGAGTTAAACATCCCAGTGTGAGTCCAGGGGAACACAGGTCCCTCTCACCAAGTGCACTATGTGGGCAGAAAGCCACTCTGCTACCTCTGTGTATAGCCTCTGGGTGAAAATCTATTCCTCAGATCCACACAGGATGCTGAAAGAATCAGTTTGCAGGTAATAGTGATGACAATGGCAACAACGATGACAACGACAAAATAATGCTTGTTTTTTTAAATTCTTGTTCAAGCCTTGGCAGCTGTTGTTATTTTTTTCTCATTTACGTCTCAGAGAGCTCATGAGTGTAATGGGCTACATTACCACACCTCACCTGTAGCTAAAAAGCCTTAGGGACAGAACAGCTGCCCAAACCACTCAGACCCACACAGTTGAAAGAGGGATGTACTGCCTAAGGAGCAGTGTCCAGCTATAAGGCCTCTCTGGACAGGATGGAATAGCCCATCCCAAGAGAATGGCTTTGCCATCCTACTTGTTCACAGTTACACCACAAGTTGCTATGTTTTTCCAGCTATCACTCTGTATGTACTTTTATATGCAAAACAAGCAGCATTATTGGACAGTAGCAAAGGCTGGAGAGTTGTGGTTCGGGAGACATTTGGTTGTACCTAGGTTCAAATCCCCAATATCCACATAAAGGCAGGGAATATTGGCATATATTTGTCACCGCAGTACTGGGGACACAGAGACAAAAGGTTCTCTAGAGCTCTGTAGCCTTACAGTCTACCCAAATTGATGAGCTCCAGGTTCAAAGAGAAATTGTCTCAATAAATATATAGAGGAGAGTAACACACACAGACACACACACCAAGGTATGAAGAAAATTGCTACCATCATAGGCAAGCACTCTGTGAGATTCAGAGTCCCTTTTCAATCATTGATAGCAGGAAATATTATACTTGCATTGTGGTACCAAGGTAGAAATACAGAATTGGCAAAGTCCAGCATCTTACCTCCTGCATTAAGCCTTAGTAGTGTCATTATCAACCTGTGAAACACCAAAAACTGTCTTTACACCATCAATTTGACTTAACTAAGGAACTAAATTAGACTTAATTAAGAAAATTATGTTGGTAATAAATCTCAGCTGCTAGAAACAATGAATGAAAATGTTATTCTGATATGGTCTTTGCCCTCAGCCTCCTTTTCTAGTGGTTCTCTGCTTGCTCTTGGACCACCAGAAAGCTTATCCAGAGGAGCAGAGTCAAATCCTGAGTAGCCAGTCCACCATTCAGTAGCTTAGATGGGTTGGGATATTTTACTTTTAGCCATACAATTTAGTCTCAGTGAATTCCAGAATCTCTTAGAGTTCTGACTAAGCCTTTGTTCCTTTGGATATTTGGAATTGGAAAATTCACTTACAAAACACACCACATTTGACAGTTTGTGATTTCCACCAGGAAGTGACTCAACTTCCCCCAAACACCAGAAGTCTCCACTGGGGAAGGGAAAGTAACTTGCCAATGTTAGGGAACCAGCTGGTTGCTTTATAATTCACTCACTGCTATATAATTTATGCACATGTACAATGTATTCTACTGGTCTTGCTGATAGATGGCTAACAGGACAGAAATTTACAGGATGAAGGATCCCTCTAAGAGACCTTCAAACTGGATGAAAATAAATCCAGACCAAACATAGAATTTTCATTCTAGAGAGAAACCAAAAATGCTTAATATCAAAGACCAAAGCTCATGTGATATCAGAGTTCTCTATAGGCATATTGGAAGGAACAAAATATAATCATTGTGTTCTTGATTCCATAAACAAGTAGTTAGAAACTACTTCTCTTATTTGAAAAAGTCATGCTTGTATTTAATTTGCACTTCTATAACAAAATATCTTGGATTTGGCAATTTATAAAAAACAGAAAAACTATTTTGAATATTTGGCCACTATTCTGAAGCCTGGAAGCCCAAGATCAAGACCTGAAGTTCAAGATGCCTGCTGACAGCTTCCATACTGCATCATATACAGATGGGTCCACACAGAGCAGAAGAAATGAGTAAATTACCTTATACCTATTGTATCAGAGTATGAATCTCATTCATGAAAACAGAGACTTTGTGACTGAACCACTTCCCAAAGGCCCCACCCTCAGTACTGTTTCATTAGGGAACTGGTTTTGGTGTATGAATGTACATCATAGAATCAACCAATCAAGTAAGAATGAGAGAAAGTATAGATATTTTCAAATCCGAGAAAAAATTCTTTAGAAATTTACCTCCCTTTCTTTCTCAAAAAGCTACTGGAGAGATGGAGAAATGACTTAGTAGTTGAAATTACTTGCTGCTCTTCCAGAGGAACTGAGTTCAGATCCCAGCACCCATGCTGGGCAGCTTACCACTGCCTGTAATTTCAGCTTCAGGGGATCTGAAACACCAAATATCCTCTCTTATGTATTGACTTTAGCTCATAGTTTTTAAGTTTGTGTGTTTAACATAGAGAATCTGTAGAGGTAGAAAACAAGAAATACATAAATATTGCCACTCTAGCACCAAGAGGCTTCAAATAGTTTTATAAACCATTCTCATTTTAGCAACTTCCTTTTTAATTCCTAATAAGTAGCCATCACTTTCAAACAAGGAACAAAAATAGATCTGTAGGGCTGAAAAATAGAAACAGTGACAGGTCTTTGCTAACAAACTTGTTTAGGCAAATTTAACAAATGAATTGCAAAACCTTCTTACAAATAGGTTGATCTCTCTACGTGCATCTGATTCTGTGGTATGCCAAGGCAAATTTCTAAAATTATTCTTCCACTTTAATTATTATCCTAATTATTTTTTAAATAAAACATGTACAACACCCAACTCATCTTGCACCTGAGTTCTCTGCTAGCAACTATACTAGATTCTAAATTTCAAATATGTAAATTGAGCTTTGAATGCTTACTTTATTATCTCATTTTATAATTATGATCAAAACCAGACCAGTTCATCTAGGAAGTCTCATTCAGTAGATAAATGGATACAAAAATTGTGATATATTTACACAATGGAGTACTACTCAGCTATTAGAAACAATAACTTTATGAAATTACTAGGAAAATGGATGCATCTAGAGAATATCATCCTGAGTGAGGTAACCCAGTCACAAAAGAACAGACATAATATGCAGTCACTGATAATTGGATACTAACCCCAGAAATCTCTGAATACCCCAGAAACAACTCACAGGCCATATGAAGCTCAAGAAAAACAAAGGCCAAAAAGTGAAAGCTTTAGTCCTTCTTATGATGAAAAATAAGTGTGTAGCCCCCTCTCAGAGTGTGGTACACCTAGATCTGAAATCATTAATAATCCAAGAGCTAGGAATATAGCCTTGTGGCAATTTTTGGTATTCAAAGATCATTATGTTTAATCTATACACACCAAGAAAACCCTGACTATTTCCATGTTACGTTCTGTTCTACATGTACTTTATGCTTATGGTAACTAGTAAGATTTCAATGCATGCTATCAAACCTCTAAAAGAATTAAGTACTGACAGAAATATATTCATATAGTGTTATGCCAAAATGCTTTTTAAAATCCGTACATGTATCTCTCTTTTTAAAATAAGTTGTAAGAAAAAGAAAAGAAAGAAAACAGGAGGCAGCTGGCCAAGTCACAGAGGGGATCTAATCAGGAATGAAGAGGACATAACTACTTCCCAGCTTCTGCTCTTCCTCCAAGGTGGGCTGTTCAATGTCTGGAGGTTTAACCAAACATACTAAAATTGAATGTCCGTTGTCATTGTTGTAATCTACACATGCTTCTTAAGGAAAAGTCACAAGTCAGCACCAAGTTACATACTATGAAGAATTCAAAGGTTCGAACTGTCTGCCTGTACATGAAGGACGGATGACAAATGTATTGATCTGATGACTTCCAAACGAAATAACCTACAGGTCAAATGGTTTAATAACAGAAACTTGTCTCCCAGTTCTGGAGGCTGCAAGTCTCAGTTCAAGGTTCTAAAAGGATTTCTCCCTCCTGAAGCTTCTCGCCTTGTCAAACATCCATCTTCTCCTTCTGCCTTCATGTGGCCTGGGCCTGTGTGTCTATGTTCTAACTACCTAAAACACATTGTTCACACCATCATCATTAATGATATTTGTATTAATATTGTTGGGGGTATGTACATTGGTACAGTGTATATGTGGCAATCAGAAGTCAAATTTGGGGGACAATTTTCTCTCATCTTACCTACTGATCCATCTCACCAGTTCTCGCACTGTTTTTTACCAGGAAACTGGCTGTCCTGGATTAGGGCTTATACATATTGTCCCATTTTAACTTAATCCTGTGTTTAGAGACTGTCTCAAAACAAAGCCCCACACTGGGGCATCAGAGCTCCAATATAAAATATTAGGGAACACAGTTCAGCCCATGGCAAGAATTTTTAACAGTGAGAGAATGTGATGAGATATCTCACATGGCTTCAGAAAACATGCAAAGACCATGCACTTCCTGAAAGTCATCATTCCTTATTGTCAGCCCTGATCCCAGTTCCTCAGGATCCATTCATAACTGCAGACAGTTGAGATTTTTAGCTTAGTCAGGGGACCTGATATCAGGAGGCTTGAGCAATCTAGTCCTTTATCACTGGGCACCTAATGAGTTGTCAGTGTGACAAGGTGACAAGGCTCCAGACACCCCATGTGTGTGACAGGGTCAAATGGCTAGTTGATTATGGTCCATCAACCTTCTTAAAATCCTGGGTTCTGAAGGAGCTGCCTCACCTCAGGCGCTCTCTCTAGAGTGAAGCCTGCCTGTGCTTTTTGAGCTGATAGTTCCTCACCATGACCCCCATTCCTGTGTGTTCTGGCAGTCACGTCCATGCAGACCGTGGCCAGGTAGCAAATAGCCTTTCTACAAAGACACTCAACCCTGTGGTTGCCTCCATGTGTGGTTGTGTTTAATATAAGATTTCCTAAAATACAGTCTTAAATATTTCTAAAGAAAGGAAACAGAGGCCTCTTAAGAAAATAGCATGTGTGTGGAAACAAAGGTTAGGGGATGTGTTTTGGGCCAGGAAATCCTTTCTGAGTGGGCAGCATTCATTAGGGAAGGGGGGGGGCACTGGAGACAGAATTGGAAAGGCCAGCATCTCTGGGGGTGAGAAGGGACTAAGGGCTCAGTTGACAGCAACACATTCTGCATGACATCCTGCCCAGGGCCCAAGAAAACCCCTGGGAGGCTGTGTTTTGGTGTAAGAAAGGCTTTCTGTCTCTTCTGTCTGTTTTCCTTTTCTTTCTAAGGGGGATTGAGAAAACATTTCCCTAGTCTCCTGCTGTGGTGTTTTAGATGGTTTTAAAGTGGGCAGGAATTAATGATGTAAAATGCTTATTCTTCTCATCTCTGCACCATTTCTCAAACCATAACCTTCATGCCAAGGCAATAGAGACATTGAGAAAGATGAAACATGCCAGCCTTTATACATGTAAACATACAGGGTCTCCCAAGTCTTGGGATGAACATCTCAGGCCCAAAATCTCAGTTCTGCAAAGCCCATGATCTGTCTCTGACATTTCCTAAGCATCGAGGTTCTACAATTTAGCAAGTGTTTGGAGAAGGGACACTGAAGTAAGGATGACTACAGCAGACATTCATTTTGTAAGTTTACTTTGAAGCGTCATGTGTTTTTCTGATAGCAGGGCTGAATGCCACTTATATCAGTAGTAAAACATTGCTATAATAACAACATGCCCGAGTGACATCATGTCTTCATTCCAAAAAAATGAAGTATTGCACTGGAGCCTCCAATAGGGTGTGTGCTGAGTTAACCCTCCCAAGCTACATGAAATAACTCTGAAATAACTGTACTTAGAGATCAGTTATGGCTTCAATGCCCGTTAATCCCCACTGCAGTATTGTCACGTTGGAAGTACGTTGGTTACACCCCATACTGCAATGTCAAAATATTTGCAAAGACAACTTAATGGAAGAAGGATTTACTTCATCTTAGTATGAGGTCCTATAACCCATCATGACCTGGGTCTGGTATGGTGGTAGGCAGCGACATGATGTTGAGAGTTTGGCCGGCTATTACATGATTCTGACCAAGAAGCAGATAGTTTAAGCCCAAACAGGGTGACACTACGAGCCTCATGCCTGGCTCTATGGTCCCATATTTGTCATCTTGGACCCATGTCTAAAACACTTCTATAACCTACTAAACAGCACCATCAACTAACTGGGAACCAAGGGTTCAAGCTTACAGAAAATTTCTACTTGTTCACACTTTTGAGATTTTCTATCCATGTTTGATTTGGTCCCCAATGCCTTTGGGTCTTTATTGAAGGGTCCATCGTAATGAGAGTTAATGTCAGCACAAACTGTGTACCTTGAGGAAGAGACTTTAGTCTCAAGGTTCCTTTCAAGGTCATACTTCAAATTACCTGATTTCTTCTTACAAGGCTGGAACTCAACAGTGTCATGCTGGAGCCTACCTTCAACATAGATGTTGGAGAACATTTGTTCAAAGTGTCCCTCTTGTGCCCTCCCATTTTGTGTAATGAAATGACTGAGCACAAAAGCCTTTGGCAGATGTCAGGACAGTGTTCTTAGACTTCTCACCCTCTGAAACTGTAAGGTAACAAGTCTCTGTTCTACAGTCTACCTCAGCTCAGGAATTCTTCTATAGTAGCAGAAAATGGACAAAGACATGCTACAAGCTTCATCAACTTTACTGCTGAATATCACTCTGGAGTGGCCATGAGGGGTCAGAGGATCTCCCCAGAACAGAACACAGTTGATGAAGTGAACAGACTGGGAGCATAAGGTAATAAGGCAGAAACAGCATACCATGAATTGCTCATTCTGCCTGTTCCAATCTCTTTTTAATGCTCCCTTTAAAGATCTCTCATACAAATTCTTGCATTCTTGCATTCTCTTCCCAGCTACCCAAGATTCTTTATGTATGGAACTTCCCAAACTTTCAAGTGGAAAGGTAAATGGATTCCAACTATGTCACTCCAAAATTTACTGCTTTGAAACAGGAGATTTTTGTAGACGAAGGCCTCAGAGACTCTATCGAGGACAAAAGAACACAGGTTTTTCCCATTTGTCCCCCAAGAGCTCTAGAGGACCTTCACTCTGCAGACAGATGAACAGATACCCAAACCCCTTGCTCTCACAGAGAGAATCTGGCCCAGCAGGTGCTCTGCAGAGCATGGATACATACTTGTGGCAGGTGAGATATTTCCCAGGCACTGCTCTTTCCTGACATTTCTACATTTTTAGCTGTTCAAGATGTGTGAATTAGTGAATCCAACTTAGGACATTATTATAGAGGTGCAGAAGGCTAAGCTGAGCTGCCCAAAAGACATGCACTTAGTAACAGAGCTGGCTAGATTGGTGCTTACTCAGACTCAGTGACAGCATAAGACCCCTCCATATAAAATCAAAGACATCTTAAATCACCTACATACACACACACATACACACACACACACACACACACACACACACACACACACACACGCACACACACACAGGCACACATGCATCCCAGCCTGGATAGGCTCTTTCTCCCCAGCTAAATGTGCCAGACCATCTTATACATCCGTACTACCCTTACAAACCTCTGATGAGTCCTGAGACTTTCACTATAATCTGTTTTAACTCTCTTATGTACTTAGCTGCCTGATGGTTGAGGTTGTGTAGGAAGCACTGGGGAAAGGAGCCAGTATTTTCTCTGGACTAAATGCATAGGCCTGGCCTGGGTGACTTGTGGGTGTGGGTACAACTAGCCTTTCCATAAAGAAAACCAGAGTCTACATTACCAGAATAAAGAAGGAAAATCATGTTTTGTTTTGTAAATTCAGAAGACATTTATGATAAAATTCAAAGTAAGCCAAAAATCAGGAAACTTCCACCACTTGTTAAAAGACTAATATAAAAAACATCCTGCTTCTTGGAAAACAGCCCTTCCCTACCAACACTGGGCTTTAGTCTCACATAAGAAGTCACCACTTCTGTTTAGACTGTAATGCAGGGCCTAGACAGTGCAACAGGAAGGGGAAAAAAAAAAAAAAAAAAAAAAAACGAAGACCTCAGAATGATACAGACAAAGACAGAGGATGTCATCATTTGCAAACACGTGTGTTACTGAGAACTCTACATACCCAACAATATAAATTGTTGATAACCTTAAAGGTCCCAGCAAAGTGGCAGAATATCCAAGCACTACACAGATTTAGTTATTTTCTGTATTTTCATAAACAATTTGGAGATGCTTAAATCAGTCCCATTTATTTTGCAGTGATAAAAAATGAAGCTCATGCCTAGCAAACAAAGATGTAATCAACAGGTAATACTTGTCACCGCTTGTCAGGTACCCACTCTCACCTACCAGCTCTGCAAAGCAACTGAGTCCCCTTGGCATGCCTCTGAAAGATTGCCAGGAAATTGAATAAAACTAAAGAGAAAACAAGAATCCAGAGAAATGGAAACTGTGGCAGGGTGCTTACTGTCACTATCACTATTATTTCTATTTCCAGGTGTGGCTTTTATTAGTAAAAGAAAAAGAAAAAGTTTCTTCCCACCTCATGCACATAAAATAAATGCCCAAAATACATTAAAAAAAAATCCTTTCAAAGGGATCCACAATTATCAGCCTTGCCTCATCTATCAGATCTCAATCCTTCCAATGAGACAATGATTTTATTTCCAGATCACAAAACCAGGGCAACAGTGGTCCTATGGTTTGAGGGTCCAACAGAACTCACACGTTGGAATGTTAATTGTTTGTCACAGCAGTGTTGGAAAGTAGAAACTAGGGGCAGATGTTTGAGACTTGAGCCAAATATTAGCCGCTATATCAATGGCCTTTCCTCTAGAGACTGGGTCAGTTACCACAAGAAGAGGTTGTTATAAACGTGAGATTTACCTCCTTGGCTTTCCCTTGCTTTCTGCACTTGTATTTTCTCTCACTACAGGTTGATAGTAGCCTTACCCAAACTACAGCTCTGCACACCCAGGAAGAGCACAAAAAGAACAAGGCAGTGAACCTAATCATGAAGGGAATTGAAAAACATCTAGATATGTATCTACTGCTCCCACTGGAGCAATATTGAGAGCTCAAAGTCAGCCTTGGCTACAGAAAAAGACTTTATCTCAAAAAAAAAAAAAAAAAAAAAAAAAAAAAAAAAAAAAAAAAAAAAACAGTAAGTGAATGGCACCATCTAACAGAATACAAGAGATAGACAAGAGAATCCCAGGCATAGAAGACACAATATAAGACACTGATACATTAAAAAAAATATTAAATCTAGAAATCTCTGACATAAAACATCCAGAAAAATCTGTGACACTATGAAAAGTAAAAATAATAAGAACACACGAAACAGAAAAATCCTAACTCAAAAACTCAAAAATATTTAACAAAATCATAAAAGAAAAATTTTCTAACCCTAAGAAGAATATACCTATAAAGGTATAAGAAGCTTACAGAGATCAAAAATATTACAACAGAAAAGAAAGTGCCCCTACCACATAATAATCAAAGCATTAAACATACAGAACAAAGAAAGAATATTAAAAGCTGCAAGGAAAAAAGGCCAAGTAACATATAAAGGCAGATCCAATTAGAATTACACCCAATTTTTCAGTAGACTCTAAAGTCAAGAAGGGTCTGGATAAATGTCTTGCAGACATTTAAGAGATCATAGATGCCAGCCCATACTACTATAACCAGCAAAACTCTCATAAATGGAGAAAACAAGGCAATCCACGATAAAGTCAAATTTAAACAATATCTATCCATACATTCATCCCTACAGAAAGTACTAGAAGAAAAACTCTGTCCCAAGGATACTAGCTACACATACAAAACACAGTAAATAAATAATTTTACACCATCAAAAACAAAAGAAGGAAATTCACTCACACACACACACACACACACACACACAAACACACACACCACTATCAACACTGCCACCACCACCACCCACCACCACCACCACAATTACAACATAACAAAAATTAACAATACTTGGTCATTAGTATCTATCAATATCAATAAATTCAGTTCCCCAATAAAAACACAATATAATATAATAGGTGTGAAAACAGGATTCATCATTCTGTTGCATCCAAGAAATACACCTCAAATGAAGGATAGATATCACCTCATGGTAAAGGGTTGGAAAATAATTTTCCAAGCAAACAGATCCAAGAAGAAAGATGGTATAGCCATTCTCATACCTAATAAAATAGACTTCCAACTAAAATAAAGCAAAAGAGATGAGGAAGTCCATTAAGATGAAACCTTCAAAGTGGTCAGATACAAGATTAACTCAAAAAATATAGTAGCCTTCCTATATACAAAGAATGAATGAACTGACAATGAAATCAGGGAAATGACACTCTTAACAATAGCCACAAATAATATAAAATACCTTGTTGTAACCCTAATCAAGCAAGTGAAAGACCTCTATGACAAGAATTTCAAGTCTTTGAAGAAGATATTAGAAGATAGAAAGACCTCCTATGCTCATAGTTTGGTACAATTAACATAGTGAAAATGGCCATCTTACCAAAAGCAATATACATATTCAATGCCATCCCCATCAAAATTCCAACATGATTCGTTGTTGACCTTGAAAGAACAATACTTAACTTCAAATGGGAAAACAACAATGACTACAAAACTAGGATATCTAAAGCAATCTTTCACAATAAAAGAACTTCCAGAGGTTATCATCATCCCTGATTACAAGATCTACTGCGTAGCTGTAATAATAACATTTGCATCCTATTGGCTTTTAAAAAAGAGATACTTTGACTGATGGAAATGAATCAAAGACCCAGGCATAATTCTTCACACTTATGGACACCTGAGTTTTTCATAAAGGATCCAGAATTACACAATGGGAAAAAAAAATCTTCAACAATGTTGCTGATCTAACTGGATGTCTACATGTAGAAGAAAGCAAATAGATCATATGTATCACCCTGCACAAAAATCAAGTCCAAGTGAATCAAACACCTCAACATTAAACCAGATACAGTAAACCTAATAGAAGAGGAAGTGGGGAATAGCCCTGAGCATTTGGCCAACGACAATTTCCTGAACAGAATACAAATAGTACAGGCACTAAGAACAACAATTAATAAATGGAACCTCATTGAACTACAAAGCTTCTGTAAGAAAAAAAAAGGTAACATCAATCGGACAAAATGACAGCATATAGAATGAGAAAATATTTTCTTCAACTGCACATTTGACAGAGGGCTGATTTCCAAAGAAATATAAAGAAGTCAAGAAACTAGACATCAACAAACCAAATAATCCAATTAAAAATGGAGTACAGGTCTAAATAGAGAATTCTCAAGAGAAACAACTGAGGTATTCCTAACTGAGACTAGATAAAGAAATATGGTACATTTATAAAATGGAGTATTGCTCAGTTGTTTAAAAGTAACATTATAAAATTTGCAGGTAAATGAAAAAATTATCCTGTTTAAGGAAATCCAGACACACATAAACAAACATGATATGTACTCACTTATGAGTAGGTATTAGCTATAAAGTGCTACAATCCAAGAACCCAGAGAAACTAAGTAACAAGGAACACTCAAGGAGGGATGAATGAGTATCCCAGGAACTGAGAACTAGAATAGATATTGTGGATGAACTGAGGGCAGGTAGGGGCAGAAACTGGAAGGATCAGGTCAGGAGAGAAAACTGGGAGAGAGAACTAGAATTAGGGGGGTGCATCTCAGAGATGGGATAGAAACCTGGGCAATGGAAACACCCGGGAACCTATGAGGGTTATCCTAGATAAAACTCTTAGTAATTTAGAAACATGGGGCCTGAATGGGCCATCTCTTATGACCAGGAAAGTCTTCCAGTGGAAGGACTGAGACACCAACATGGTTATAAAAGCTTTGACCTCCATTTTATTCTGTTTGCAAGATGTGTTAGGGTAAAGGTAGCACAGAAACTGTGGAAGTGCAATACCTGGTCTAGCTTGAGACCCGTGCCACAGGAAAGATCACACCTCTGATGCTGCTGGAGGAGCAGGACCTAGAGGTTGGATATCCCAGAGACCTAGGATAGAATCAAACATGGCTGGCGGGGTGGGAGTCAATAAAATGATTCCTGATTATATTCTGCTATACTCATAGAGGAGCCTAACATAATCATCATCAAAGAGGCTTAATCCAACAACTGATGGAAATTGATACAGAGACCCACAGTCAAACATTAGGCAAAGCTCAGGGAATCCTATGGAAGAGGAAGAATTGTAGAAGTCAGAGAGGTCAAGGACACTACAAGAAAAATCTACAAGACCAACTAACTTGCACTCATAGGGGTTCACAGAAACTGACACAACAACCAGGGAGCCTGCATGGATCTGACTTAAGTTCTCTGCATATATGTTATGATTGTGTAGCTTGGTCTTTGTGTGCAAGTCCTAAGAGTGGGAGTCGGAGCTGTCTCTGACTCTTGCCTGCTTTTAGGACACTTTTCCTCCTACTAGCGTTGTCTCATCTTCCCAAACTGAATGTTCCTTCATTTTAAGAGAGAAATCTAAAATCCCCATTTGTCCTCTTTTTTTATCCATTCCTGAAGACTGTCTCCTATTCTTTGTCTCTACAGATCAGAGATATAGTCCAGTCTTTCCCCCATTGCATACTTTTAGAAAAGACCAGCAGAGCTCAGGAGGTCCTGGCCATGACACAGAGCCTGTTGGCAAGCACAGGCCTGGAATCATTCCAAATGACTCACATGCACTAGGGATGACCTGTAGCATTTTTCAAAGGACAACAGAGTTGATGGAATCTTCTCCCATCACGGACTGCAAACAGCACACAAGCAGTGTGAACACTCGAGTCTATTTAAATTTTGATGCAGGGTAAGGAAAGGGAATATTGCAGTGCAGCCATGTCTTGAAAAGCCTTTGAAGCCCTCATTAGTACCTCCAAAAAAGTTGAGAAATTCAATTGATCTTAGAAATGTCACAGGAAAGTACTTGATAACAAGGGTCAGGATGTTAAGTAAAGAGGGAGGAATTAATCTCCATTCATTAAGAAGATGCCAAAGTGACCTTTAAGCTACATCAAAGTCCTACAACTGACGAAAAGGAGTTTGTTATAAAGGTCCCCTTCAGCCCAGCATTCCCTGCAGGCTCCCTTGCCAACCCCGGCCTCAGAAATATCTCTGTCCTTCTACTTTTCCTCTATTAAAGCCCAAGAAACACAACTGTTGAGGACAGTCAAACCTCTGTGCAGACAGGGTCAGTAAGCAGTTAACACTCCTAACCTCTCCAAGGCACTCCCTTTTGCTAGGAAAGACTTACATCTTAAAGATTTTACCACCTGTACTTTCTTTCCATTGTCTTAACCCCCAAACTGGCCCCAGAAACTAGTGTTACTCCCAGAGAAGGAATTCCTAGTATGGCTTTCTCCACTCCCAACTCTACCATTGCCTCCAATCTTACCTGCTGTCATGACCTTTGGCCCAAACCTGCATCCTGTTCTGATCCTTCCTTCCTGTTCTCCTTGATGGGGTTTGTCAGCCCCCAGGAGTCTCCAGGAGAAGAGCCCTAGTGAACATTTTCGTTTTCTCTGCCAATAGCGACCAGACCCCTCTCTCATAATTACTGAGTTTATGAACCTCCTTTCTAAGAGTCCATTCTGGTTTCCACACAAAGGCATGTTTTCTCAGATGTTCAATACCTCGCCACCTTCATCCTGAGAACAGCCTCCAGCCTTTCTTCATTCCACCACAAGAGCCTGCCATTCTTCTAACCTCGAACTCTCATTCCTTCTATTCTGAGATCCCATGGCACCTTCCCTACCCCTCTATACAGGCACTGAGTCCCACATTGTATCGTAATTGTTCCTTCTGTCCTTTGGTTTGGTTCAGGTTTTTTTTTTTTTTTTTTTTTATTGTTTTACTCTCTATCCCAGACTGGCTCTGGCTTTCTAAACACTGGGATGTCTGGCATGAGCCACCGTGCCAGTTTTACTTTTTCATTTAAATGTTGCTGCTGAAATGATCAAAGTTATACACAGCTCACACGGTATTTCTCTCCAGCAGTAGCAATGCCAGAAGCCTTTCTGAACCCCAGCCACACCCAGGCTTCTGCACCTACCTTTAGGATGCACTGAACAGATGTGACAGAGACCATCTGGCTGCAAAGCCAAAAGTGCTTACTTTCTGAAGGTTTGTGAGCCAGATGGAGTTACACAGTGTGCATGAGAGGCTGGGTATACCACCTACTGTTGTAAAACTTCAGTTACCCATAATACAGTAATTCATTTCCGGTGCACAGAAAACACCCTGTTGAAAGTCAGTGTGAGGTGCCTCTAGAGGTGTTGCAGATATGGCTACTGTGTCACATGTGCATCAGTAGGTGGCAGAGAGGAGAGAGGCTATGTATACCTTCTGCTTTCTGACCTATGAATATCAGAATGATTAGTAGCCTAATACTTTCTGAAAAAAGCAAGACTGAGATAACCACCAGTCAAGCATCAGTTGAGTCTAGTCGGGTACCCAGGGAAGTAAGCCAAAGATCCTCACCTGGGACTACTGGCCCTGACTAGGAGTGGGCCTGAGACAGATAAGCCTTACAAGGGGTACTTGGACAGGCCTGGTGAGGTGCTAGCCTGAGATAAATGAACACCAGACCCATGTTATGTGGCCCAGACAGGGACCAAGCCTTAGATGACTACCAGTCCATCACTGCAGAGGCCTGGAATGCAGACCATGCTCAAGATGATCCCCCTGCCCAGTGCCCTAATGCTCAAGAGGGACATAGCACTCCTGACACCACTGCTAAGATGGCCTCAGACACCCAGAGACTCTTGGTGCCACTAGGAGGAGCAAGTAAATGGTGGAGAAATGAAAGAAAAAGAAACAAGGATGTGGGCACAATGAAGAAAGGCAGAACTGGAGAGTTCAGAGTAGTGAGGAACTGCCTGTTGTGATAGTGGATGGTGCCACCTAAGACCATGGTGGGGTCTTGTTCTGTGCTGCATATCTGAGTCCATGACCCTGAAGCAGTTAGGGGTCTGTTACCACCGAAGGCCAGGCATATCTGTGGTTTGTGCTGCTGCCCAGGGACATGGTGATATCTGAGGGCTATGCAGAACTGGTCCCACCCCTCATTAAAATATTCTGGGAGAGCTGGCCCTAGAGACCAAGAGTAGAAGAGTTGAGCCCAGCCTTTGCCTTCAAAGCTTTGCAGTACTCAGGAAAGCACCCTGGACACTGTGGGGATTACAGGTGAGCTGGTCTCAAGGATGTGAGTTCAGGAAAGCTGGCCTCATGGATGAGATAGCCTCTTTCACCCTTACCACCTATGTTAGGTGGGAGACCTGGCTCTGGAATCCTAAGAGCAAGAGAGCGTCATGAGAGTGGGAGAATTGACTGTCCCTCACTGGCTACAACACTAGGGAGAGTGGGCCTTCACCTCACTTGGGCAGCAGGGTAGAGCTGGCCTGGAATTTTGGCGGTTGTTGAGTCAGTCTCAAGGAGCTGGCAGGCTGATACCTCTCAAGTCCAGATTCAGGGTGTTGAATTGGCCCACCCCAACATCTACCCCAACAATGAACTATTGGGGTGCATGAAGGGGCTGATCCTACAGATCCAAAACTATAGGATTTCTATAACATAGGGAAACAACAATGTCCAAGAGGAGTCCCTATGAGGTTCTAGTATTAATAGAGTAGCAGAAGCCAGAGGCCTCTTAACTGATCAACAAGTCATTGTAATGAGAATTTGCAACCAAAGAAGTGTGGACAAAAGGGAATACTGTGGGATACACTGTGACACCCTATAACTTCCATGAGATTTTTTTTCCCTCTGTTGAGGGGGAGTTTGCAAGGGTGGAGGATTGGAACAAGTGGAGTGGGAGATAGAGATACGTGAGATTGGAGTACATAATGTGAAATTCACAAGAACCAATAAAAAGATTTTTAAAATTCCTGTAATGTTTATTAGAATTGCCTTTTGTAGTTCAAAAAGTACATTTCCCTGATAACTGAATTGTCAAATGTAATAATGTTTCATTGAGTAAATAAGTGTTGCAAAATGTGAGGTGGAGTTAGACTCCATCCCACATCTTGACACTGTTGCAGCTTTTGGGTTTTGTTTGGTTGTTTTTTTTTTTTTTTTTTTTAATTTGGGTAGTGTTTTTGTTTGTTGGTTGGCAATTTTTCCACATCTTTGGCTATAGAGGAGAGCTTATATTTAAGGATTAATATTTAGGGATCTGGTGTACCCATTGCTGGGTTCAATGGTACCTAGTGATGAGCACATTGTCTTTCATCTTATCTGAGTGCCACATTTTGAAGTTGAATGGTTTGGGTTAACTTAGGTTTTTGGCTTCAGTAGAGAAAAAGAACTGTTTAATGACAATGGTGTTCAGTGAAATTCCAGAACAAATTTTGAATACACAGAAAGAATTGCCCAGAAGCTTGTCCTGGGCTTCTTCTCAGTTAGAGTCCTATTATCATCCTACAGATACATCCATCCTATGGGACCGAGCACCTCAAATGCTAGAAGGTTCTTTCCCACTTGAACATTCCACTTTCACACAAGCTGAGGGCAGAGATGTTGCTGTTGATCCTAATCCTGCTGGATGGCAGGAGTGTTGCCAGGGACCTGAACAGCATAGGAGAGGGGAACAAGGGACTGGGAAGGAAGGGAGGGCTAGCAACTCAAGACCTCAAGGGAACAGGAGGTTATCCGGTTCCAGAAAGCCCTTGGCAAAGGCAGCAAGGCTTGCCGAACTGCATTGCAAACTATTGTTTCTCTAAGGAAGCCATCTGTTACTGACTCAGGCCAGCACTAACATGAAAGCCACTGTAGCCTGGCCCCCAGTCAAGGCCTCTGGAAGCATACCACTGAGTTTCACCAGTCACTTGACCTCCCATCTTCTGAATGATGAGAGGAAAGCACTTGTCATGGTCTGTTATTGCATCTTCAGCACATTTCTCTTCTGTGGATCTTGTTCCCAAACCACAGATGGAATCAGATTAGATTTAACTAAAAAGCAAGACTGTTCCTGGGCTAACATCCAGGGAATGTGGGAGAGAGGAAGACAAGAGTGCTGAGGCAAAGTAGACTGGAACCTGGTGCCCATGCTCCCAACCCATGCATACCTAATGTTAATTTTGAGACCTCATTCCTTAGGAAGCTTCTCTACTAGGTGACACTCTCCTCCCTATCCCTCCTTTAATATTTAATTAAGGCCTTAGGTCTTGAACACCTCTCTACCAAGCACTTAGGAAAGAAAAAATAATAATAACCATGATCAAATGACTTGGAATTGAAACAAATGGCTCTCGTTCCTTGAGAATATTTCCTTAGGACACAACCAGGAGGAGCACAGATCCGTCTTGATGGAGAGGTTCTCAGGCCTTTTATCTATGACCTGACCTGCATTCTTTCAGGTTGCTCCACTAAAGAGTTACTCAGGGTGATTCAAGACCCAGGACCCAGAGCATCAGCTTAATATAGGTTCTTTGCAACGGTGTTTTTTTAAAACTAGGGTCACTCACTACCCTAGTTAAAAAAGAAAGTTCAGGAGAGTCACACTGACTCCCAATTACTCTGTCATGTGGCCTCCTCACAATGCAGATTTCATAAACATTAGGATAGTATAGCTCTCAAACCCTCTCTAGAACGAAGCATGGCCATTTTCTCTCATCCCTGCTGGTCCTTGGGATCAGTATTTTTACAGTTGTCGAACTGTCACTGTTCTCTTAGTAAAATACCATGTTATTTTCTTCCAAACTGAGAAAGAGTTGGGGAGTGATTGAAGTATTAATAACAATAACGGTACTGGTGAGAATAACAGTGAGTCAGTCCCTGGGATACAACATTTAAGGAGGAACAAACACTAAAGTAGGAAGTCTTTATATAACCCAAAGAGGTTGTGCCCTCAACAGTCTTGCATTAGTCACTGGCATGTCAGAGGTAGAGTTGGATACCCTGGGCCATTGTGAGAGCAAATCCTACATCTCACACCTTTTAACAGCAACAAGACCTGTTTTCTGCACCTCCAGCTCCTTCCCAGGGAGGCAGAAGCAGCCATTGCTCTCTTCCTTACTCGTTCCTGTCTCCTCTATAGTAGAAATCATTCCAGAAACTAAGTGAATTAAGTACCCTGTCCAATCTAGGGTATTTGTCAACCCCAGCACAGAATACATGGCATCTTCAGTGTCTAGGACACTCACAGACAAATGAGCAAATGGTACTGATTGTTTCCATTATCCCCTTCTTAATAACAGTGCCTACCCTGTCTTCCTGTCTGCTGTGACTCCAACATACCTAGAATCTCTCACGTGTACCAGGACTATGTCCTAAACACTGATTATTTTGCAGAAGAATTGGAACCATCCCCAGTGGGGCAGAACATCAAGGGAGGGGGAGAGGTCCCTGTCTCTTCCATTTGTACCTTTGATGTCTTTCTGTTTTTACTCTATCAACCAGCTGATACTGTACAGACTCAACAGGTTACACAAAGCAAGATTACTGCTAATAGATGGACAGCCCAGGGTTCATGATAAGCTTGTCACCCAAGGCTTGGGGAACTTTCTGGTGGATGGTGTCTTTGTGGGCTGTACTCTATTTATGCTATAAGTGAGAGAACCTAGAGAACAAGCCACTAGGTTTTCATATCCCCAAAACACAGACCCCTCCCCAGGCTAAAGCTCTGAAGGGTATACTTCTTAAAGTTGGAACAAAACTGAGTCTTCTGTGACTATCCTTCTGCATCTCAGGATTATATTTTTCAGCATGCTATCCAGTTACTCCTAGAAGCAGGAGAAAAAGTATAGGGAAACTGAATGAGGCTGAGTCCCCCCCATAAGAGAACTACCTTGGCTTCCCTCCCTCACTTTGATAAAAGGCATTACTGCAAAAGAGGTACTTTGAGATGCTTCTCATGGTTGATAGCAGAAGGAAACCATTTATAAAGCCACAATACTCTAGACTGTCACTCTCCAACCTGAGAGCAACTTCCAGGTTCTTCTGCAGATCAGGGGAGCTTCACTGGTTACTAAGAGCTCTTAAAGGCCTGGGAAAGAGCAAGTCCTTAAATCTCTGGGGCCCATAGAGCCCAAACTCCTCCTTCTCTCCTTCTGTCCTCTGTGGACATCTTTCTTCCTGGTGACCTTGATAATCAAAGCTGTGCAGGGACCTACCTCATGTCCTTTAAATGTCAAACTTCTCAGGCTATGTCAATAACATACTTGTAACCATGTTGGGGCACCTCAAAAATATCCACAGCATCTAATCAAGGTTACTGCTTCTCTGTGTTCACTCAGGGTGCTGAGGCAAAAAGAGTTTCCTGAACATAAGTTCTGTGAAGCCACACAGTGGCTCTCATGCTGCTAATATGCAACATGAAGAGACATAGTCTACCCTGGATACTTATGGACAGAAGAATAATTCACATTCCCAGGTGGGCTAACATAAAATTGTATCACACTTCTTGGAGTGATGGACATATTACAAGTTATAAGCTCTATGCTTCCAGAATTTTCTATCTGATATAGTGTCAATTATAGCTGGCACTTTTTCAGCTCTAGTTGATGCAGGTAACTGAAAAGAAAGCAATGAATGAGACAGGATTACTATGACATAACTCTTTACCCATTTTCCTCTGTTGGACAGTAAGACTATATCTTAGAACTACTGTGAATAAGTCTGTCATGAATCACTGTGTATCATCTTTTTACAGATATACCACTTCATTGTTCCCAAATAAACATCTCAGGATAGCATTGTACAGTAGTAAAAAGATACATAACATTCAACTGGCTAAAAAACTAACAAAGAATTGTTGAAGGTGATGGTAGCACCTCACCTTCCCTTCAATAAGGTACAAGAGCTTCAGGGACCCCACATTTCCCCCAATACTTAAGGTGTTCCTGTTCATACTATTCAACTTGGTCATCCCCATGGGTGTGCAGTGATGTTCACTGTGATGTTACTCTGCATCTCCCTGATGCCTGTGGTTACTACAACTACTCCAAGTACTGCATACACTTTTGTGTCCTTACTGATCATTCCCTGGAATCTTGGAAGTACTTTCAAAAATCTTTGGAAAACATGGGGCTTACATGCTGGTCACATCAGCCCCTCTCAATGACATTTTCAAATTTATTGTGTAGGAGCTCTTGAACTACCAGAACTTGAATCCTAAAAGAAGAGGGTCAGAGGGAGGCCCAGCTTTGATCTTACTTTCTCAACAGATAAAGTTTTCTTTCCCTAAATGTTCCTGAAAGCAGCTTTCACCCAGTTACAAGAGATTTGCCATAAAAAAAGCAATTAAAAACTCTGGTCTCTGCTGGCAGCCAGGTAACTTAATGAATTTATACAAATCACTTACCTTTAGAGAGACAGGAGCCACAAGAGGTCTCTCAAAAACTTCTGCTTTAAGGAATGTGTTGTCTCCAACCCTCTGGGATCTCTGGCCTTACCAGACAAATGAGAGTAACCATTTTGGTTTACTAGAGAAAATACCAGGCAAGCTCAGAAACTGGAAGCAAGATCAAAAGAGAATGGTAGAGGAGATCTGAACAGGCCCTCAGCTTTGGCGTTTCTCCCTTCACAGGATATGAAAGCAAAGCTCAGTGGCCTATATCTAGAGAAAAGTTGGGTTTCTTCTCTCTAACTCACCTTCCCCAAACCTCTCCTTGCTCGAATCCCTAGCAACTCTGTGCTTGAGTTGGGGTTTTTATTAAGGTAAACTGAGCCTGCAGATAAGAGTTGTCATAAACCTGTCTTGAAGGGTATCCTACATTCTTAGATATGCACCATACTATGACCATTCCCATGGCATAACATAACTTACTTTCCCTACCTGGTCCTCAGGACCCCTACCTTTCTTATAGAGTCAAATAGAAAGTGTCTAGGGTAGATGATTAGGGTAGGTGCTGGGTGTGGTGGGCTAGGACACTAGGAAGCCCTGGCAATGGAGGAAAGAGAAGGGCATTCTTCCAAGAATGTAGATCCTGGAAGCAAAGAGAGAGTTCAGAGCCAAGGTGTCTCTGAGGGCAGGTGGGCCATGTCCAGTCGTTGGTCTCAGCTTGTCCTAGCCAGGAGGCATTGCATCATTGCACAGGCACAGAGAGCTGGGTTTCTGAGGCAATGTGAGGAAGGGGTGGATCCCTGAACTGTGCAGGAAGGATCCAGATGTCAGGGCTGCAAACACATAGCTGAGCTCTCTTGGCAGTAGAATGATGTGGTGGTAACAGCATCCAGAGGTCAGCCAGGCTCTGGGGAAATAATGATTTCTTCCTTCATGAGCAGGTAGCCTTTGGGAGCGATGATGGAAAACTATTACTAATGTGCAGTAAAACCCATCTGGTGACTCCCCTGGGTGTGGGGTATTTAGGGACATAACTCAGCAGCTGGGTAGAATTGGAATGGCTTGGACAGGTGAAGCATGGTATCCCTGTAAACCACATGAAATTACAATGAGTATCAGTTCTAGACACCAGGTTCTGATAAGCATATGTGAGCACATGTATATGCATAAACTTCCATGAGCATACACATCAGCAGGTGTGCTGGCCAGCATGGCTTCTATGACAAAAGTACTGGAGATAAACAAATTTAAATGGAGATAAAATTAAATTTCTTTTGGCTCATTGTTTGGAGGCTCTACTACATATTAGACTGGCTCCATTATTTTTAGGCCTGTGTGTGGCAGAATATCATAGCAGGAAGTATACCGTGGAGAAAGCCATTTGCATCATGGCAGCTAGGAGACAGAGACGGGGCAGAGGTCCCCAAATCTCTTTTGGGTCATGTCCTCTCATCTCACTTCTTTCTATCAGGTTCTACTTCTTTAAAATTTATTTTATTTTAATTATTAGTTGGTTGGGGGACTGGGCATATGCTCATTAGTGCAGGTTCCTCTGGAGGTCAGAGGCATCAGATCTCTCTGGAGTTAAGTAAGTTATAGGCAGTTAGGAGTCACCCAACTACAGATGGTGAAAACTGAACTCAAGTCCTCTGCAAGAGCAGTTATGCACTCATAATTGTGGAGCCATTGCTTTATTCCTTGATTCCATTCCTTGAAGGATCCAGCAGCTCTCATCAGTGCCATCCATGGGCCTTTGTGCACATGTGCTCATGTGAATACGTATGTGGGTATCCGTGTTTCATGAGCAGAGATGAGCTTTTCCACAGTGGCTCTCTGCTCACTCTGTGGAAGTCACTCAAGCTTCTGTTTGATGTCCTATTAATGACAGCTAGATACCTTCTGACAACTTGGAAGTTTGAGAAAGGTGATTATTAATTTTAGTAACTTATTTCTATATTCGTTTTACATCCTGATAGTAGCTCTTCTCCAAGTCCCACCCTTACAAATCCATCACCTCATTACCCCTCCCATTCTCTGAAGAAAACCCCTCCTTGGGTACTACCTTGCCCTGGGACATTTAGTCCCAGAAGGACTAAACACATCATCTCCCACTGAAGCCCAATGGTAGACAACAGAGTCAGAGACATCCTCTGCTCCAATTGTTAGAGGGCCTCCATGAAGACCAAGCTGCACATCTGCTACAAAATGTATAGAGAATGTAGGAGCACCCCTTGCATGCTCTTTGGTTGGTGGACCAGTCTCTGTGAGTCCCCATGGACCCAGGTTAGTTGACTCTGTTGGTCTTCTTGTGGTGTCCTTGACCCCTCCACCTCTCTCAGCTCTATCTGGCACCCTTCCATAAGACTCCCCAAGTTCCACCTGATGTTTGGCTGTGGGTCTCTGCATTTGTTTCCATCTACTGCTGAATGTGGCCTCCCAAGAGACAGTTATGCTAGGTTCCTGTCTGCAAGCATAGCAGAGCATCATTAATAGTGTCAAGTGTTGACTCTCTCATATGAGATGGGTCTCCAGTGGGAGATATGGAGATTAAAGTGGCCACCTCCTACAGCCAGATGGGACTTCCAGTGGAGGGAGAGAGATGGCAACCCACCCAAAACAACCCTCAACTCAAACTTTGCCTAAAAGATTCACAGGGATAAAGATGGAGCAGAGATTGAGGAAATGGTGTCTTATTTTTAAGAGAAACTTTGTCAATTCCATTTCTCTGAGTCAGAAATATCTTCCAGGAGCTGAAGAGGTAGCTCAGAAGTTAAGAGAACTCTAGCTGCTCTTGCAAAAGACCAGAGTCAGTTCTCAGCATGTACATGGCCAGACTGTCTGTAACTCTAGCTTTAGGGGATCTATCACCCTCTTCTAGCCTCCTCAGGCACTAGACATGCACATGGTACATATGCAGGCAAAACATGAATAAAAACTAAAAATAATTAAATATTTAAAAAATAAAACTCTCCCAGACTAGTTTTTTTCAAATGGTTTCTGCTATTGTCTTTTTCAGACAGCTCTGCATGGCAAGAATCCTATTTTTTGAATACCAAGTACCTTCATTCAACCAATATCAAAATTATAGTTTAATTATACACAATGCTTAAAAATGCTTAGATTGTAACTTGCCAGAGTCACAAGAATATGAGTCTTGATAATATATAGAGCCCAGGGTCATGACAGTCCATCCTTTGTAAAAAGAGATGTGGAAAAGAATCAGTATAGCTCTCTCCCACAACCACAGTGCTGGCTTCAAGGCTTACCACCAAGAACTGCTTCCTGAAATAAGTTGAAGGCCTGGATGGTGCCTAGTGGCCAGCACCATATAAAGGTGATCACTTTCCCCGGTCTCTAGGGACAAAAAAGAACACTACTCTCCTTCTTTGTACTCAGGAAGGTTTTTCACATCTTCTGTTGTCATCCTGGAATCCTGGAATTGCTGTGGCCTACAAGATATAACCTGTAATTTTTAGCTTTAAATAAAATCTAAAAATTGTATCTCACTTCAACAAGTTTGTTCCCAAAATCTCCTCCCTATGATAGCTAAACTCCTCCCCAGCAAACTCCTTCAAGTCTGATTTGCCATCTGCCTCTCAAAAACTGACTCATCATCTGGATTATCTCAAGCTTTTCTCCTGAGGCACCTGCTCCATTTTGGCAGAGTTACAAAGTTTTTTCTTATAGCATCACTGAGACACAGACAAAACATGTTTTCTATTGGGAAGGTTTCAATTAGAAGAAGAACATATTCAGATATGAGGGGGCAAATCTAGGATGACACAAGACCCTGAAATAGTCAGAGCCACTGGTGGAAAGGGCTATTCTGTGTACTTGTGGCCCTTGAGACTAGAGCCAGTGAGATGCTGAAGTTCAGCCACTGTCTAACAGGTGCTGAGCTAGTGAAAGAAGGCTCCCCTTCCTGATTCTTGGCTCATCCCTAGACTTCCTGAGCCCAAGAGTGGACACCTGATACAATCTGCAGGAGTTCTAGTGTATGGAGAGCAGCTGTATTAAAAACAGTTTTATTCATCTTATTGAGAATATCTTATTTAGAAGTTGTCTCTCTCTCTCTCTCTCTCTCTCTCTCTCTCTCTCTCTCTCTCTCTCTCTCTCTCTCTCTCTCTCTCTCTCTCGAGTGCGGTGGGGTGGTACACAAAACACTCAGCAGACTGAAACTATTTCCAAACCACTCACAGGCACTGATTCCAACAGCAAAGACCTCCAGGCCCTGTCTGTTTCCGTGGACTATAAGTGATTAATATGTTTTCACCCCTCAAGTCATGTTTATGCACCTCCTTTGAACAATGCACTCAGCAATGTCCTTCCCTGTGACAGTGGTGAATTGTGTATCTCCCACGTTGCTGCTCTTATTCAGTATCTTCCCATAATTCCTTCTACTACCAACTTCCACATTTCAGCTTTGAGATTTCCTCCTGTCCTCAGTGTCCACTCAACAGGCACTATGAGGAAGAGTTTGAAATTCGCATTCAACACACTCCCGAGGATTGTATTCCTTACTTTCTAACTGCTTGACAACAAATACCTAATAAAAACAACTTAAGGGAGGAAGGGTTCCTTTTGGCTTGCAGTTTGAGAGGTGCAGTTCACCATGGCAGGAAAGGCCTGGTAGTAGGAGCATGGGGCATGGAACAGCTCATGATAATGCATACAGAGTCTGGAAGCAGAGAGTGAAGGAAAGCTAGTGCCCAGGTTTCTTTGTCCTTTCTGTACAGCCCTGGAGCCCATTCAATGGAATGGTACCACCTAGGTCTGCCTTCCAATCTTGATTAGCTCCATCTACAATCTTCCTCATAGAAATGCCCAGATGTTTTTTCACCACAGTGATTCTGGCTCTTGCCAAATTGGCAACCAATATAAACCATTACAGGAACACACCCTAACTGAAGTCAGACATGCTTCATGACTGCCTCACACTTGAAGTTGTCACACCTTGGAGCTATCATACCCACCCACCCATCCACCCCGCACACCCCCACACACCCCCACACACTATACACAAAACACCGTGCAGACTGAAAGTATTTGCCAACTCCCAGATCTCTGAACTTCTCACTCACAGCTATGGATCCCAGCAGCAATGGCCCCCAGGACCCGCCTGTCTCCATGAACTATTAGTGATTAAAAGTAGTTCTCACCTTTTGTGCCAAGTTTGTGCCTCCCGGAGCAATGTGCTCAGCAATGCTTATCCAACTCAGAGCTCTGAAGACAGAACTAGAGTCCATGAAAAATTGCCATCAAGTTATAAAATGCCAAAAAGATGCCGAACAAGTCTCCATGGAGTTAATTGCTTAACTATTGTATTCTCTGTGGGATAGCCATAGATGCCTAAGGCCTGAACTGTCATCTGCAAAAGTCTTACTCACGGCCTAGTGCAAATAATATAAAAGAAACTTTGAACCAGGTATCTTATCCCCCACTCACAGTGACATTGATTTCCCAGGAGCTGACAGACAGGATAAGTGACAAGCATCCATGTCTCTCTCACTTAACTGCATTCATCCCACATACACTCCAGATTAAGTCAGAGACTTTGGGAGAGCTTCCATGCTGGCTAACCCTAGAATCCTTCATGCTAGTAGCCCATCTGCATTTAATGACTGCAGGAATAAGGAAAACTCCCTCCCTCCCTCCTTCCCTCTCTCTCTCCCTCCCTCCTTCCCCCTCTCTCTCCCTCTCCCCCCCCCCCCCCCAGAGATGCCATATTCTGGCTCTGCTCATCAGTGCATATTCAGATTGGGCCTTGTCCATGGTGGGTGTAAATCACATGAGATTTGCTACCTTGGAAAACTAGAAATTCCTCACCACCATCCTTGGTGTTCTGAGAACATCAAAAAGAACCCTGTGTGACTTAGATGAGATGCTCACTAAAATTCGGAGACTTGTTACATAGGCGAGGTTATCAGGCCTCTATCTCCACCTCTACAGTGTTAGAATTACAAGTGTGTGCCACCATGCCTGGCTCTTTTACATACATTCTGGAGATTATGCTTAGGTTCTCATGTTTGTAAAGCAAGCGGTTTACTGCAAGTGCCATCTCTCCAGAATCACATAATTCTTACTGTGAACAAGTTCCTTTGCTCCCTAAAATCTAACTAACACTACTGACCACCATGATCCCCCACTGTAACCCCACACAAGTGAATTTCTGACTGCTGTCACTGATTTCCCAGTGACCATAGGAAACACATCTGGGTAACTCAGACATCATACTGAAAGGATTCATGTGTGTCTGCTTCTTCTGCATAATGGTTCCAAGCAGACACCTTGATTCTTCTTTTTCCTTAATCACATCAGCAACAGTTTGAAAACAGTCTCCAAAAGGGAACTCCCCTGCAGTCTATCTTTTCCTTTCCTGGGCCCATTACATCCCCAGACACTATGACCTCTTTTCCAAACCACTTCAAAAGCTTCAAATTACCTCCCCTGCCCAGTCTCCCTCACTTCATCTCTCTACCGCATTTTCCACAGAACCACACAAAAAAAGACACCCTTTATGTGTGTTGGTGACATCATTACTCTGTCTAGTTCCCACTGGCCTCCTCTTGGATAAGAACAACATTCCCTTCTGTCTCTTGCTACGGGATGCATAATCTATTTTCAGAGACTTCTTGTCCCTAGGCCTTTTCTAATATCAACATAGAGCATCCTCCAATGAAGCCATCTTTTTGCCTGGTTTGAGCATTCCCAAATCCTACCCATTTCAGGGCCCCTGTTCTACCTGTTCCTTTTGCCAAAAATTATTTTTGTTCTTCTTCTTTTACAATTTGGTGTAAATGTCTGCTCTCTGAGAACCCTTTCCTGATGACCCAAAACTAAGCTTCATTCTTATACTTTCTAATCTCTCACTCTTTATGATCCAGTAATTTACAAATGGGCTAGGCAGGAGTCTATCTTTCCTATTTCTTTCCTTCATTAACACACAAGTGTGTCCCAGCCTTCTTCACCCAATTCTGTAAGTGTATGTACACACATGTGCATGATGTCTGTTTTAACCACTCAAATACAAGAGTTGGTGTTGGGTTAGACTCTTATACTTAGCTGCATGTCTAATGTAAAGGAACACACTTGGCTCTAAGTTCAGTGAGTGGATGAATACATGCATGAATGTAAGTAAACAAGTATGTTAACAGTGAGGGAATGACTGAGTGAGTGAACTGCACCATGGAGCAACACCAAGGTTATTTTCAGGGATTTCATTTGTAACCCTTAATCCAGGAAGATGAGAAATGATACTGTGGTGAATAAGAATCACCTCCATAGGCTCATTGTTTGAATGCTTGGTTACCCAGAAATGACACTATCTGAGAAGAATTAGATCTGCTATTGATTGTGATCTGCTGTTGTCTATGAACTCTCAGGAACATTGACAAAAAAAATGACAAAATTCCAGAAACTTGTTAATGACAGGAAGGAGGCACCTTTATCCACAGACTTAAGGAAGGGGCGTAGTCTAAATCATCCCATAAAGTGCTGATATATCAGGTCAACATAGACTGTTGCCGAGTATATCAAGGGTGACCTAGTTTATTTGTAGGATGAACAGCAGGGCAGAAGCCATTTCTTATACTGAAGGCTAAGTGCCTTTAACTGCCTCACATAAACACATTTATTGCTCTATGGCTGCCTCCAGGGTTACTAGGCTAATAGTAAATCTCAGACTTACTTAGTAGTACTCACCACAGCCTGGCAAGATGGGTAAGTTAATGGTGAGCAGTTTGCTCTACCAGGCCCTCTCTTCCCATCACTGCTATCCACCATACCCATTAGAGGCCTAAAAGCCAACACCCAACTCCATAAACCTTTTCTCTTCAGAAGTTGATGATTGCAGGTGTTCTATATGATGATAGGAGAGAGATTGGTACAGTTCTCTCCAGAAAGATCCAAGTGTGTCCACTTCAGACTTGGTTTGCTATATAACAAAGCAATCCAATAGTTTGTGACTTCAGTAGTTTGAAGAGCAATTCAATAGTTTGAATAGCAACTCAATAGTTTGAATAGCCACTCAAGAGTTTGGGCTGCTTGAACACTTCTTTCATATTCTCTGAGTTCATTTGATGGCTGGGTTGAGTTGGCTAGTTCAGGACAGCCTTAACTCTGTGACTGGCTGGTGACCAGTGCTGGCTCTTATCTTGGGAAGCTTCAGGCCCTCTGTAGTTCGATCCAGACTTTCACTTACCAAGGAGGTCTCAGAACCTGAGGAAGTAGAATGGAGGTTTTGGGGGCTCCTGAGGCTGTAGAAATTGACCTATACTATTTTCTATTCTGTTCATCAAAGCAATTCACAGACTACCCAAATTCAAGGAATAGAGATCAGGTTTCACCACTCAATAAGCTTGGTGGGAACATCACATGGAGGAGATAATACAGGAGATGGGACACTATGATTGTTATAATCTTTATCACAGTGTCCACTCAAGTACAAGTAGACCTAAGAACATGCAACATGATGACTTCTTTTATTTAGGGGCATGGAAGGGAGATGTAGAGGTATGGGCTTACTCTGTGGCATAGGCTAGCCTGGAAGTTTTTATGTAACCGAGGCTGGCCCCAGCCTCTGGCAATACATGCATGACCTACCATACAAAGTTTTATGGTACATGTTAACTTCTGCAGGAATCTCCCAGATATCCTTTGTAATCCAAGGATCAGGCTGTTATACATAGAAGAATAGCCCAGTGTCAAAACTGTCCCTTTGCCACATGTCTCACTGAAGTATTAACATATTTCTTTCTCAGAAAATAGCCATGAGGAGCATCTCCCTGTGCCCTTTAGCCAAGATGCTTCCCACACAAAAATGCCTACTGCCAAAATCATCTAGGCTACAACACAGCCAACACAGGTCAGTGGCTCACTCAGCAAATATACCCATGAGAAAATGTGTTTTCCTGGCCTCACTTTGGGCCAAGGGTAAATTATTCATTCTCATTCCAAGACAGAAGTTGGTCATCTAGGCTCCTCTAGACTCTGGCTGACCTAAGCAAACATGAGTTGCTTGCAGATTATGAATTTTGGGCTCAGCAGTTTGGAGCATGTCTAATGGAGCATGCCGTATCTTTTTCAGCCATTGAACAAATTCTCAGAATAGCCAGAGGGCTGCTCAGCACAAAAATACTCCACTCACGGGAACAGGATGGTAGGTGAAGCTAGCTGAGAAGCAACTTCAGTACCATCTCATGACAGCCAGACCTGTCAGCTTAGGAGTATCAGCCCAGCTTTCTTAACTAGTATACCAGTGTCCTGGCAAGCCACAATGAGTGTCTTTTACTTTTATACCATCATATCTGACAAGATTTAAATGCACTCTGACCAGCTTTGGGCCCCAACCTAGCAATATCATCCCTGACTTATACAATCAATTCTGGCAAAAAACAAAAACAAAAACACCTACACATGTAACATGCAAAACTACACAGAAGAGCTAACAATCTGCTTCACAAGCAACACAATCTGAAGCTGGCTGACTTAAAAAAAATAGGAATCAGTGACTCAATTGGTTAATTAGTATAAATAAGTTCTAATGTTCTACTACTCAATATGGTAATTCTCATCAGAGCAGAAGTAGACCATTCTGTTAGGGTTTTATGTCAGAGCAAAATACCTGACAGAAAAACTTAAAAGGAAGAAGAATCTGTTTTGCTCATGATCTCAGAGCATTCAGTCCACAGTTGTAGGCTCTATTTATACGGTCACATAATGGCCAGAGTGTGTGGTTGGAAGAAGTGCTTTCATAGCAAAGAGAATGTAGAATATGCCAGAGACTCAGTAATGACAACACATCCCCCCCCCAAGGACACACAGAGAAAGACGTAGACATGGAGTCCTAGCCCTAACCAAAAACCTTTCTGCAATTGATAACAACTGGAGTATCATTGGGTATATCATCCACACTCCAGGGCAAGCCCCACATACAGTTATAGTTGGCTAGCCCAAAGCAAACTCAGTTTTTGTGGACTCATAAATATGTGTAATTCTTATGAATCCATTTAAAGGAAAAAAACCTAACGTCTAGAGATGATGCTCAGCAAATAAGTTTAATAATTTTAAGACAGAAGGAAGGAAGGGAACAGACCTAGGAGGAAGCAATAAGGTCCATGTGGGTTTTCTGGCTCTTTCAGGGTTCTCACCCTTCCTGGCTGTCAAAAGCATTCTGTGGGAGTCACTTGCTTGAAGGAAGTTGTTATTTTCATTTTATAACTGGGTCAGAGTGACCATCCTCGTCCTTTTCACCCCTATCAGGGATCTCAGACTGACCAGTCCGTATACACTGAACTCAAAGTTGTTTCTCAAGAGAAAGACACTGAACTAGACCATTGTATTCAGGTTTTGTGTTGCTGTGAGAAAAGTACCTGACAGACAAACTCAAAAGGAAGAAGGATTTATTTGGCCCATAGTCTCGGAGCATTCAGTACACAGTTGTAGGCTGTGTGCACTTGGCCCCATAATGGCCAGAGTGTGTGGTTAGATGAAATGCTTTCATAGCAGAGAGAATGCAGAGTATGCCAGGAACTCACCAGTGACAACATGCCCCCAAGGACCAATACCCAAGTTACCTACTTCCTCTAGCTATCCCCACCTCCTAAAGTCCCCACAGCCTCTTAAAACGACATCAGCTGAGACCTTATGTTCACCAAATAAGCCTGTGGGAGACATTTGCCATCCAAATCATAACAAACACAAAACTGAACCACCCACCATCCTTCCCTTCTGGGAAAGGTCCAATAACTTCCTACATTATTTCTGCTTGTGACACTACAGCACTATGTTTCTATCCACTGGAATCTTAGAGAAGTCTTGAGAGCAAACACTGGTATAAAGTCCCCCACCCCTACACCAGCTAATGGACTTGTCTTGTCAACTGCTTAAGTTTGAAAGTAAATTAATTCCTAGTCTTTTTTTTTTTTTTTTTTTTTTTTTTTTTGTCTGCTCTGTTCTTTCAAATAAACAGCAATTATACTAACAGTAAGACAGTAAAACCAAAATAATCTTCCCTGTGCTCCTGTTGTATTCAGATATTGCATGGAGCAACTATGCTTGTTCTTTCTGTCCTTCAGTCTTGCCAGCAGGATCCTGAGTCCCCCATAGTAAGGAGAAGATGTTGTAAATGGACCAGGGAGTGATGTGTGAAGCCCCCCCCCACCCCCACAGCTGTATGATGCCAGAGCTAGAGAGTCTAGTTTTCATTACATTTAGGCTCATATCACCACATGGATGTGTTCTTTCTTGTTAACTTCAGACATTCTCATTCTTAAGAGGTGATACACATGCACTGTACACATTAAAGATATAGAAGAAAGCAAAAGAGATCAAATAGTCTTTTAAAATATTCTAGTGGTAAGATCTGGGCATATACTTATACCAATAAAATCTGGCATGAGCTTGCAATCTCAGAGCTTGCAGATTTCTGGTGATTCCTAACCAGCCAATTTTGCCTAATTACCAAGCTCTAGGTTCTACTAAAAAATAGTATCTTAAGAAATAATAATTTTAAAAAAAGGTTGGGGGAAAACAAACTAAGACTAGAAAGATGGCTTGGCAGTGAAGAGGAGATAGTATTCTTGAAGAGAACCCATGTTGTCAGCTCACAATTGAGTGTCAAGCTAGCCATACATGCAAAAAAGGTAACACACACACACACACACACACACACACACACACACACACACTTTTTTTTTTTTAAAAAAACAGTAAAAATGTGGATGGTTTCTTAAGAATAACACTCAAAGCTGACCTCTGTCCGCCATGTACAAATACATGAACACAGATCCAGTGATTGGATTCTACAAAGACCACAGTGAGACTGAAATTCTGGTTTATATCTGGGATGCTGAAGATGACCCTTCAAAGCAACCCCAGAAGGGATTTGCTGTGCTGAACAGAACCTCACAACCTCTTCTTCATCTTAACCCTGCTAGTTTAAGTTTCATAACTCTTTGCTATCCTTCAAACTTAGGCCTTATTCATCAGGACTAGAATAAACACACTTATCAAATGATTGTATGGCTCTGACTGTTTTCAGCAGAGACCAATCAAACAGGAAGATGAGACATCTGATTCGTTGGATACATTTATATTTGGTTTTCCCCCCAAAAAATAAGAGAATTGAGCTTTAATTAAACAAAGGGGCATAAAAAAAGCCACCTGGGCCACAGATGACTACCAAGCACCATCTTCTAAACTCCCTCCTGCATATGTTTTATTTATTCACTCATTTACTCATTCACTCATCCTTTCTTCTTTCTTTATTTTTTTCTCTTTCTTCCTCTAGCAGAAGTTTCAGAGTGTGTTAAAACTGTGACAATCCAATGACAAAGGCCAGAAAAGTGGGAGTGGGGGGGGGTGGAATTGACAGAAGAAAGCAATGGAGAAGCTGCATAGAAAAAGGCACAGACCTCAGAGTGTGGCGCGCCAGGTCTGTCCTTACTGACTGGTCTCCTGCTATGCTTCAGTCCCTCTCTGCAGTCCCACTTCATTAGAACTGAGGTTGCACAACCCTCGTTTCCGGTCTACAGTTGGCCAACATTACAAATTCCACACAACGTGCTGTTAAAAAGAGGCCTCCTGGAAATAAAGCCACATAGTCATCAGCAGTCAGACAATGGAAGCATACTCCAACAACAGTTTAGAGAAAGGATTTGCTTTATAAGATAAAAGAATCTGCTGTTTGGGAGCTGCTGTCAATCATGAGTCCTGATAATGAATAATGATACGTTTGCAGTTCTTTGACACACATTCTTTAAAATAAAACATGTCTGATTTGATTTCCAAATTGCAGGGTTCGTTCCTAAGCAACATGCAGATGCATTTAGAAATATTGACAAGAACAAAGGGAACCAGATCTTTTCTTAGCACCACTTGTGCTGGGTGAGAAGCAGCTGAGGGGAATCTTTCTGCCTCTTACCATTATCATGACCCAGCCTCAGAGATATCAAGGGAAAAGTGGCCTATAGACGACTGGAGATCTTTAAGGAAGGCAGGCCTCAACCTTGCTAAGCTATTTGTATAATATTATAGCTCTAGTAGAATGTTATGTTATGCCCCGATGTGTCAAGCCCACAGATGAACTGGTTTTGCACTACCCTAGACCCCACATGACATTGTAGCCAGCTAACAGCCATTGCTCCTGCTCTAAGACCAGAGGGTCCAAACACCATATTCTCACTCAGTTCTGGAAGCATGGTTTCTGTGGACCGCCTAGGTCTACATAGTACATGTGACCTCTTATTTCCTGGTCCCATGTTCTTCATACACATGAGCAGGATGCCTCCTACTGGGCTCGACAGGTTCCTCAATCAGATCCTGTGGATCTCCAAGTACCTGGGTCCGTCCCTGCACCCAAACCAAGCTGCTTCCAGAGACCTGGTGTTCAAATGAGTCTTGGTTTCATTAGGTATTTTGTATTTCCACACCATACCTTGAAAATGCAAAACACCCTTTCTCTATGGTTGCCAATAGGCCCTCCCTCAGATCTCATCAGTATCTTCTCAGTTCTTTATGGGGCCATTTGCTGCTCAAGTCAACAGCAAGGTCTATCAGGGTTTGTTGTTCTGTGCTGTTGCTGTTATAATGAGATGAACTGAAGAGGGGCAGTTTCCTTGGGTTAGATGGTTATCTTTTCTGTGCTGCCCCACCTTGTGCATTTTAGGAGATGCTTGATGGCTAAAGTGCTTGCCTTAAAAGTATGAAGACTGAAGTTCAGAACCCCAGGACCCACATTAATGTCAGGTGGGTATAGCTGCCCAACTATAATTCTAGGTTTAGAAGGAAAAGGCAAAAAAAAAAAAAAAAAAAAAAAAAAAAAAAAAAAAAAAAAAAAAAAAAAAAAATCTACAGACTAGTCACAAGGAATCTCTGGGTTTGATTGAGAGATATTGTGTCAAGGAATAAAACATTGTCTCAAGTGGAAGTATGATTGAGAATAATTCCTGACATCCATCTTGGGCCTCCACATGCATGCAAGCACACATATATGTACAGCTACACAAATCTGTCCCCCCACACATATAAAAACATGCATATTCACACATATACTACACAAACATGAAAATAAATTTTAAAAAATAAGGTCCTTAGAAGCTGAAATTTTTACCTATGCTTAAGATTTTATCCAACAACGTGAGCTACTACTAAGGCTCATGATTCATCTTGGATTTATTCTTTGTTGCCAAAGCCAAAGGGTGAAAGTGGGAGAATTTCTCCATTAAACACCATCTTTTACACTCTGCTTGCTTTGGCATGAATGTATTCCATTATCCACAGCCTGACACAGAGAGGGCAAGGATACAATAAAACACGACCAAGTGTGGATATCATTTTATATGTTAGCTTGACTACTTACTATGTTGCAAGGTGCCCAAGTAGTTAGTTGAGCTTTTTTTCTAAGTTGTATTTGAGACAATTTTTCTGAAAGACTTACAAACATCTGAGCTGTGGATTGAGTAAGACAGGTTTTCTTCCCCAGGCTGTCACCCAATCTGATGACTATATTAACAGAATAAAAGGGGAAAAGATTGAAATCAGTCTCCTGACTACCTGAGCAATAGCACTCATCTGCCTTTCATACTTCTGTTCCCAAAGCCTTTAGATTAGACTAGCACCTCCTATTTCCAGCCCCAAGGCCTTTAAATTATTAAGCTATACTTCCTTGGTCTCTATCTTATAGTCTTAGCAACCTTTACAATTAAAATAAACCTCTTCTTAGATAATTTATGAGAAATTATAGTTACAAATAGGGGCACATGTCTGTTCCTGTCCCCAGTGGAACATGATAGAAAAACATTTCTTCTAACCTCCTTGGCAATGAGAATCTGTTTTTTAACATTGTCCAAATAGTTGAAAATGGCTAAAAGTGTTCATAGACATCAGGTTTAATGGCATACACTTGTAAGCCTAACCCCTGATCCCTGAGGCAGGAGGATAGCAAGGTTCAAGGCCTGCCTAGAACCACATATAAAGAGACTAGATTTAAAAGAAGAAGAAAAAGAAGGAGAAGGAAAGAAAACGGCAAGCATGGTATCCATCTCTTTAATCTCAGCATTTGGGAGGTAGAGGCAGGTGAATCCTGAGAGTTTAAGGCTAGTCTGGCCTACATAGTAAGTTCCAGAATAGCCAGGGCTATGTAAAGACACTATTTTTACAAAAAAAGAAGAAAAGAAAGTAAAATGTGTAACACATTGTAAATCTGCTTCTAGAGATAGATTTAGGTGCACACTTTTTTATATAATTTATTATACTAATAAGTTATAGTTCATATTTTGTTTTTAATTTGTATATAACATTTATAATTTATCTTATATCTATATAATTTATGCTAATATAAAACATGTATTTTGTTCACAGAACAGAATCAACAGCAAACATGTTTTCTCTGGGAGCCCTTAGTGTACTAAGGATGATGATATTCAGGGTGGTTCACATACCTCCAGTAACCATATAATGTCTGCTTGTTGAGTCTAGCTACTTCTCTTTTCTTTCTTTTTCTTTTTCTTTTCGTTTCTTCCTTTCTTTTTTTTTTTTTTTAATAAGTGAATGTACTTGGAACCTTGGCCAAGCTCTGTGTCCCATAAAGATGAAAAGGTCACACAGTTCAAAGACAGTCTGGAAAGGAGAATAAATATGAATATAAACTGAAGCATTAAAGTGCAGATTCTCAGGCCCTGTTCAGAAGGAAAAACAGTTCTAAATGTCAGAGAAGGGCATGGGACTTTTTTTTTTTTTTTTTTTCCTTTTTTGCCTGTTGCACATCTGTATTGCTTTTTGAAACCAGACAAAAGCAACTTAAAGAGAGGAGGTTCATTTTAGGACATGGTTAGAGGGTGCTATCATCATAATGGAAAAGGCACATTACATCCACAGTCAAGAAGCAGAAAGCTGACCGGTGATGCCCAATCCGTCTTGTCCTCTTTATTCAATCTAAGACACTGGCCCATAAAATGGTACTTACACAGTGAATCCTATCTCCAAACTTCCTAAGACACACACCCAGAGGTTTGTCTCTTGGGTGATATAAAATCCTCTCAAGCTGACAACACTTTGAGAAAACTATGGTGAATATTAAGACCAAGGGTATACTACCTAAGCTGCATTTTAGATTAGTCTAGTAGTATATGTAATATGGACTAAAAAGAATCTTAAAGATGAAAAAGCTCAGGTTGTGTGCGGTAAGGAGAATGGAGTATGGGACTAGACTGAGGGTGGGACTAAAGTGCCAACGTGCCATATATCAGCAGTTAAGAGGACTTGATTCTCTTTCAAAGTACTGAAGGGATTGGTTCCCAGATTGTAGCTCACAACTTTCTGTAATTCCAACTTCAGGGTATACTACACACTCTTCTAGCCACAGCAGGCATCTATATACAGATATACACAAAACACACACACACACACACACACACACACACCACTTGCTACTGTTCTAGAGGATCAGAGTTTGGTTCATATCAACAATATGTCAATTTAAATTATCCTAAATTCCAATGACAAAGTATCAGGTACCTATAGGCACCAGGTATGCATACAGTGTATTTACATACATGTAGGTAAAGCAATAATACACATAAAATAAACATAAATAAACATATCTTTAAAGAAAAAAGCAATTAAAAAAAAAGATAATGGCAGATAGGGAAATTTAGAAAGGCTAAGCTAACTATGTGATATGTGTATGTATCTAGAAGTAGAAGGGTGGTTCTGGACAAATGTAAAAGGGAAATGCAGCAAGGTAGAGGGAGGAAAGGTGTCAACTCTTAGTCTAACCTACAGGAGCTTAGGAACAAGGAATGTGACCCACTTCAATTTGGAGATGTTAAGTTGGTAGTATTGATTATGACCAGTCAACACACTAGATTGGTGCAGTGTCCAGTAAAGGCAATTGGAGCAGAGCATCTATAGAGCCCACACAATTCCTTTAAACAAATAGACTCTTAAAAATCACAGATAGATCTGGCTTCAAGCCAAAATGTTTATGCTCCCTTCTGCACACAAGGTTATTGGTGTTGGCCAATAAGGTGTCATTTTTGTTGGGAAGACTTGACCTCTGGAAAGACATAGGTTCTCCAAGAACTGGGGGCCCCAGTTGTATGAGTTTTCTTTGGTAGTTTTTCTTAAGCAAAGATTATTTTAAAATTCTGTAAGAGACCTGTAGCAAAAAGGAAAGAAGGATGAGGTTACTGACAACTTATTGGGAAGACAAAGACATGGTTAACTTTTCTTCTATTTGCCAGATATTGCCTAGAGACCAGAATCATCAGGTCATTGTTTCTTCCCAAAAGCTTCATTAATAACTTTCATACTGGAATCTGAGTGAATCTCCCACTACTTCTCACTATAAATCTCAAAAATGTGAGGCTTAACTTCTTCATCTCCCCCATAGAAACTTTCAGGCCTTAAATCTCATCTTGAGGAATTTGAATTTTGTTGACATTTGCATATACTTTTGCTTGGCAAATAATAATAATAATAATAATAATAATAACTTTTTGAAGGATTTATTTTTAAGTGTGTGTGTGTGTGTGTGTGTGTGTGTGTGCATGTGTGTGTGTGTGTGTACCCAAAGAGGGTCACAGATCCTCTGAAGACACAGAGGGTATTGTGACTTGGTTGAAGTGACTGCTGGAAACCTCTACAAAAGCAGTATGCACTCTTACCTGCTGAGTCATTTCTCAGCCCCGCCCAGGGGGGAGGGGCCGTGGGTGGGGGGATAAAAGAATTACTTAAGGAACCATTTTCTTTCCTCTCTTTTTATTAACATTTTTTCTTTTCTTCTTTTAAATTTTCCAAGAAAACACTAGGCCTGGGGAGGAAGAATCATTCCCATGTTATCAATAACATCTCCCCTAACCAATCATCCATACCTGTCCAGCCATTTCCCTTCTTGCTCTGGACCCAATTAAGTGAGCAATTTGAAAACATGAGAGATTGTTTCTGGTGACTAGAGAGGAGGTACGTAACACACAGAACTCAGAACACTATCCCTGGTGAATCAACTCTAGGGCATAGAACCTGCTCCTGCTGAAGTTTAAAAAACAAGATAGTTCACAGACATCAGGCTGTCTCAGGAACCTTGCCTCCATATCACCACCACTGTTCACCTGCAGTGCCACTTGCAAGCAAGGTCCTTTTCAAATGTGACCAGTGTTTGGCTGTTGAAGAGAACAACATCAACCCTATCATCATCTAAGCTAATCTTTGAGGACTTTCATTAAAGTTAATTATTATTTACTATGGTACTTGAATAAGTGCTGTTTGAAACTCTAAGTCTATATTTTTGTTAATTTTTTTTTTTTTTTTTTTTTTTTTTTGCAAAGCCTTTTACTATCAATCACGGCTATGGAGCTATACTGAATAAAAAACAACCAACAGATGAATAAAGACAAATAAATAATTCAGAACCCAGATGTCATTTGCCTTTGCCTCTCTCCTCTCCAGAGGCAGCTGGATCCTGTTTCTCTCATTTTCATTCCTCTACTAAATAAGCTTTTTCAGCCTGTTCCAGAGAGGTAAATAAAAATGAATAATTCAGTCTCCCATCTCGTTTGTCCTCCCCCTCAGGGAATGTGAGTTCTCTTTTGTTTTCCGTCAATCTCTGCTTAAATAACATTAACACCAGTCCTGCAATTCTTTTTCCAGTCTCACCTAGAAGGCTGGCTATGCTCACCAACCATTCCTGGGAGGGGTTTGCATTTTGGGGGTCTCAGATGTGACCAGATTGCCATTGCATACATGCTTTCTTTGTTGCTTAATGAGGATTCAGGTTGATGATTACACACTAAGATGTTTCAGGATAAGGTTCTTAATACTTACCAAGGGCTAGTTCTTAATACTTACCCTAGAGTGACTAAAATGTCTCTTGCCATGCAGGAAAACTTGGGTGGCCCCACTAGGTTCTTCCTGAGTGCCAAGCCGGAGGCTGACCACTTGAGTTACTATAGTGACCTGCTCAGTGCCTCTTCCCTTCTCTCAAGAAGCTGCAGGCCTCCATTCTTGAAGTATTGGAAATCTGAATAAGGAAATATCCTAATGACTTCTTTTTCTGGACCTATGACTAAATTCTCCATCTTTAATCTTTCAGAATCAGAATATCTCTGATTCCCTATGGAGATTTGTCTCTATGAGTCAACCATGTGATTTTATTTCCAGGTACTTAAAGCATTTAAGTGTCCCTGGTGACTGCATAAGCTGATTCATTACATCTCTGTAAGCTCCCTACACTCAATTTAGTCCTGAAAATAGCTTTGCCTTTTCATGTTACCTGCCATTTCCACTTTCCCCTCCTACTGGAAGTACAATAAATTCTAATATTCAACAGACAGAAAAACCTGTAGGGAAAAAGAAATACAGCTAACATTTTAGTAGCTATAAAACCAAGTAACCCTCAGGAAAGCATATAATATGATAGGAATGCCATGGCTACTCTTTTTTTTTTTTTTTTTTTTTAAGCTGCAGCATGACTTTGGCCTGACTTGAGGCCTAAGCCTAGTGGCCAAAGCAAAGCTTGGTTTAATCTGTCCTCTTTTTAAATCATTTTAATTACATGCAAAAAGGTAACATCCGTTCTGAGACCCAGATCAAGAGATAACAACCAAAGATCCTGTAAACATCTTACTGGAGGTCAGGTGAAAAAGGTTAGAGACAAAAATGGATACTGCTGTGCCTACATCCTGAAATCCGCCCTGCCCTGAGCTGGATTCCTAAGGATTCCACCTAGAGCTTCAAATACTTCCCTATGTACTTCCCTATGCCATATTCTTAAAAGCACTGCCCGGAAGTTCAGATGTAGATGTACTTCCTTATAGCCTTATCCCAGGGTCTCTGCCTTGAGCTATAATGCCAATGTGCTTAATACTAGCCTTTACAGGGCATAGCACAGAAGTCAGATTCCTGCCTTGGCTAGCTTCAAGATGTCCTGGGATAATATTAATATTACGCTGCCATCAACTGTTCAGAGGTTCATGGCTACTCTTTATGATGAAATTCCTTTAAGCCAGATTGTTATGACCTGAATATGAAATATTCCTCGGTGGCTCATGCAAGAAAGGCTGAGCCACCTGTATTAGCTATATTTCTGTTGCTGTGATAGAATACCACGACCAAAAGCTACTTATAAAAAAAGAGTTGATCTTAGCTTATGGCTACATAGGGAGTCTACAATGGCAGGGGAGGCATCATAGTAGGTGGCAGGAACAGGAAGCTGAGACACATCTTCAATAGCAAAGCAGAAATTGAAGAGAAAATAGGTTGGAGGTATAAGCTCTCAAAGCCCATTCCCAAGGGCATACTTCCTCTAGAAAGCTGTACCACTTAAAGGTTCTTCAGTCTCCCAGAAAAGTGCCACCAACTGGGGACCAAGTATTCAAATACTTGCTTAATACCTACGGGGAAGAGGTCTCATTCAAACCACATTGCCTCACTTGGGCTTTCTACAACAAAAATTCTTGCTTCTCAGTATAGTTTTGTGCATGTTTCATTCTACTTTCTGGGGTGTCTTTGAGAAAATGTCCAAGTTTTCTATCTTTAAGGGGCATAGCATTGCTTAGGCTCTGACTTCACTGTGTATTAATCCCTTGATGAATTCATAATATAAAAGCATTATTGAGATATGTTGTAAGGTAGGAGATGGGGCCTGACTGGAGGAAATGGGTCACTAGGGATGTATCTTCTTAGTCACTTCCCTTTGTTTTCTGGTTACCATGAGGTGACCTAATTTACCCCCTTCATATTCCCACAGCCTCACCTCAAGACTAAGGCAAGGGTTCCATCCCACCATGGCTATGTCCTCACATGCTGTATGATCTATAAGAAAAAAAGAGTAAAGTGGGGTCATGTGACCAACTGCTAACAAGATAACCCTGGTCACTATGCTATCTGCCTTTATACTGTAAATGGAGATGGGCCTGAATACAGTGCTTACTACTTTACTTTGATGACCTCTAACAAATTAGACCAGAATTCTGCAGACAAAATCTATTTGTAGTCCTTTCTCACTTAAACACACCTGGCTTCAAGGAGTTGGGGAAGAGGAGCTGTCAACACCTATCCAGGTGATTCTATCCACTGGCTGGGAACTTTTCTTAGCAGAGGCTGCCTTTAACTTTATGAAATGTGTAAGCCAGTGTTGTACCTGTAGTGTAATTGTCATGGAACAGAGGGGGGTTGTGGAAAGAAGCCTGTTGTCCCTGGTTCTTTCTTCCTTTCTAATCTAAGTCCTCCAGTGCTGGAGTTTGGACAGGAAAGGCTGGTTAGTCTTCATGGTCATCTTGGCTGTATTCAGAATGAATCAGAAGCACTCCTCTGGGTGGGCCTGTAGGGATATTTCCAGAGAGGTTAAATTGTGAAGGGCAGGTCTCTCCTACACATGGACAGCACCTTCCCATGGGCAGGAGGCTCAGATGAAATGAGAGGGAAAAGGAGAGAAAGTATCCCGAGTATCAGCATTCATCTCCCTTTGCTTCCTGACTTTGAACACACGAGCTTCTCTCTCATGTCCCCACCACCAAAGTTTCAAGATGTTCAAGGGACCATATACCTTTTCTTCTTCAGGTTATTTTTGTTAAACATTTTCTCACAGTGATAAGAATTAACTAATATAGGAAATATCCCCCAAATAGCCCATGTGTTAAGGACTTGGTTCCCAGCTGGCAGCATTATTTGGGAAGGCCCTGGAAAATTTAAAATGTGGGATGTTGCTAAAGGAAGGAAGCCAAGAAGGGTGTGTTGCTGGGAGTGTCTTGTTCTTATTCCATGCAATCATCACAACCTTTTCTGTTTTCCTATTAGCAACCTCTAAATTCTAAATGAGCTTATATTTCAATCATTTGATTTATCAACTCTACTCATTAATTAGTGACTCTTATTAGGGACTCTTACATCTTGGATCTTGGCCAGCTCACTGTCTCCCAGTAGATGCTTCCTGCTCCTCTCTACAGACCCTCCACAGCTGGAAGTAGGAAGAGAAAACCTGAAATGTTTTATGATAACCTGCTTTTTCATGGATAGAACATGGGTCCTCTGTGGAAGTGGTACCTCCTTTGGGCAGCTCAAAGTCTGGTTAATAAGAAATGGCTTCCTAGGGTCCTCCAGGGCTGGTCCCCCCAACATCCTCTCTGCCTTGTATGTAGTACCCACCCAGAACCATGCCTAGTACAAAGTTCTAAGTGTTGGTCATGTACCTAAAATCCTAACCAAAACACATTCGTAGCAAGAACTTCAGAGACCGAAATAACCCAAATTTTGAACTTTTACACAGCAGATAAACAAACCCAGAATTTCTACAACTTCCCTCTGAGAAGTGAATGAAGCCACAAGAACAAAGCCCCTATATACTACCATCCATTCAGACAAGAGAGGTATCCTTAGAATTTTCTGTTTGCCAAATGTTTGAGCTAGGGGAGAAATAAATGCCTTCTAAGACATAACAGAAACTATGCTAGCATTGTGCTAAGCATAGGCAAGTGCGCCCTCGTGGGGCAGACATTTGAAATGTCAACTAAATCAACAGTCAAGTGATGTAAAATCATTTTTATTGATTAAGCTTGTAGCATTTCTTTACTGTGTTTATACTATACTCAGCACAGTGGCCCTACTGTATTATCCATGGTGACAACAGTAGTATCTTTGGGAACTGGTTAGAAATGCAAATTGTGGGTTCAGGGGAACAGGAACCCTGCCTTAGGGTGTCTGTTTCCACCTGGCTGCCCCTGCATGCAGAACAGGAGCTCAGGCCATCTACCACCAGGAACAGCTGAGATCCAGGGACACTGGCCAGGTACAAGAGAGAGACAGGAACCAATCACTGACAACAAGACCACATATAATCACAGACAACAAGATGGCGAGAAGAAAGCGAAAGAATTTACCCCAGGGAAACCAAGACAACCCGGCAACACCAGAACCCAGCTCTCCCATCACATCAAACAGCAGAATGCCAAACACTCCAGAAAAAGAAGACTCAGACCCAAAATCATACCTCAAGATGATGATAGAGATCCTTAAACAAGAATGGGAGGAAAAGCATAAAGAAATAGAAGCTTTTAAAGAGGAAACAAGAAAAACACTCAAAGAAATCAAAGAACTAGAGAAAAACAGAAACAAAGAGATAAAGGAATGGAAGAAGGAATTTAAAATAGAAATGGAAACAATAAAGAAAACATTAAAAGAGACAACCCTGGAGGTAGAAAACCGAAAAAAAGAAATCAGGGGTCACAGATGTAAGCATCTCCAACAGAGTACAAGAGATGGAAGAGAGAATCTCGGGGGCCGAAGACAACATTGAAAACATAGACAAAACAGTCGGAGAAGATGCAAAAACCGAAAAGCTCTTAACCCAAAATGTCCAGGAGATCCAGGAACAAAATGAGAAGACCAAACCTAAGGATAACAGGAACAAAAGAGGGCGAAAAATATCAACTAAGAGGCACAGTATATATCTTCAACAAAATCATCAAAAAAAAAAAACTTCCCTACCCTTAAGAATGAGATGACCATGAGCATAAAAGAAGCCCATAGAACTCCAAACAGAGTGGACCAGAAAAGAAATTCCTCCCGACACACAATGGTCAAAACGCCAAGTGGCCAAAGTAAAGAAAGAATACTAAAACCAGTAAGAGAAAAATGTCATGTAACATATGAAGGCAGACCAATCAGAATCACACCGGATTTCTAAACAGAGACTATGAAAGCTAGAAGATCCTGGACAGACATCATGCAGACCCTAAGTAAACACAAGTGTCAGCCCAAGGTGCTATACCCAGCAAAACTCTCGATCACCGTAGATGGAGAGACCTAGATATTCCAAGACAAAACTAAATTTACACAATATCTGACAACAAGCCCAGCACTACAATGAATTATAGGTGGGAAACCCAATACAAGGAGGGAAACTACATCCTAGTAAAAACAAGAAAATACCTAATCAAGAAAACCAAAAGAAAGATACACAGGCACAATTCTACCTCCAAAAGCAAAAATAACAGGAAACAGCAACCACTATTCCTTAATATTTGTTAACATAAATGGACTCAATTCCCCAATAAAAAGATATAGGCTATCAGACTGGATACATAAACAAAACCCAGCATTTTGCTGCATACAGGAAACTCATCTCAGAGACAAAGACAGCCACTATCTCAAAGTAAAAGGTTGGGAAAATGTAGGAAGCCACTGCATTCACCATTACAAGATGGCGCTCAGACCAAAGGGAAGATGGCCAGTTTTGAGATAAACAACCTAAGTGCGCATGCACGCCTGCCTGTTTTTGCTGAATCATGGTGACTCTGAGTATGCTAATTAGGGTGCACAGAATGCACCAATCAGGTGGCGACACAGTCCTCCTAAGCATATATAAGGAGGGCTGGTTTCTGGGCTCGGGGTCTTTTGCAACTACAATCAAACCCGCAATAAACGCCTGTAGAAGGATCCTGTTGTGGCGCGTCTTTCTTTCTTGCTGGAGAGATAGGCGATTGCTACAGGAAAAAACCTTTGAAGCAAATGGTCCCAAGAAGCAAGCTGGAGTGGCTGTTCTATTATCAAATAAAGTAGATTTTCAACCAAAAGTTATCAAAAAAGATAAGGAAGGACACTTTTTACTCACTACAGGGAAAATTTGTCAAGTAGAACTCTCAATCATTAACATATATGCTCCAAATACAAGAGCAACCATATTCATAAAAGAAACCATACTAAAGCTCAAAAATTACATTGCACCCCACACAATAAGAGTGGGAGACCTCAACATCCCACTCTCACCAATGGACAGTTCATGGAAACAGAAACTGAACAAGGACACAGTAAAGCTAGCAGACAGTATGAACCAATTGGAATTAATACATATCTACAGACCATATCTTCCTAAAACAAAAGAATACATCTTCTTCTCAGCACCTCATGACACCTTCTCCAAAACTGATCATATAATCGGTCACAAAACAAGCCTCAATAAATATAAGAAGATTGAAATACTCCCATGCTCCTATCAGATCACCATGGACTGAGGCTGGTCTTTAATAACAACAAAGACAACAAAAAGCCCATATACACATGGAAACTAAACAATGTTCTATTAAGCGATAGCAGGGTCAAAGAAGAAGTAAAAAAAAAAAAAAAAAAAAAAAAAAAAAAAAAAGAAAAAAAAGAAATTAAGGAGTTTCTAGAATTTAATGAAAATAAAAACACAACATTCCCAAACCTATGGGATGCAATGAAAGCAGCACTGAGGAAAACTCATAGTGCTGAGTGCTTCCAAAAAGAAACTGGAGAAAGCATACACTAGCAACTTGACAGCACAGTTGAAAGCTCTAGAAGAAAAGGAAGCAGATACACTGAAGAGGAGTAGACCAAGAAATAATCAAACTCAGAGCAGAAATTGTCCAAATAGATGCAAAACGAACCATTAGAAAAGTCAACAAAACCAAAAGCTGGTTCTTTGAGAAAATTAACAAGATTGATAAACCCTTAGCCAGAGTAGCTAGAGGGCAAAGAGAGAGTATCCAAAATAACAAAATCAGAAATGAAAGTGGAAACATAATAACTGAAACTGAGAAAATTGAAGAAATCATCAGATCCTACTACAAAAGCCTATACTCAACAAAGCTGGAAAATCTGGAGGAAATGAATGAATTCCTAGACAGATACTAGATACTAAAGTTAAAGCAGGACCAGGTAAATCATCTAAATAATCCCATAATACCTAAAGAAATAGAAGGAGTCATCAAAAGCCTCCCTACCAAAAAAAAGAGAAAAAAAAAAAAAAGGCCAGGTACAGATGGGTTCAGTGCAGAATTTTATCAGACATTTATCAATGACCTAATACAAATACTCTCCAAACTATTCCACAAAACAGAATCTGATGGAACACTACCTAACTCATTTTTTGAGGCCACAATAACCCTTCTTCCTAAACCACACAAAGACCCTACAAGGAAAGAACTTCAGACCAATCTTACTTATAAACATTGATGCAAAAATACTCAACAAAATGCTTGCAAACCGAATCCAAAAACACATCAAAACGATCATTCACCATGATCAAGTAGGCTTCATCCCTGGAATGCAGGGATGGTTTAATATATGGAAATCCATTAATGTAATCCACCATATAAACAAACTCAAAGAAAAAAAACCAAATGGTCATCTCACTAGATGCTGAGAAAGCATTTGACAAAATTCAACACCTTTCATGTTAAAAGTCTAGGAAAGAACAGGAATCCAAGGCCCATACCTAAACATAATAAAATCAATATACAGCAAACCAACAGCCAACATCAAACTTAACGGTGGGAAACTTTTAGCAATCCCACTAAAATCAGGGACTAGACACGTCTGCCCACTCTCCCCCTACCTATTCAACATAGTACTGCAAGTCCTGGCCAGAGCAATTACACAGCAAAAGGAAATCAAAGGGATACAAATTGGAAAGGAAGAAGTAAAAGCATTACTATTTGCAGATGACATAATAGTGTACGTAAGTTACCCCAAAAATTCCACCAGAGAACTTCTACAGCTGATAAACAAGTTCAGCAAAGTGGCTGGATATAAAATTAACTCACACAAATCAGTAGCCTTCCTCTACACATAGGATAAACATGTGGAGAAAGAAATTAGGGAAAAGATACCCTTCACAATAGTCACAAACTGTAGGGAGCCATGCCTGAGAACCATGCTTAAGAAAATGACTGCACAGCAGCCACCTTAGAACTGGTCAATGCTGTACCTACACCCCCACCCGTGAGAGCCTGACCTTTCAGAGATTCACCACTATGAGGCTCTGCCAAGATTAGCTGCTAGGTGACAAGATAAAATATCCTGGGACAATTACCTGGCTGTTAATCTGTAACCACAGCGCTACCCTCTCCCTGGTCACGGAGATGCTGTAAAAATTCCACTGCACCCTGCTTCCCCCTTTCTGCCCAGCCCATATAAGCTGTAAGCACCAAACCCTCAATGAAGCCTTGACACGATTCAGACTGACTCTTGTCGTTCTTTTCGCGGTTGGCTTCCTTTCTCTCTCGCCCTCATGACTTTTAGGACGAAGGCCTCTTCGGGACCCTGAATAACCGGACCTGCTGGACGGGTCAACAAACAATATGAAATACCTTGGTGTGACTCTAACTAAGCAAGTGAAGGACCTGTTTGGCAAGAACTTCAAACCTCTAAAGAAGGAAATCTAGGAAGATCTCAAAAAATGGAAAGATCTCCCATGTTCATGGATTGGAAGGATCAACATTGTCAAAATGGCCATCTTACCAAAAGCAATCTATAGATTCAATGCAATCCCCATCAAAATTCCAACCCAATTCTTCATAGAGTTGGAAAGAGCAATATGCAATTTCATCTGGAATAACAAAAGACCTAGAATAGCGAAATCCATCCTCAACAACAAGAAAACATCTGTGGGAATCACTATCCCTGACCTCAAGCTATATTATAAGGCAATTTTGCTAAAAACTGCATGGTACTGGTACAGAGATAGGCACGTGGATCAATGTAATAGAATAGAAGTTTCAGAAATGAGCCCTCACATATATGGTTACTTGATTTTTGACAAAGGAACTGTAAACATTCAATGGAAAAAGGACAGCCTCTTCAACAAATGGTGTTGGTCCAACTGGCACTCAGCATGCAGAAGAATGAAAATAGACCCTTTCTTATCTCTTTGTACAATGCTCAAGTGCAAGTGGATCAAAGATCTCCACATTTAACCAGGTACACTGAAATTATTAAAAGAGAAAGTAGGGAAAACCTTAGAACACATAGGCACAGGAGAAAATTTCCTGAACAGAACACCAATGGGTCATGCTCTAAGGTCAAATATTGACAAATGGGACTTAATGAGACTTGCAAAGTTTCTATAAGGCTAAGGACACTGTCAAGAAAACAAAACAATAGCCAACAGAGTGGGAAAAGATCTTTACCAACGTCACATCAGATAGAGGCCTAATATCCAAGGTATACAAAGAACTCAAGAAGCTAGACACCAGAGAATCAAACAACCCTATTAAAAAATGGGGTACAGAGCTAAACAAAAAGTTCTCAATGGAGGAATATTGAATGGCTGAGAAGCATCTAAGGAAGTGCTCAACATCATTGGCCATCAGGGAAATGCAAATCAAAACAACCCTGAAATTCTAGCTCCCACCAGTAAGAATGGCTAAGATCAAAAATTAAGATGACAGTAGATGTTGGCAAGGATGTGAAGAAAGAGGAACACTTCTCCTTGTTGGTGGGGTTGTAAACTGGTACAACTGTAAATCAGTCTGGCGAGTCCTCAGAAAATTGGTCACAGTACTACCTGAAGATCCAGTTATTCCACTTCTGGGCATATACCCCAGAGAAGCTCCAAGATACAGCAAAGACACATGCACCACAATGTTCATAGCAGCCCTATTATAATAGCTAGAAGCTGGAAAGAACCCAGATGTCCTTCAGTAGATGAATGGATGCAAAAATTGTGGTATATTTATACAATGGAGTACTACTCAGTTATCAGAAACAATGGCTTTATGAAATTCCTAAGAAAATGGATGCATCTAGAGATAATCCTTCTGAGTGAGATAACCCAGTCACAAAAGAACAGACATAATATGCAGTCACTGGTAATTGGATACTAACCTCAGAAAGCTCTGAACACCCCAGAAACAACTCACAGACTATATGAAGTTCAAGAAAAAAAGAAAGAAAGAAAGAAAATGAAAAAACCATTATGCTTAATCTTTACACACCATGAAAACTTTGACTAATTCCAGGTTACATCTTGTTTTACATGTACTTTATGCTCATTGTAACTAGTAAGATCTTAATGCACACTATCAAACTTTAAAAAAACCAAGTACTGACAAAAATATATTCGTATACTTTTATGCAAAAATGCTTAAAATCTGTACATTTATCTTTGTTTTTTAAAATAAAGTTGTTCAATTAAAAAAAATAAAAAAATTTGCCTCAGCAAAAAAAAAAAAAAAAGACGCACACTATCTCACAGAAACAGTATTTTTTTTAATAAAAATTTTCCTAATCGTTAAAAAAAAATGCAAACTGCTGCTGTTTTAGAAACTCCGATGCTGAAGTTTAGCCTACAAATAACAGAATGTCGTCTTTGAATTCTGAAGCTTGTTTATGTATAGGCTCACATGTGATATATGTGTTCATATGTATGTATAGATGTGTGTGTATGCATATATGATGTGCAAGTGTGTGGAAGGCATACATCAATATTGGATGTTTTCTTTAATGGCCCTTCATATTAGTTTCATTTATATTTCTCGTGTTTTTTATGTGTACATGCACATGTGCTCCCATGTGCACCTGTAACTCGAGCTCCCATCAAGCCTTTCTGCCTTATTTTTTGAGGTGTGGACTCTCACTGAATCTGGAGCTCACCAATCCAGCCAAGTTGGCTAGGCATCCTCCTGACTCAGCATCCTCCTGACTCAGCTCTCCCCAAACCCCTATCCTTAACCTACACCCAATTGTATACACACACACACACACACACACACACACACACAGAGAGAGAGAGAGAGAGAGAGAGAGAGAGAGAGAGAGAGAGAGAACCCATGAACACAGAAGTGTAATAAGTATACATCACATCCATACCACCTGCCAACTGCCAAGTTAATATGAGACTAATAGAGCAGCTTAGAAATGACCATTTTCAAGTGAATAATAATTTGATGGAATTTTAGTACATTCAGTGTTATTCAAATTCTATCTAGCTCCAAAGGGTTCCCACAACTGGACAATGGAACCCCTATTCTATTTGGCTGCTCCCCCCCCCCCCCCCCGTCCATATTCCCTAGAAAATGCCAGTCTGTGTTCTGCTTCTATGCATTTACCTAATCTGTACATTTTATATAGGAGGAAACATATTCTAGGTGACCTATTGTGTGTGGCTTCATTCACATAGTGTGCTTTCAAAGTTCATCCACACTGCAGCATGTAGCAATCCTTCCTTCATTTTTCATGGCTGAATTAAATTCCATAATACAATCAGACCACATTTTGTGTATTCACTCATCCATAGATTGACATTTGAGTTGTTTCCGGCTTTGGGCTATTATAAATATTCATATACAAATGTTTGCTTGAGCACCTGTTTTCAATTCTTTAGAGTACATATCAAGAATTAGACTTGCTGGGTCATATTGTAAATCAGTTTAATTTGGGGCAGGGCAAGCAAATGCCATGCTGCTTTCAATGGTGACCATTTTACAGTCCCACAGTCTATAATCTCTTTAGCCCTATTTCCAGTGACATCTCACTGGGATTTTGATTTGTGTGCTCAGAGAAGAACATTCAGGCCATCTTACAATGCCACAGTTCCCAACTAACCAGGTTAATGGGCCTGCAGTTCATATTACTTGAGAGACTATAAGACAAGATAATCAAAGTCCAAGGCCAATCAGAGTGAGGTCAAGGCCAGCCCTGATTCAATGAGATCCTGAATCCAGAATGAGCAATTTAGCAGCAGGTTTAGTCAATCTCAAAATAAAAACTACAAAGAGGGCTGGTTGAGACGGCTCAGAAAGTACCAGCCCTTGCCACCAAGCCTGACAACCTCAGTTTAATCCTTGGAACCTTTAAGAAGAGAACTGAAGCTCAAAAGTTGTTCTCTGATTTCCACATGTACATGGAGCTGAATGGTAAATTGGTTAATTGCCATGCACAGGCCAGAGATTTTATGGCTAGTACCAAAACAAACAAGATCACACTTCCCTCAGCTCGCAGGTTATCATTTCCTCAGCACAACATGGCTCACTGACAGCAGAGGTAATAGTTTATCCTCTATGTCCTCACTGTACCCTTGGCTTTATGTGGCACCTAGTACCTCCTCATACAGACTGGCAGCTGATTCACATGGTTGGATATCTGAAGGCAAAAACCTCTTCAAAGTCCCTGTTCAATGTCACCAGGAGGATGTCTATGAAGCATACAAAATGTGCTGGATCATCCAAGGCCACTTGTAAATCGACTTACAATCTGCACTGCCACAATCAGCACTGTACTACACACTGAAGCCTGGAATTTCCCTTATCAGTGGACTCAGCAGATTTCTCAATGCCTAGTCACCATTTGGAGGTGATCTACCTCTGATGGGGTAGCTTCTGCACATCTCTTGCTAGACAGACCAAAGTACCAGTAAAGTAAGAACTATCCAAGCAGTCACCACTGTCAAGAGAGGTGTGCAATCCCTCCCATCCCACTTCCTCAGCCTTCCCACCCCCTCCTGAAGAGCCTGTTAGGGGAAGGATGAAGAGAGTGGGGGGCACATGGCCCATGGAGGTGCGGCGAGGCCTGGGGGCAAGGGAGATGCCTCTGAGGGGCCCATGTTGGGAATCCCTTCCCTGAGGGACCAGCCACACAACAGTATAGTATGGAATAGAGTTTATTCAGGTCATGGGAGAGTTAAGAGGGTGGTAGAGGCAGAGAGAGAGAGAGAGAGAGAGAGAGAGAGAGAGAGAGAGAGAGAGAGAGAGAGAGAGAGAGAGAGAGAGAAGTAGAGGAGTAGAGGCCGGCCATGAGTACGTGGGACAGAGGGGGGAAGGGAAAGGGGAGAGCAAGGCTGCAAGAGCACAAGGGCAAGAGAGGCCAAGAGAGAGAGGAGGGGTCAAGTAGCTTCTTTTATAGTGTCAGGTCACTGGGGCGGAGCATACCTGGCCACTGCTGGGTAATTGAGAGGTGGGGTATACCTGGCTGTTGCTAAGTAACTGAGGGGTGGGGTTTACAGAATCCCAACAGAGCCTTCAGTGAGATCTCTGAAGCCTGTGCTAAGAGTTGGCTTATGCTGGTCTATAATGTATTCCATAGTGTCATTTCCCAGTGGCAATTAACTGAATGATCTACCCCCACCCAAACTTGAGTTATCTGGTTTGCACTGGATTCCTACTGTGAATTTTGTTGTACTTTGTTTTGTGTTTTCCCAAGATAGGTGTCACTACATAGCTATAGAGTGGCCTGGACTTCTCTACATAGAACAGGCTAGTTCAAACTCATAAATGTCGGGCAAGTAGATCCAAAAATTATGCCCCCAAAATTATACCTAAAATTATACCCAAGAGGACTTGCCTTGATTGACTTTCCAGTGAGGCCGTTGGGTTGAGCAGTGGCCTCTATAATGGGAGAAACTTAAAGTTCTCACACAACTAGTAAAGAACAGCTTCTACTACAACACATCCACACTTCCTACAGCCCATGGAACCCCCCTGTGTTTGATATAAAACAGAACTCAGAGGGATGGAGACTGATACAAGATTTAAAAACAACTAGTTAAAACCACACAATTCTGGGGCTCTTCTCAAAGGGTGCTGCCCTTCAGCCATCTCTGCCAATGTCCTCCTATTGACAATAGACATAAGAGATGGCTTTTGTCCAATACTTTCCACCCCTGAGGCTATGAATGCTTTGTGTTTTCAGTATCCATCCCATTAGCAACTTTCCAGCCTCACAATAAGAATGAACCATCCCCCCTCAGGGAATGGCTAACAGCCCAACCCTTTGCCAGGAGGCTGTGGATACTTCCTACAGGGTTGCCACCCTACAATTATCACTGCTGCTGACACTGCCCCTGACACTGCCACTATTGCCATGATAGTGGGACCTTAGCTAAGTGCCCTGCACAGTTGCCCAAACCTTCTCACTTCTCTTCTAAGAGCTGCAACACTTTCAGCTTTTCCAGCTAGTGGAACCTGTCTAAACTGGTTCCACTTCACCTTTAAGGTAGATAGAGGACAACACATAAAGATAAAATGCCAGTCTTCCAAGTGCTGGGATTTAAAGCCTCCCAAGCTCCTTGATATGAACTATTTTTTATAGATTCACTTTTATAATTTTTACTTATGCACATCTGAGTGTATCTAAAGTATTAACAGGACAGGGACGTCCACTTTGCTCATTTGATTCAATATAATGACTGAAGTCCTTACTACAACCACAAGGGGGAGGGGGACAAGACACAAATAGGAAAGAAAAAAAAGTCAAACTATTCCTCTCTGCAAATATATGACCCTACACTTGATTTTTTAATTTTAAACTTTTACGTAACTTTTATATGTCTGGGTATTTACTCTGTGTATATGTCTATGCATTGTATGAGTGTTTGGTGACTGCACAGGACAGAAGAGTTTGGTGACTGCACAGGACAGAAGAGAGCATCAGATTCCCTGGAATTGAAATTACAGATGCAAGTGAGCTGCCTAGTGGGTGTTAAGAATCAAACCCATGTTCTTTATATAATAACCCAGTGCTCTTAACCACTGAGCCATCTCATCTCTCCATTTCCATGGACTATACTTCAAACAAACAAAAAACTAAAGGCTCTACAAGAGAACTCTAAGTAAAGTAGCAGCATATAAAGTCAACATATCAAAATCTATATACCAAAAAGTTGTATGCTGAGTAAGAAGTTTTTAAAAACCATAGACGTGAAAAAGTTTTGCAATCAAGACTGTAAACGTCTAAGAAAGGAAACCAGGGAACTAGAAAACAGAAAGATTCCCCTGACCCCAAACCCCTGCCTCACATACTAATATATCAGCAGAATTAGTATTAGAGATATGGCTATTTTACTAAATGTAATTTACAAAGTCTATAATATTTATTAAAGTGCCAATGACATTATTCTTTTGAGACATGGTCTAATTATGTAGTCCTAGCTTACTTTTGGCAATTTAATTCTTTCTTTAACTCTTTGCTATTCTGGGAGGCCAAAAGTCACTGGCTTCTGGCAATTTGACTCCTACTGATAGGCAGGGGATTAAGGGAAACAAAAGCTTAGTTACTTGGGCTCTTTTTTTCTCTGGCTCAAGGGCCTCTTACTGGCCAGTCAAGATGTTCAGAGTTTAACTCTTCAGGAGCCAGAGAGAAAAGAAAAGGAAGGAAGGAAGGAAGGAAGGAAGGAAGGCAGGCAGACAGACACACATACACTGGCTGAGCCTGACTATCTGTTTCATCAATTTCAAAAGTGTGCATATGTAAATACATACACATACACCTATATATGTATGTAAACAGACATATATACATTTAGTAGATGGAGCAGAGCTCGAAAGCCACACTTAATTTCTACACTCGGCCACTTTATTACCGTAGACAATTTTTTAAAAATAAACCTCATAGATAAAATGTTATACAAAAGGGAAATTGAAGAAGGATGTTGATAGTAAGTTCAAAGCAGTGTCTTATTCTAGAAGCTCATTATAAGTTCAAAGCAACTATTTCACATGGCCTTGCTTTATCATAGTGCACACCTGTGACTTCATCCTTGGACCTGACATAGAATGAATGTTTTTCCTTGATCACAAATTTGTTCCAAGCCTATCTCTTCTTAGTGTAATTGTGAGAGCCCATTGTAGTCTTTAATATACAGCCTTTATTTACTATTCTGTGAGGAGGGGACACATTGTATTCTTGATTCTAACTTTACTATATCTGTCTGGCAAAACAACTAAAACCATTTCCTTACACTTTCTTCCTAAAATTATTTGAAGAAAATCAGACATTATATAAGTCATTGATTCATCTAAACAGCATTAATTTATGATAGTTTATCTTCATGCTGATCTGCAGGAAATAGGGTGGGCTGATGCCCAGGAATTATTAAGCTATATAATAATGGTAGAAAAGGCATATCAGCAGCAGCGAGAAGCCATTCTGAGAAGAAGTCTCTGGGGCTGTGCCTCTCCAGAGTGCACTCACTGCAGGCATGCAAAATAGTGGGCCATTTTCAAGAAACTCACTTGCTTGCCATAGTCTTTCCTAGATGGCATCTGTCACTTCCTCAAATCCCTGCCCTTTTCCTTCTGAGACAGCTCCTTTACCAATACTTCTGCAAGACTTGCTCCCTCCAGTAGTTTCAGTGGGACTACATAGCAAGTGAATGACATATAGCTGAATTTGGATCAATCTAACTCCATTTCCTAGGAATCTAATTTGAGTAGGGAATCCCAGGGGGTAGAAACTCCTCACAGATTCATTGTCCCATTCCAGCCATTTCTAGTTTGCATTTTTATTGCTGAGATAAGCACCATGACCAAAAGCAACATGTGGAAGCACATGCTTCCTGAATTGTTCTGTATAACTTGCTCAGCTTGCTCTTTCAGATAACTCAGGATGACTTTCCCTGAAGTAACTTCATCTATGCTAGGCCCTCCCATGTTAATTATCAAGAAAATGCCCCCACAGACTTGCCTATATGCCAATATATTTATTTATTTATTTAAGTTCTAGTTTATTTTATGCCATTGTGTGTGTGTGTGTGTGTGTGTGTTTTGTCCTCTTCAGAACAATTTTATGATGACATTTCTCAGTTGAGCATGTACCCTAGTTTATGTCAAGCCGACAAGTAAAAAAAATCTAAACAGTACACAGCTCTTTAAGCAATTGCTGTTCAGTTCCTGTTTCTAGACCCTAGGAATTACCTTCACAATCCCTGTTGTTTACTCTACTAGCAACTTTTCCATAAAGACCTTTTGGCTTAAATTAGCCAAAACTGGCTTCTTGTACTTTGCAAATACTGTTATAGATGTCCCACTCTGACCATACAAAGAGGCTCTGTAGCCAAGTGTGACCTGTCCCGCCATTTAAGGTGGCTGATACCAGAGTTAGGAAAAGGTGCACCAGAGACTTCGTCAACAGCAGTCATTACAACCTTCTCAGGCAAACAGCACCATCACAGGGAACATTTCCATGTAATGTGTACAGAAGCAACACTCTTAGGTGTCTACATTCTTTCCCTTGGTAACAGAGAAGACAGAGGATAGATTTTATAAAACACTATCTGGCTTTATTGATTGTACATCTTCCATGGTCCACCAAAGCCTCCCCACAGTTCAGTCCCTAAATGACTCACAGAAACACAGCCCCAGATCACCCTGGCCCACCAGAACTAAGATGGGCCTGCCAAGGTCAAGATAGAGGAAGAAACAGATGCAGTGCAGGTGGCAATGTAATTGACACACAGCTGCCCAGACACTAATACACTGACCTCCAGTCACACAGCTGATTTGAAAACATGCTGTTCAAATTCTATCCCAAGGAAAAACACTGACAGTAGGAGAGGAGAGTAAGTGTGTTGACAGATTCTAAGATCCCTAAGTCAAGCCCAATTCTGTGTGTGGACCAGATGGTGTCCTTCTTTCTCCTGGACAAGCTCCATGTAGCAAATGGGAACACTGGATCCACAGCTGCTTAGGCCAGACTCATTTACCAAAAGGGCTCATGTGATTGGGTAACAAATCCCACCAATTTGTTATATGCTTATCCTAAATGTAAAAACCAATCATTTCCTTAAGACTGTTGACAAATGAAGCTTCTGTTGACATAAAGTATAAAACATAATTTGGTTCTATTAGTGTTTTCTGGATGCTAATTTGGACTGAGATCCATGTGAAGCTCTTCCCAAGAATATTATTAGTGTCGTGCTTTACAGAGGATGCAGCTGGTTACCAGATAGGCAAACTCACATGTCACAACCACACTGATGATACCCAAAAGACACAATGATGAAGCAGCTAGTAACTATGCCTATTCCCAGCTTTCAACACTGACTCTAAAAACTGCCCAGTCCGAAACTGGGGAGTGGGAGAAAGATTTTGCTTAGCATGTTGAGGCTTTGTGTTCAACTACCATCACACAGACACAAAAACACACTTACACACTAAGGTAATAGTCCTAACACTCACTGATGGCCTGGTTTCTTCTCACCCTTCCTGTTGACCTCATCACTGAGGGGTAAGCTTCTTCTTGAGGAGCCAGAAGCCTGAAGCACTCACTGATGTCCATACTCATATTCAAAAAGGAAAGAGAGAAAATGCTCCTTTCTCAGAATATCCTATCAAACTCCTCTTCCAGTCCAATGACACTAACTGGGGCCCCTAACACCTTGCGATTGCTATTTTTAGTTGTCTTTTTTTTGTTTTGTTTTGTTCTGTTACTCATTTCTTTGAATGTACATTGGTGTTTTGCTTGCATGTGTGTCTGTGTGAAGATGCCAGATCCTCTGGAACTAGACAGTTCCAGCTGCTATGTGGGTGCTTGGGAACTGAACTGCAGTCCTATGCAAGAGCCAGTGCTCTTAACCGAAGAGCCATCTCTCCAGCCCTTTTGACTACATCAGGAATTAACTGAAACCCAAACAAAGGATTTTTTTTTTCATAAACCTCTTTCTTTCTTTTTCTTTTGACGGTGTTTCACAGGGTAGCCTTGGACTTCCTGGAACTTTCTCAGTAGACTAGACTGGCCTTGAATTCACAGAAATCTGTCTGCCTCTTCCTCCTTGTGTCTCCACCACCTGACTGGGAAGATCCACACCTGCTGGCAGCCTATATACAGAACATAAAAGAAGGAAGCCCTTTCCCTTTGCCTTCTCTAGAGCTTACTTCTGGTGTATACTGAAGACCAGCTGAGACGTCCAGACTCACAGACTAAACTACTGGATTCCTGGACATTATAGGCAGCCTTTGTTGAACTAGCTGAACCACAAAGGGGATGTGATGGTTTGTATATGCTTTGTCCAGGGAGTGGCACTATTAGAAGGTGTGGCTTTGTTAAAGTAGGTGTGTTGTGTGGGTCTGGGATTTAAGACCCTCCTCCTAACTGCCTGGAAGCCAGTATTCTGCTAGCAGCCTTCAGATGAAGATGTAGAACTGTCAGCTCCTCCTGTACCATGCCTGTGTGGATGCTGCCATGCTCCCACCTTGAAGAAATGGATTGAACCTTCGAACCTGTAAGCCAGCCACAACTAAATGCTGTTCTTCTAAAAGTTGCCTTAGTCATGGTGTCTGTTCATAGAAATAACCTCCTAAGACAGACATTGTTATCAGGGAATGAGGTATTGCTGTGATAGGTCTGACTATGCTTTAATGCTTCTGCCAAAACCAACATCTGTAGACTTACAGCATGCCTTATTCATTGCCAAGGTATTCCACACAGTACTACTTCTGAACATGAAATTGATTTCACAGCCAGAGAAGTGTGACAGAGGGCCCACGATCATGGAATCCACTGGTCTGATTTATCATGTTTCCTACCATCCTGAAGCAGCTGGTCTGATGGAAAGATGGAATGGCCTTTTGAAGACACAGTTACAGTGCCAATTAGGTGGTAGCAGCATGGAGGACTGGGTCAGGGCTCTTCAGAAGGCAGTATATGCTTTGAATCAATGTGTGATATATAGTACAGTTTCTCCCATAGCCAGGATCCATGGGTCCAGGATTCAAGGGGTGGAAAAGGAAATAGTTCCACTTTCTGTCTTAGTTAGGGTTTTACTGCTGTGAGACACTATGACCAAGACAAGTCTTATAAAAGACAACATTTAATTGGGGTTGGCTTGTAGGTTCAGAGGTTCAGTCCATTATCAGCAAGTGGGGAGCATGGCAGCATCTAGGCAGGCATGGTGCAGGAGGAGCTGAAGATTCTACATCTTCATCTGAAGGCTGCCAGCAAAATACTCACATCTAGGCAGCTAGCAGGAGGGTCTTAAAGCCCACACCTGGGACTGGAGAGATGGCTCATCTGTTAAGAGCACTGATTGTTCTTCCAAAGGTCCTGACTTCAATTCCCAGCAACCACATAATGGCTCACAGCCATCTGTAAAGAGATCAGAATCCCTCTTCTGGTTTGTCTGAAAACATCTATAGTGTACTCACATAAAATAAATCTTAAAGAAAAAGCCCACACCCACAGTGGCACACCTACTTAAACAGGGCTATACCTTCTAATAGTGCCACTCCCTGGGCTGAGTATATACAAACCATCACACTATCACTCCTAGTGACTTTCTAGGAAAATTTTTGCTTTCTGTTCTGACAACTGTGGGTTCTTCTGCCACTAGAAGTTTTAGTTCCAGCAGTGGGAGTGCTCTTACTAGGAGCCACAACATTCCACTGGACTGGAAGCTCAGACTTCCTCCTGGTCATTTTGGGCTTTTAATGTCCTTAAACCAACAGGCTAAGAAAGGAATAACAGTGTTAGGAGGAGTGATTGATCCAGATTACCATGGGGAAATTGGATTGCCTCTCCACAATGGAAGTAGGAAGGATTATGTCTGGAGTGTAGAATATCCTTTAGGGCATCTCTTAGTACTACCAGGTCTTATGATTAAAGCCAATGGGAAACCACAACAGCCTAATCCAGGCAGGATGACAAAGGGCACAGACCCATCGGGAATGAAAGTATGGGTCACTCCTCCAGGAAAAGAGCCAAGACCTGCTGAGATGCTTGCAGAGAGTAGAGGAAATACAGAATGGGTAGTAGAGGAAGGTAGTTATAAATACCACCTAAAGCCATGTTACCAGTTGCAGAAAAGAGGATTAAAAAGTAATACGAATGTTTCTGCTTTATTATTTGTGTTTTCTTTCAGTTTAACATTAATTGGTATTTAAGTTGAGATACTAAAAGAATGTTCCCAAGGGACATTGACCTATTTCAAATTTACAAATGTGTTTGCGACTGTTCCAGGAATAGTTATGTTAAGCACATTTGTGACCTGGTTATTGTTTCATTTGGACATGAGATATTATTTGTGTCAAGTTGACAAGGGGTGGATTGTAATGATTATTCCTAGTTGTCAATTTGGCTATATCTGGAATGAACTACAATCCAGAACTGGAGGGCACACCTGAGATCTAGATCTTGAGGCTGGGAGACACAAGTTTCAGACCTGGATCTTGGTATGGAGATCTTGAGGCATAGTGTCTATGAAAAGCTTAGGCCCAAGTAAGGTAGTACATGCCTTTAATCCCAGGACACTGAGGCAAGGAGATCTCTAAGTCTAAGGTCAGCCTGGGACTAAGCAAATTCTATATCCAGGAGTGGTGAAATCTGGACTACACCTTCTGCTGGAGGCCTACGAAAGGACACTGGAAGGATGATTCACTCTTCTTTTGCCTGCTTGCACTTACTTGTAGGCACATCTGTTGGAACCCACTTCTACAGAAGACCAGCTGAAACAATCAGCCTCCTGGGACTGAGAAACTACTAAATTCTTGGACTTCCCATCCACAGCTGCCCAATAATCACATTAAATTCCCTCAATATAAAGAGATATTCCGTAAGTTCTGTGACTCTGGAGAACCTTGACTAATATGGGGGTGGGGGGAAGAGAGACAGAGAAAGAGATTCATTCTGTCCTCCAGAGAACCTTGTGTTAGTGGCCGGTCCCTTAGTATCAGAGGTATCTCTAATCTTCCCAAATTCAAGGGCTACTGAAAGAATAAAGGTCAAGTTCTCTCTCAAGAAAAGTCCTGGGACCTATCACTACCTTACTCCCAGGTTCACAAAGAATTTTTGTGTAACTACTGCTCCAAAGGCATCATCCTCGAAACACAGCCTCCAACTTACTTATTTCTTTCAATAATGAAAAAAATTCACCCATTTAACTCCAGTGAGAAGGGACTTATATTGAACAGCCATTCTGTTTCCGAACTCTAAAAGCAAATGCTCCCTTAATAACATGAGCATAAGGAGCCAAGAGGTTGCTAACAAAATGCAGATTAAAGTACTTAATTGAATACAGCCACACTTCCAAATGGCTCTCCCAGCAGGGCCGAAGCAGCAGAAAACCGGGTCTCAGGAAAGTTAGCTTTTTGGGTTTTGTTACACGCCGCAGTTTCCCAAGTTCCTATAAGAAATGGTTCAGTTCTTATGCTTAGTATCTGGACTGCTTCAGACTAACCAAAATGCTGCACCTAAAGTGACAGGGATCAGTACCAGCAGGGAACTCAATTTGCACCGCATAGAAAGTCAACTGTCATTGTTTGTTCCTTCCCCCGCATCTTGGACCTTAATTCTTCTCTTTTGACTAAAATTTTATCTTTCTTGTAAATTAATCTGCATGTCAACTATAAGTAGCTTCGCCTTAGAAAGGGTGCGCTCAACTAAGACGATTGACCACACAGGACTTCCATAGACGTTCTCAGAGTTAGCCTTCACTGGGGTTCCTACCCTGCGGGCGTCTAAGTGCTTGCTGGGTTCAGTCCAAAGCCTTACTGAAGCCATGCTGCTGTCTCCCTAGACAGGCTCACAGTGGAGCTCCACGCTGAAGCTCCATAAGTCTCCACAGGAACAGAGACTGAAGAGGGAAGCAAGATCCAGCGGAGAAGGACGTTTCTCACCCACCAAGCCTTCTACAGCTAAGCGTGCTGACTCCACCCTCTCCACACCATCCAATCAGAGCTACCTCAACCGGATATTTTAGAATCGTGACTACCCCGGAAGCCACACTATCTTTGAGGCCACACCTAGGCGGAGCGAGGCTTTCTACTCGCTCCCGTAGGTGCCGGTCGCGGGGAGGCGGGAGCCGGCGGGAACGGAGACGTTAGCGCCTGCGCAGAGTGCAACTCGCGGCGCGCGGGAAGCCGCTACCGGCACTTAACTGCTCCCCGCCTCCTGGACGTCGGCTCCTCAGGCGGAGCCTCTGAGAGGAAGCGGAGAACAGGAGAGAAACTCTTGTGGCCCGGGACCGCGGCCGGGGCGGGACCCGGGACCGAGTCGCCTTGGCGACGCTGACCGAGACCAAGCAGGTAAGTGGGCGCTTCTGCCCGGCTGTGCGCTAGCCGTCGGACAATGCCGTGGGACCAGGGACCTCTTTTCTTAGGCTCAATAAGACTTGGGTGTTGTCCCCCCCCCACGTGGTGTCTCTGCCTCCTGGCATCAGGCTTTTATATGTGCAGACTGGTGGCGGCGAGTTTGCTGTATCTGGAGGAGAGCAGCAGTTTGGAGCCGGGGGATGTAAGAAGCGACCCCGGCTGGAAATGAGGCCTGGGGCACGGCTGCCGTTGTCTGGGTTCCAGCTCCAGAAAACTACAGTATAAACCACGACAGTGGAGCATCTTTCTGGCTCTCACCCTACTATGTTTCGGTCTTACTGTTCTCTCCTGAAGTGAGAAAGACGACCAGGTTCTTTGGGTAGGGGTGATCATCTTTTTGGGGAGGGGGCGTGACCAATGTGAGGTGGTTGGACAGAGAAATATAGTTATCAGGGAGAACATTGCTAAGCCAGCATCCCTAGAGCTGTTTTCATATAGAACTGCTTTCAAAAATCCTAGAACTTAGTAAGCACGGCGTTGACTTCCCTGCTTTCCTAGAATGAAACAAACCACGACTGTAACCTCTTTTTGTAAAGATGTTACAGTGATTTGTGAATGGTGATTGGTTTCCTAAACTTACCGTAACTACTAAGCAAATACACTTGAGATTGATTGTTGAGTCTGAGAACATTGGAGAGATTGGAAAGAGCAATATCAAGCTAGCTCCGAATTGCTACTCTGTCGAATCATCGTTCATAAACTGATAGAAAAGGAAAAGTTGGGCACACCTTTATTCCCAGCACTGGAGGCAGAGTCAGGCAGATCTCGGAGTTCAAGGTCAGCCTGGTCTACCTACCTGGAAGAGCCAGAAATACATAGACCCTGTCTCAATAAAATAACAAAGGCTCTTGAAATGGGGGGGGGGATGTGTTCACAACTTAATAAAGTTTTAAGCTTACTCTGTGGAAAGCCTGTTTCTGGAACTGGCAAATAATATAAATTACTTGTGCCCACTATTTTCAGTAATACTGTTCAGTACTCGGTTCTTTAAAGAGGAATTTTTCAATCATAGAAAAAACAGTCACAACTGTTATGAAAAAAAACAAACTTGCTTATGTGTTGGAACTTTAATGTTTTTAGGGAATTGTGAGCTTTCAGATTCTCCCTGAGGATCTGTCTGGATTCTAGAGCCTTTCTGCTATGGTGTCAGGGCTCCTCTGGTCTTACATGGTGGGCATTAATGCTAAAGACATAAATAAGGACTTATAGGGGTTGTAAACACTATCCTTTACTCTGAGAAACACACCATTCCCTATATCTTCTGGGTCCTTGTTGGGTTAGTCCATGGCAGTCTTTTTCCCAGACGGGCACCTGCTCTCCCTCTGCTGTCCTTTGTTGGGTCAGTAACCACCTATCTTCAGCATGAGCCACTGTTTTTTACTAAGATGAGCCACACTCTGGTTTCCTAGGGGCAGTCACACCTATCCGAGCTTTCAGGAAAGAATAATCTTTAGGTATCAAATGTACTCTAATAATAAAATGTATTATTTTAAAACCTTAAAACCCATTGTAAGGTGAACATATCAGACTTTTTTTTTGGGACAGGTTTACTATTTAATATAGCCCACATTGGCCTAGAATTTCTGTATCAGTTTCTCCAGTGTGTCTCACCACTCCTGGCTTAAACTTCCTTAGTGCTGGATGTGTACTGTCTAGTTTAATTTTCTGTTTTTTTTTTTTGTTTTTGTTTTGTTTTTGTTTTGTTTTGTTTTGTTTTTTTGAGGAAACTGAGGAGTAGAAAGATTAAATAGGCAATCATTTCTGGGCTGGATGTTTTTGATCCTAGATATATAATCTCTTGACCTTTAAAATAAATAGGCAAGAGTCTGAGCCTGAAGTCATCTGCCTGTAGTATGTAAATGTTATGAAAATTAGAGTTGGGAGCTAGATGGGTCAGTAGGTAAAGGTGCTTGCTGTCAAACCTAATGACCTGAGTTTTTGATTCCTAGGACCCACATGAACCATGGCATGTACCAACTCATATGCACACAAATACGATTTTAAAAATTAAAACTTGAAACTTTTTTCAGGGCAGAATAGATTTTGATATTCACTTGTGTGTGTTCGCTTTACCTTTGCTGTCCTACAGTCCCTGGATCCCTAAGGAGGAGGCATTCTGGCAGAGGCCTCTGGCAGCAGAACCAGAGATGGCATCAGTAGATTTCAAGACCTATGTGGACCAGGCCTGCAGAGCTGCAGAGGAGTTTGTCAATGTCTACTACACTACTATGGATAAGCGGCGGCGGCTGCTATCCCGCCTGTACATGGGCACAGCCACTTTAGTATGGAATGGAAATGCTGTTTCAGGACAAGAATCCTTGAGTGAGTTTTTTGAGATGTTGCCTTCCAGTGAGTTCCAAATCAACGTGGTAGACTGCCAGCCTGTCCATGATGAAGCTACACCAAGCCAGACTACAGTCCTTGTGGTCATCTGTGGAACAGTGAAGTTTGAGGGCAACAAACAGCGGGACTTCAACCAGAGCTTCATCTTGACTGCTCAGGCGTCACCCAGTAACACAGTGTGGAAGATAGCAAGTGACTGCTTCCGGTTCCAGGACTGGGCCAGCTAGTGGGGCTCTTGGCTTTGACCAGCTCTGCAGAGAAATGCCAGTCTCAAATCTCAGGATGTGGAGAACACAAGTTCATTTTTGTTGTCACGGCGGCACTGCAAACTGGATGTTTGATTCCTAGAAACCCCTTTCCTGGTTCCATACTGGTTTGTCATAGTTGCCTTTTAAAAGTAGTAAACTTTCTATTTTTCTACTTACTCAGTAGAGACCCCATTTCTGGAAATTGACAAATAAATATGTTGCTTCTCTGCCTGATATGTCTAAATATTGAGAAAGATGAAGGTATGTGAAAGGCAGAAAATAAGAGGAAGCACCTATAGATGTGGGAAGCTGAGCTCCTACTCTAGGGTGAACTTGAGGGATCCAAAACTGTGAGTGAACATTGAAAATTGCCTGAACCCCCCCCCCCTCACATATATGCACCTGACAGTTGGCTTTGCCCTTGATATCTGAGATGGAAGTTAGTGATAAATTGGAAGAATTAGCTGGCGGTTAAAGTACTGCTCCTACCAGAAGCACAAAGGTTGGGAGGGAATGTCGGAAGCTATAACTACAAAAAATCCACCTAAAACTTTTTCAGTCTAGTTGTCACTTGATTTGACATGTGATTAGGTTCTAGCCAATGAATCAGAAGCTGGTTAATTGAAATGTGAATTTTATGTCAATACCCTCACTTCTCTCTGGCTGCTAGACCAACTGGTCATGCCTTCATCTTGGGCTACAAGACAATCTGGCCTTTCCCAGAGTAGCCCTAGTCCATTTAGGTTATTACCTATGTCTTGGCCTGTCACACCCATGAAATGGAAGCTCCAAAGCCACATCTAGAGTACTCAAACCAATCCTGCAGACTTGGTGAGAAGGTGAGAGTCAGACATTCAAGCCGAGATGCTACTAAAAGTGAGGTTTCCATCATGCTGGACCGACCAAGATCCTGGAACACAAAACATAGCCCTTTCCATAGGGAAGAAGAGTGGAAGAAATAGTTTCTGAGTATTAAATATCACACACTCACCCAAGGGTGACCTTGGTACAAATGCCCTGAAGTCAAAAGAATTAAATTCTTTAAACTCTACCCTAATTATCCAAAACAGCTAAAACAGAATGATGTTGACCTCTAGGTTCCTAATTTCCTGCCGCTCGAGGATGTTTGAACCTGAATTAACATGGTTCTCAAACCTTTGCTCAGTATCTGTTCCACATCCCACCCTCATTTCTCTGCTGCTATAGTCCTCAGACCCTCTGCCCTGTCACAACCCACCTTTTCCTTTGCTGTTCTTGCCTACCCCTACCCTACCAGAATGCACTCCACACAGGCCATAATCAAACACTGCTGTCAACCCTAGGTGGCCCCAGCACACACAAGAACCTGGAGAGTACTCAGTAAGAAAAGGTTCCCTTTTCTGTGACAGCCAGGGTGGGTTCTGCTCTAACCTCTTGCTTTAACAAAGACAAGATTTTTATGTTTTTGCCGCTGCCTTGTTGGAAAAGTGGAAATGGTCTAACAGGATAAAATTAGTTAATTCTTTGCCAAGTTTTCCTTACTCTCAGCAGTGATAGAGACATATTAAGGACAGAAAAGTCTTATTTTCAAACTCCTAAGTCTCTAGGTAGACATCTGTTTGACTCCTGCCTCCCCAAGCCCCATGCTCTGGTTAGATGGATTCCCCAAAAGAAACTGAGTAAACTGTAGGGCTGGACCTTGGGGACCAGGGTGGACAGACTTAGGGGCTGGAGATGGGTCGGCTCATAAGAGCACTTACTGCTCTTGCAGATAACCTGGGTTTAAGTTTCTTGCATCTACATGGTAGTTCAGTTGTTTGTAACTCAAGTTCCAGGAGATCTGATGCCCTCTGTAGTCTCCATGTCCACCATGCCCACAAGTGGTGCACAGACAGACATGCAGGCAAAACATGCATACAGTAACGTTAATTTTTGTTGAAAGTGGACAAGCTTGATCCTGATCCAGAGGCTGTGACATCTTCTGGTGGACCTTAGCCAGAAGAAAGCTGGTAGCATAGGCCTAGCCAATCTAGAGTAACCATGGAGTCGATGGGGGGAGGGGTAGGATCCTACTGTCTGGACATCATCTGGTCCATCTCAGGATATACCATATTCCTAGCACTTGTGAGGCAGGATCTACCATCTACAGCTCACTAAGGTTTGTGAGGGAACAGCACAAGAGACCAGTGGGGTCATGCTTTGCTAATCACAGCACAGTGAGTAGAAACAGTAAGTACGGCAAGTGGTGCTTCCAAGATGGGGGTCTCACAATGTTCCCCAGGCTGTTCTGGAACTCAGGCTCACATGTTCCTTCTGACTCTCCTCATGGAGTAACTAGGGTCTATTGACACATGCAACTGCACCCATGGTCTTGGTATTAGAAAAGTGTCTTTCTGTCATCAGTAAGATTTGTCTTAAGAGTATTACCAATTTTACCAAGTTTTCAAACAAACATCTTGTGTCATTGATTTTTCTGTTTTCAGTTTAGTTGGCTTCTGCTGTGTTTTTTCCTTCCTCATGCTTATTTCAGTCTTTAAAAAAAATTCTTCCATTGAAAGTGCTGAGATTAGATTATGCTACCACGCCTGCCTGGCTGACAAATAGTTATCACAAGCATCCTTTGTGATATGAAGAGTGACAACTCTAAATGTCCACTGATAATATTTTCTAAATCACAATGTTGTCACAAGGGATTATTTGTGCAGTCTTAAGAATAAAGAACAGACCTTGTAGTGTGATTTATATGACATATTTGTGTTTGGTAATCAGAAAAGCATAAACTTTGTAGAATGCACAAGCATTTCAAGGACCACTCAAGGCATGTTGCACTATTTTCTGCTTATCATTGTCAAGGTAATTGATTTGTGAATGGAAAATGAAATTAGGGTAGGTATGAAAATTCTAGAAACATAAATCAAAAATTAAAGACATGTTCTTCTCACACTGGCTTCTAGAATTTCAATGTTTAACGTAGTGGAAAGGAGAGAATTGACTCCTACAAGTTGTCCTCTGATCTTCCCAACATACGATCCTCTTCCAAGGTAATTAAACGAAAGAGACTCCTCTAATGTGTTTAAAGAGTCAGAAATGAAGCCTTTTTTATTGCGTTTGGGTTTTGGAATCTGCAAGAATATTTCAACGTAGGCATGGAAACAGCTTTAAAAAAGCGCACCCCCCACCCCCGTGATTACCAAATGCACTTGTGAATAATGGTTAAAGATGGAGTGTATATGGGGAAGGTGAGCGGTTAAGTAATAATGTACCCAAATTTAAAGCAGGTAAAGACTTGTGGCCTGTTAAAACTGAACTTGGACTGGCCCATAATTGACTCACTGGAAAGTAATGTCACTGGCTGGATTTGGGGGCCTGGGAACCGCACAAGAAAAGCCGCCCACGACCACGCCGCGTGGTTTCCCCGTCAACACCCACGCCCGACTTGTTCTCATTCTCCGCGCAGCCGGGAGGCTCCAGCACGACCGCGTAGTAGAAGTGGCTGTTCGGCTTGGAGAGAATGTCATAGGACCGCAGAGCCTCTCACTTCTATGCTAAGAGCACCATAGCACCAAACCTTTAGGACAGGGGGTGTCAACGTCATCATCCCGCGACCACCCAGAACCAATTGCAAGGCGGTTTCCCGGGAAACTCAGTGGCAAGCCAAGAGACCAGGTCCGCAGCTGAGTCCCCTAGTGTGAGGGACAAAGCGCTGCCGGGCCTGGGAGGCTGTACCAATCAACCGTGGGTGCGTGCAATAGAGACCGTGGCCCAGTTTGTTTAATGTTCCAGAATTTGACCCTACTCATATTCTAATGAGAATTGTCTAGTTACATTCTTTTTTCTGCTGGTGATTTCTTGTTGATTTGGGCGAGCTTCTTTGAGGTCTGTCTTGTTTTACCAGTCCCTTGGCACAGGATGTATATGGGTCAGATATGTAGTTCTAAAACCCAGGATAATCTGAAGAAGGTTAAGGCAATGACTTACTGAGGGGAAATGGAAGGTCAGCAGAGTCAGCAGGAGTCTGAGACAAAGTACAGGGGACACAAATGAAAGTGGTGATCAGGATCTCATAAAGACTTTAGTTGCTTTAGTGTAGAAGAAACTATGTGATAGAATTAATGTTACAAAAGATTTATTAAGAGATTTCAAAGAAGACAGGTGGAATTTAGCTAGAGGAGCTACCTCCAAAACACCCTAAAGTAGTAGTACACTAACTAACCAGGCCTGTTAGAAGAAAAAATTAGGATGTTAGGATGCAAATGTGTATTCACCACAATGGCCAGCCCATTAGGTCCATTGCCAAAGACATTCCTCTAACAGGCAGCTCAAGGCGGGAGCAGGGCAGGGGACAGTGCAAGGTTACAACCATCTTTAAGTCCAGGTCTGCCGTTAAGTTCCCTGGGTAACAACTATTTGACCCCCTCCCACCCCCCAAATAAACAAACAAACCAAAAAAGAAGCCCTACTACAGCAAAACTGGTGTGCTTAAAATAATTCTGACAAAATGTTATTTCTTTGCTGTGTAAATCTACTATTTGCCTAAGCAGCTTAGACTTTCAGTCTCCTTTCTCTGTTTAAATGTTCAAAGTGCAACCTGGGGCCAGGACCCAAAAGGAACTTAAGGATGAAAGCGTATGTAAAATGCATATGCCTAAGGTAAGCTAGTAAAATCTTCCTTTGGTTTGGGCCTTAGCCCTAGTTGGCCAGGCACTTTAGTAAAGAGCTTTTCCTTCATTAATCTCTAAATGTGCAAACTGATTTTTCTCTATAATACCTTTGTGGGCCTAAGGACTCAGTGTTTTCTAGCAAGTGTACTTTATGATACAAATCCATTAAGAATATGAAGAGTAGAGCTTGTGGGCTACATACATACTATTGGGAAATAGCTTCACATCCTGAGAAACTGAGCCAGGCAATACTGAGTAATAGCCCCTAGTCACAAAAAATTGCTTAGTTCCTTCCAGATTTTTCAGCTTTACCTGCAGAAACAATACACCTGTGTACCAAAAGACTCACCCTGATTCAAGTTAAATGACGCAGGGGGTCGGGAGCGGGCATTAAGAGGAGAGTGTGAGCACACGCATTTCAGGTAGCTACCCACCGATGTGTGTGGATTTATATGTAAGTGTTGCAGCTCTGAAGTTAAACACTTGCCCTATGGAAATGTCACAACTCTGCTCTGCTGGCAAAAGTAAGAGTGTAACAGTTCTCTTCTGTGCTCTAGGGAAAGTGTTAAACAGTTCACTGCACAGCAAACCTCACAGCAAAGTTGAAGGAGCTATCAATCTTGGGGGCATTTCTAGTTGATATAGCCTGCCACGGCCTAGAGAAAGACAGAGGCCGGTTAGTTTTCTAGAAGATTACGTACATACCAAAGGGAGGAGAAAGCACTATTTCGCTAAATTAAATGCTCAAAGAAGTGACCAGAAACCTTCTATTTTCAGCAAGAAGAGGTCTAGCTAGCTGGTGGCAGTAGGGAGGCAACTTGGTAAAGCTTTAGCAGTAGGTGGAAGCATGATCAACATTTACCAGGAACAGCACGTGTCAGGCTGGGCTTCCAAATGACCAGATTTTAATTAAGATCAAGGGTGGGATTTAGAGCGGAAGAATCCAAGGAATACAAAGCTGCGTCAGCCTTCCCATCCCACCTAGACCGTGCCCTACGCCAAGACTTGGTCCACCGCAGCACTCGGGAGGGCTTGAAAATTCAGCTTCCAGCAACCAGAATGCCAAAACGAAGCAGCTGCGCGGCAGGAGATAGTCCCACCTCGGCAAATAGCTCCGCCCCCATCCATTAGTGTCTTCTGCGCAGGCGTGGCCTTCGAGAGCCGCTGGTGGTAAATCCGGGATCTGCTAGTTCGTTCCCCTGCCCAAGCTCACGTAAGATCACGTAACTCAACGGCCGGAACCGCCTCTGCAGCTGGAGGTGCGCGCGCAGCGCCTTCCTAGCCTGCGGGGGCGGGCCCATTAAGGGGCGGGGCGCGCTCGTGGCGACCAATCCGCGGACCCTACTGTTCTCTGTTTCTGCGGGCCTGGGCCAGAGTACGGGTCCCGCGGAGGCACTGGCTGAGAGGTGAGCGTGCTGCTGAATGGTCTGTCTTCTGTCCCGTGGAGCTGCGGGCTTTGGGGATGTAGGCACAGGGCGGGGGGTCGGAGGACGGCGTCGAGACAGGTCGAAATGTCCAGGCAGGCTGGACCCTTTCGTCTCTGAAGGCCGGAGGAAGGGCTGGACCTTGGCCGCCAGAATTCATTCTCCTTGAGGCTTTGGAAGATCTTCAGTGGTCCGGCACTCGGGGTGGCCAAGGTGGGGCCAGAGGTGGTGCAGTCAGAGAGGCTACAAACACCGGCCTTTATTCCCTGCCTGAGAGCCAGGATTCCTGTAGAGTGGGCAGACTGCGGAGAGCAGCGTCTCCTGGAGGCCTGGCTTGGGAGTCCCGACCTCGGGACTACTGGGCGACCTTGGTGAGGAGGCTAGGCCCACCCAGAGAAGGCCGAATGCCACTGAGTTGGTGTCACCAGAACTCAAATAGCGGCTCGCTACGACCGGTGTCTGCCCCCATGGGAGGTAAACGGGGAAATCTGCTCAGTGCCTTCTTGGTTAATGGTGAGGTTGCTGCCATATCTCCTGGAAGGACTTCGAGTTCCCTTGAGGGGCCAGGGCGAGGTGTAGAAAATCAGGGACCGGAGACTCAGAAGAGTAGTGCCTTTTGTCGCTGTCATATCAGTATTTCCTTTAAGCTTCCTCGGTAGGTAGAGTTTCTTGTTGAGTCCCCCTTTAGTCGACACGGTATTCCACAGGTACTGAATTTTCAATTGTGTTCCCTAGGTTCCCCCACCCCGTTTAAGACTGGAGATTGTGGGTAGTGGTCTCTTGAATGAAATGGAGAGACAATTGCAGGTCCTGGTAGACGCCTGGAATCCAAGGTGGTGTCTAGAGTCTGGTGAAGGAGACCCAGGAGTGCTCTGGAGGATGGAGACTTGGAAACCCACATGAGCCTGGAAAGGATAGTTAGATTCAGGGACAGAGAGAGAACTCTGAGAAGGGTCTACAAAGCAGAAGTCTGGAGTTCCAGACAGGAATCTTGGGGGATATGGCAACTGCAGGGGAAACATATTTCATTTGGTGAAGCTGGGGTTGAGGGGAGTGTTGACAAACTATAGTTGAACTAAGACAGGGTCACGAGGCTCAGGTTCAAGATACCCGTCAGTTAGTTAACCAGTTATCTTACTGGCTTGTCAACTGTAAGATGTAAGATGAGATGTCCTTTACAGGTGTGTAGGAAGCCCACAGTGAGCCAGCAAATGCCAGGCAAGTTGGAAGTGTTTGCTATGTTGTGCTCCGTAAAGCCTCAGGATAGCTGGGTCTTCCAAGAGGAAGAAATGAATGTTCAGAGAAGCTTCTAATCTGCTCAAGGTAACACAATTTATAAAAGCTCTGGAACTTAATTATTTCAGGAGAGCAACTCAATTTACCAGGTGTTTAAGGACATTGCAAATGAGGATAAGTTTTGAGCTATTTTTCTAGGAAGTACTCACTGTTTTCAGTGCTTAAAAGGGATTATCAAATAACTATTTCTTGCTCAAAAAAATCAGATGTAAATTTTTCTATGTCTTTGGAATATGTCTTTGAGTAGATTAGAAAATAACCTTGATAAGCAAATTACTGCCTTAATGAGTTTCACTAAAGGTGAACTAACCATTTATGCTTATCACTGGGGGAAGGCTTGCCAGTATTGTTTTTATGAGAATATTTCTCATGAAAGCCTTTCTGGAGCTTTAGAAACTGCTAAGAAGTGAAGTGTAATTGGACTCTGTTCTATATGTGGGTTTTGTTTTTTAAAGTTTCATTTTGTTTTTAATAATATGTGTATGTCTTTGTTGGGGTATGTGCAAGTGAGTGCAGGTGTCTGAGAAGTCAGATCCTCTAGAACTAGGGTTAGAGGCAGTTGTGAGTCATCCAGTGTGGGTGCTAGGAATTCTCCAAAACGTGGGTTTTCTGCAAAAACAGTACATGCTCTTCTTAACTGCTGAGACATCTCTCCGACCCTGTCTTTGTGTTTTGATTGTTGTTGTTTTGAGATAGGGTCTCATATAGTTCAGACTTCCCTCAAAGTTGCTGAGATTGGATTTGAACTTGTCTTCTTGTCTCTACCTTCTAAGTACTGGGATTGTATCTGGCAATGTTGGTTATAGATGCATGCTACCACTTTCAGCTGTGATTTGAATCTTTCAATGAGAAAAGTTGATTGAGTTTGTTACTATTTATAGTCTCAAGAACTAATGTAACTCATAATATCAAGCCCTTTTCTTTAAGGATTCTTCATGTGTGAGCTAATTGATTTTGTTTTTGTTTTTAAAGCTGTTTTTAGAAGAAAGATGGAAAGTGGCACCGTTTTGCTGGAATCCAAATCTTCACCACTGAACCTTCTGCATGAGATGCATGAGCTCCGCCTCCTGGGCCACCTGTGTGATGTCACTGTTAGTGTAGAGTATCAGGGTGTCCGTGAAGACTTCATGGCCCATAAAGCAGTGCTTGCAGCCACCAGCAAGTTTTTTAAGGAGGTGTTTCTGAACGAGAAGAGTACAGACGGCAGCAGGACTAATGTTTATTTGAATGAAGTTCAGGTTGTTGACTTTGCTTCATTTCTGGAATTTGTCTATACTGCCAAAGTGCGGGTAGAAGAAGACCGTGTGCAGCAGATGCTAGAAGTGGCTGAAAAGCTAAAGTGTTTGGACCTGTCTGAAACATGCTTGCAGCTAAAGAAGCAGATGCTGGAGTCTGTCCTTTTGGAATTGCAGAATTTCTCTGAGTCTCAGGAGGTTGAGGCCAGTGGTGGCCCCCAGGTGAGTGTGACTCTGAGCTCCAAAGCAAGTGTACCAGGGGAAGATGCTCACTCCAATGGCCTTGTAGATTCCTCTGACTATCCAATAGAGAGAATGGGCAATGGCCTCTCACCAGAAACGCCATCCAAGAAGTGCAAGGAGAAACTAGACAAGAAGAAAGATGTAGCTAAGCCTCCCTTCCCTAAAATCAGAAGAGCAAGTGGGAGGCTGGCTGGAAAAAAGGTGTTTGTGGAAATCCCTAAAAAGAAATATACAAGAAGGCTCCGAGAACAGCAGAAAAGTGCTGAGGAAGCTGCAGAGAATGACAAGTGCCCTCAGGACCAAAGCCCAGACAATGAGAGGATGGAGGCCGAATCGGCTTCCAAAAGTGAGGCTTGCCTGGCTAGTGTGGAACTGGAGGAAAGCATGCAGAAAGTGGAGGGGGAGAAGGAAGAGGAGGAAGGGAAGAACAAGGAGGAGAAGAAGAAGAGTAACTTCCAGTGCACAGTTTGTGACAAGGCTTTCCTGTATGAGAAGAGTTTCCTGAAACATATCAGGTACCACCATGGTGTGGCCACCGAAGTGGTATACCGATGTGACACCTGTGGCCAGACCTTTGCCAACCGCTGCAACCTGAAGAGCCACCAGCGCCACGTGCACAGCAGCGAGCGCCACTTCCCCTGCGAAATGTGTGCAAAGAAGTTCAAGCGCAAGAAAGATGTGAAACGGCATGTGCTGCAGGTGCATGAGGGTGGTGGCGAACGGCACCGCTGTGGCCAGTGTGGCAAAGGCCTGAGCTCCAAGACTGCTCTGCGGCTGCATGAGCGCACACACACGGGCGACAAGCCCTACGGCTGTACCAAGTGTGATGCCAAGTTCTCACAGCCCTCAGCGCTGAAGACCCACCTGAGGTGCGGCTACCTGGGAATGTTGCTATGTGGAACAGGGCTGACCTGCATGTGGGGATGTGGGTTCCTAAGTGCTAACCTGCACTGGGCAGTTGGAGATAGCTTTAGGACTTAAACCAACATCTAACTTAAAACAACAAGATCTATCTTTGTAGATCTTCATTTCCCCACTGGTGCCATCTAGGACTTGGGAAATTGAGGCAACTCTTAATCCTCTTTGGAGGTAGAAGTAAGGGAAATGGCTCTTCAACTCAGAGAATCTTTGGCCTCTCCTCCCATGTATAGAGGCCAGGGCACATCAGAGCCCTCCAGAATTATGAGTGCTGTGTGCCTGGCCTCATCCATAGTGGCCTGAGGTCTTAAGTAAGGCACTCTGTACTCGAGCTTTTCTTGACTCAGTTCTATTGAAGTTCTGTGAAATCATATGTAGTGCTGTAGGATACTTCCCTAGTGGTCTTTCAGTTTTCAGGGCTTGGAAATTGCCATTCAATGGCTGGTCTAAAAATTAGGATCTAAGAATCAAACAACACTTTCTAACTTTTTAAAAAAGATGTATTTATTTTTATTTTATGTATATGGTGTTTTTTCTGAATATATGTTATGTGTACCATGCAAGTGCCTGGTGCCCTAAGATGTTAGGATGCAAATGTCAAATACCCAGGAACTGAAGTAACCAATGGTTGTGAGCCATGTGTGGGTGCTGGGAACCAAAGGCTGGTCCTCTGCAAAATCAGAAAATGTTCTTAACCACTGAGCCATCTCTTTAGCCTCTGAATGATGCTTTGTAATTGTATGCAGATTGTAGGTGGATGATGAGTTTTGTTTAGTTTAGTTTTGTTTTTTTGAGACAGGGTTTCTCTGTGCAGCTTTGGCTTTCCTGGAACTCACTCTGTAGACCAGACTGTTTTTGACCTCATAGAGATCTGCCTGCCTCTAAGCTCTTGTATTTAAATTTCCTTACAGTTTTTTCTTTGTCATTGTTTTAAACCAGGGGGTTCTCAACCTGTAAGCTGTAGCTCCTTTGAGGTTGAAGGACCCTTTTATAGGGGTCATATATTAGATATTTGCATTACAACACATAACAGTAGCAAAAGTAAAATTATGAAGTAGCAACAGCAATGATATTGTGGTTGGGGGTTCACCACAACATGAGGAAATGTTTTAAAGGGTTTCAGCATTTAGAAAGGTTGAGAATACTGTTTTAAACAGTATCGCACTTTGTAGTCCTTTGTTGGTCTGGAACTTGGCAGTGTAAGTTTGTGCTTGCTTTGAATTTTCAGACATGAGCCTGCTTCTGCCTCCCAAGTGCTGGTATCAAAGGCATGTGTCACATTATAGTTCTTAGTATATATGTTCTCATTCCAGACAAGCAGTTGAATTTTCTATTGTATTCTACCTTTGCCCTCCAAGACTATGGGGGTGAAAGCATGGTGGTTGTCATCTTTTAGTTTGCCTGAGTTCAAAGTACTTGTGTAGGAAGCACAAATGGCTGATTTTTACATCATGCTGGTTGTGAAACTGAAATACTTCTGTGTGGTTCTCAGCTATTTAAGAGCAGATTTTTCTGTTTAGACTGACTGGTTATGTTAGGAAATGACAGTAAAATATTTAACCACGTGGTTCTTGGTCAACAGTAATTCCTAAGGTTATTTCAAATGAGGAAGCTTTTCAAATATAAAGTGATACTCTTTTTTATTAAAATATATAAGGGCACAGTCTCTGCCTACTAGAGCCTCACAGCATAAATAAGACCTTGGAGAGATGTAGGAGCTCTCAGTGGGAAGTTCCACTCTGGTATATGGAATTAAGTGGAGATCTTTGGGTCTTGCTTAGAAACCTCAGTTGTGTTGGGATGTAGGGTAAACCCCTCTCCTGAGCTAGGGTTTGAGGGTTTGTCTTTTTTTTTTTTTTTTTTTTTTAATAGCCTTGGCCATTTTGGAACTTGCTCTGTAGACCAGGCTGGCCTCTAAATTAGGGATTTCATATCTGCCTCTGCCTCCCAAGTCCTGGGATTAAAGGTGTGTGTGCCACCATTGCTTGGTGTATGGTGAATTCCCGATCTGTTCCATTAGTCTTTTTTTTCCCCAGCACTCTTGGAGGAAATGGTTTTTGTATAGTACAGAAGAATATGGAAATTGTATTGCAAAGTGACCTTTGAAATATACCCTGAGTTATCATCTGAATGTTGTACTTTCAGAGTTCATACAGGGGAAAGACCTTTTGTCTGTGATGAATGTGGTGCAAGATTCACTCAGAACCACATGCTGATTTATCATAAAAGGTGCCACACAGGTAAATACCCACACTCTTGTGATTGACTGTCTTTTCTAGCTATAGAAGAAAACTACAGTTGCTTAATTAGAAGTTGGCATCCACCACAGCAGTACAGGTTACAGCTAGGCTTCAGCTTTTCTATATAGTAAGAAAGGATTACAAATGCATCTGCTTCTTGTAGTGTTGCTACTGTACATGTGGTCATGGTCTGTGCCACTAGGCACTAAAATGGAGCACACAAGTCTCAGATGTCTGACAAGCATTTAACAGTTGTAACCCTAAGTCCATTTTCAGGAGTCTATGCTAAACAATTATCTGACATATGAGGAAAGCTTGCTATGTTTAATAACAGAATCAGGAGCAACATAATGGGTCAACCACAAGAAAGTGTTTCCATAGGCTGGAAATTCATGCCCCAGCTCAAGATATGGCTCTCAGAGGAAGGACTCTTGAATTGCATGGGCACATCTGTGCTTTCATGAACAATTATGAATGGTCACAGTGCCAACTGTTGAAAACGTAGACAGAAACCAGGAGCAAATACTTACCTGATAATCATATTAGATATGACATTATCTCTATTTCTAAAAGTCTTTGTGATCGTTTACTATGGAGGAAAGTTTAAGTTTTTTATTCTGGTTCAGCATTGCAGTCCTATGGTTGAAAATTTTGATGTAAACTATGCAGGACAAAGAGCCTACTCTACCATTTTGTACTATATTTCTTCTCCCAGGTCTTCCTTTGCTTACATTTTTACCTCTAAGCATTCAACACAGGCCTCAGATTTAAGCACAGTCCAGACAAAGGAGGTGTGGACCATTTGTTCTGGAATACAGAACTCCATTGGAAGCTGTGGGGGAGGTAGTGTCACACAACATAGATTTAGAGTTGGTATATGACTATTAATGTATTAAAGCTTTATGAAAGCCAATGTTTTAATGTTAGTAAAATCCGGGACACAGCAGTTGATGGTGTAAGAACTTAACAAGAAGCGAGGCGTTGAAATTGCCTTGCAGTCCAGTGAAGTCGACTGATATTGCTAGCCTAGAAGCTACTGTGATCTTCCTCTCATTTTAACAGGGGGACTTTTAGTCTCATAAAGAGCAACAGAAACACTTGTTTGAAAATAATTCAACAGAATCCCGCAGTTGTAAAATTTTCCTATTTGCAGTAACTAAATTTCTTAATTTTAGCTGGCTGAACAGTAATCATTGATTCTTGTCCAAGGGAATGCTATTTGAATTTCCCAGGATATTCACACTTTAAGCAAGTAGCAAGAGAAAAGTATGTTTTATATTTCATTAGGAAGTGTTAGCTGCTTCTTGCCAGAGTATAAAGAGAAGACTAGCTCATTCTCCTCTGGTTGTTTTTAATGCTTCTGTTGTTGGTATTTTTCTCTCATCTTTTTCTGTAGGTGAAAGGCCTTTTATGTGTGAGACATGTGGCAAGAGTTTTGCTTCTAAGGAGTACTTAAAACATCATAATAGAATCCACACTGGATCTAAACCCTTTAAATGTGAAGTGTGTTTGCGGACCTTTGCCCAGCGGAATTCTCTTTACCAGCATATTAAAGTCCACACAGGTATGGTGGCGTAGTACCAGAGGAGAATTCAGTCTGGCAGGGAAAATAGTTCACAAGTGATAGTTTTATTAGAAAGGCACTTGGAGAATGTTGCTTTGGTGTTACTGTGGCCATAATAACTTCACAGGGAGGGTTGATAGTGGCTCAGAGTTTTCCAGGGTTCATTTCCTCAGAGTAGAGAAAGCATGGCCAGGTTTATGGCAGCAGGAACTTAGGAAGGTTCCTCACATTATGTTAAACCAGAGAAGGCTAGCAGGAATCAGTCCAGGTATGATCTTAACCTACTTCCAGGCCATCAGGAAGTAGCCAGTTCCATAAAGATCCCACAGCCTTCAAACTAGTGAAGGCTACAAACACTGTTCCCCATTTGAATACTAAAATGTTCTCACTTTCACTTTATCAGAACCAGAAACAGCCTATAAAGCAGCTCAGTAAGTAAAGGCACCTGCTATCAAGCCTAAGTGAGGATCTAAATTTAATCTCCAGGACCAACATGGGGAAAGGAAAGAAGCAACTCCCACAAGTTGTCCTCTGACCTCCACACATCAGGGCACTTAAGTCAACCATACACATATACACACAAAGTAAAGTTAATTAAAATATATGTAATTAGCCTGGAAGTAGTGGTGTAAGCCTTTAGTTCTAGTAGTTCTTGTACAGCAAGATTGGGGTTTATTGAAAGGGCACATGGCTTCCTGTGTCTGACAGCTCGAGTATGCATGCTTGTATGATCCACATCTTTCAGATACTACACGGGGCTAAAGAATGTTAGTGTACACATGTGCACACAAGCATGCTATTTGTTATTAGGACAGTTCATCACAATGGATAGTAAGTTTGTATTTCACTGACACAGTGTCAGCTGCACACACAGAACTGACCTACTGTTGGTACAGTTGTAAGCTCTTGGGATTATAGTGTAGTAAACTGGTGCCTCTGCCAGGTAGTCCTTGAGTCATTGTGATGGAACTTTCCTATGTGGGAGTGCTCCAACTACCCAGGTGTGCAGATGTGTATCCAGAGTTAAAAGTGGACTGGAGATGCCATTGAGTAGTTTCCTTCTCTTTGTTCAGGAGAGCGGCCTTATTGTTGTGACCAGTGTGGGAAGCAGTTCACCCAGGTGAATGCCCTCCAGCGCCACCATCGAATCCACACAGGAGAGAAGCCATACATGTGCAATGCGTGTGGACGAACTTTTACTGACAAATCTACTCTCCGGAGGCACACCTCAGTAAGTGATGGGTAGCCTGTTTGAAAACAAAGCCCTTCTGGTCTGTAGGTTGCTGACCCCAAATCTTTGTCATTAAATTATTTCAGTCCACAGGGTCAGAGGTGGTAGCAGGTTCTCTCCTTGGGTGTCCTGCAGTGACACCTAGCCAGTAAGGTGAAGGACCCCTATGGCCAAACCTATGCTAAACACTTCCAAGCAGTGGCTGCCAATCAAGGCAGAAATTTGGTAATTAGTACACAGATTTAAAAGTCAGGAAGATCTTTTGTTTCATTTTTAATATTTTCTTTTTGATTGATAAACAGTTCATCTGTTTTTGAGGCTGACAATGGATTTATGATTTTCCATCTCCGCCTCCTATGTGCTAGGATTGTTTTGTTTTGTCTTTTTTTTTAATGGTTGTGTGCCACAATGCCTGGCCCTAAAGAGAGCCTGTTGTTTTAAAAGATTCGTGTGTTATTAATAAGTATCTGTGAACTGGGAAATGTAGAGACACATGCAATGACTCTTGTTTTGTTTTTTTGTAGATACATGATAAGAATACACCATGGAAGTCTTTCCTTGTCATTGTAGATGGCTCACCCAAGAATGATGAAGCGCATAAGACAGAACAACCTGATGATGCATATGCATCCTCCAAACTTTCAGACAGATTACTATCTTTTGGTGAAAATAGCCATTTTAACAACTTATTGGAAGTCCAAGGCAACGTGCCTGCTGTGCAGGAGAACAGTTCTACAGACACTTCTTGCAAAGCAGTAGTGTCTCAGGAGACTCTGCTTACCACATCCATCAGTGCACTTGGTGAGCTGACTCCACAGACAGTCTCCATGCCTGCACACCTTCCCTCACTGACCAACATGGAGTGAGAACTTGAAGTTGTGTACCAAGCAGTCTGTAATTGCTGTATTCCAGGTGATGCCAGGGGATGAGGAAAGTCTGTGCAAAGATATAGGCAAGACTGGCCTTGCAGATTTCCCCAAACTTCCATGACATTGCACGTCTGTATCACACTTGAAGCTTTCCCATTAACATTCTGATCTGCATGATCTCAGTTTCATTTCATCAGGAAACATGGCAGTTAGCATAGCTCATTTAACCCTGGTGTAGCCATACATGTCAATCACACTTATGCTTGATTCCCTTGATGTCTAAACCACTGCTTGTCTTAATCACAGAGTACACAGCATTGCCCCAACTCGAGAAAGTGCTGTTTGTGGTCTCCTGGTCTCGCCATGCCTTATACTTCCATGTGTGTTTACTTCACTCTGGTCCCTTTAGGGTGTTTTTCTACAAAGTAGAACTGGGACCACTTATTTTCAGCTGTTTCTTCCTGAGATAAAAGCAAATAAGATTGATTCTGGAAAGCCTAGATGGGATGGGAGAAGTGGATGATTCCATTTGTTTCTATCCAACCCCCTTTTTGCAGGCACAAAAGGATGAATGGCAGGTGGAACATGATCAGTGTAGTACCTCAGCATGTGTGCAGGAAAGTCTGTCATAACATTCAACCTTGGATGAGCTGTTCAGTTTCATTCCCTAAATTGTATTATGTCAAAGCTGTCCTACCAAAGAATCTAGCAGACAGTTGTCTCTCTTTAGAAGTGTGGGAAATGAAGCCTAGGTGTCAGAGCATTTAGCTAGGCACATTTTTACAAATAGCAAGTGAGTGAGCCTGGCAAATCTTGAGTACTTTTCCCAGGCTTTCTAAATAAAGTCCAGAGCCTCCCAAACACCCATTTCCACAGTGGGAGATGACAGACTAATCACTGCTACAAATCCAGTTCTCTAGGAGCTAGAATCCAGAGCAGTGGTTCTCAATGACAGTGTCAGAAGTTGCCATAAACCATCAGACAACCCAAGATATTTAGTTATTATTCATAACAGTAGCAAAATTAGTTATGAAGTAGCAATGGAAATAACTGTATGGTTGGGAGTCATCACAACGTGAACTGTATTAAAGGGTTGCAGCATTAGCAGAGTTGAGAACCCACAATCTAGAGGGTCCAGAAGCCCTGGCATGTTCATACTTTTTTGCCTTAATAAGTGGATCATAAAGAACCAGGAATGCTGTTTCAAATGTTTCTTTGGCTTTCTCATGCTGAATTTTAATAATTGTTCAACAAATTTCATATGAAAAATGCATTTTATGGTACTTGTTATTCCTGATGTATGGTTGCATGGCCTAGGGTATGTGGACCCTGTGCCACCTGTGACCCTTAAGCATTAATTTTAAGAGCGCCTTAAAGGGGGAATTCTTATGCTTTTTGGTTGCATTTCCTCTCTGTTTTTAACTTACTAAACTTGCTGTGAGAACACTCTAAGGGAAAGACAATTAATGTTCACGGTGAAGACAAATGGAACTATGATAGAAACTGAGAGTTGTTACCCAGTGTTCACTTTGTGGCAATACCCTAAGTAGTTGGTGAGACCATCCAAAGGTGTTCCAGGTGCTGGTAATATTTTCCACTTGCTCTTGAAAGTTAGGGCTGAATTATTTCATATTTGGTTGTGACCTGGCAATTTAGTTGTGTTTTCAGACAAAAACAGAAGACTAGTGACTGGCACATGACCATTTTATCTGATTAGAGCAAGCCTGCCCAGTTGATATACTGTGCTATGGAAGAAAGTCATCTTGGTCAGAAGGAATTTAAACAATAGATTATTTTGTTACCTACTGGAAGAATTGTCTTGAATTTGTTTCTTTAGAAGTTCTAAATAAAATTGTTTAATGTGTTAATAAATGTTTGTTTTGTAAAAGTCCTAAATTTATTTACATTATGAGTTAGGGTAGGATCTATAGAAATAGATTCTTTTAATCTAATTTGTTTAATAGCATGAACATTAAAACTTCAAGTCAGGCTCTATAAACTTCTAGTTATACAGTCACCACAGATGATTTATTTATATTCTTGAAATCCACAGTGGCACACAGGAGAATGGCCTCCTCAGCAGTGGTCAGTGTTGACCTGGAGTGTAAGGCATAAGGGCTCTCCGCCCTTCTGCAATGCAGTCACAGCAGGCATCACTGAACACTTTGCGGTATATGTTTTTGTTTCTTCCCAGTAGAGGAAGGTGATCTTTAAGGACATAAGCCCTAGAGTTTATAGCACTTTGGTATCTCCCATATTTCTAATCCAAACAGTTTTATGCTGTGAGAAAGCAAGACTGTCGTTAGAGAGTTTGTCCCAAATGTGTTTTGACAGCATAGTACTCTCAGAACATCCATAAGGGTTACTGAAAAGGCAGCCTGGTGCCATGCCAACCATTTTATGTCACAACATAGTCCAGACTCCGAAGGGCTCTATGGCCTTTAGTCTTATCAAGGTTTTCTGTTGCAGTTTAAAAGTGGGCCAGGAATTAGAACCTTTAGATTTCTAATCAGAAGTGTAGATTATAATTTCACTTTCTAAAGACTTTATGTGTATGGGAATTTTCACTGCATGTTTCTATGTCTGTATATGACATGCCTGCTTGGTGCCCAAGGAGACATCAGATCCCTTGGAACTGGAGTTACATTTGTGAGCCACCATGTAAATGCTAGGAATTCAACCAGGGTCCTCTGGAAGAGGAAGCATCCTCTTGATCATCAAACCTTGCCGTCAGTCACAACCTTTAACTTGTTAAATGTTACACCACTAACTTCTAAACCTCAGCCAGCAGAACCATCATGTGAGTATGGCACAAAGACCCTAGCAATAGTAGTTTTGTAAGCTTCAGGGGAACAACTAGTTCTGACCTGAGTCAATTTTGCTAGCAAAAACCAGTCAAAAATGTTACTGATAACTTCCATTTTATTTACTGTACAAGTTCACATAAAACAAATGTCCTTTTAGCTTAGGTAGATTTATTGTTACACGATTTGTTTTTATAATGTACTCCCTTGCCTGAGAGCAACTTAGGACTTAACAGGGCCTGCTTACTGGTCACAGCTTACACTGCAGCAGGCAGTTCATGGGCATGCTGTGCTGCCAGATTCTCCACAGTCACAAGGTTTGTATTTGGACATTTTAAGTGCACAATACCAGAGGGAACAATAAATGCACAAGGGCTGGTGCATGTACTTTGGTTATAGTGACACCATCACAAATGATTACAACTGCAAAAACACTGTTTTATGTTATTTAAAAAAAAAAGGGAATTCACACAAGCTATAAAAATGTTGCCACAAAAGGAAAGCTTTTCTTTAAGAAATATTGACTGCCATAACTATGAACTATATCTCCCGATGCACCCAAGTATGAGACCTATAACAGCTGATTACTGTGACTGAATTTTTTTAAAGATGGTTATGCTACTATGTAGCTTAGCCTACTCTAGAAATTATGCTTATCCTGCCTCAGCCTCCCAAGTTCTGGGACAAAAAATAAACCCAAGCACGGACTGATGTCATGATGTTAGCCTTTCTTTTTTTTTTTTTTTTTCTTGGATGGTTGGTTGGTTTTTTGAGATGGTGTCTCACGTTGTAACCTAGGCTGGCCTGGAATTCACTAGGTAGCCCAGGCTGGCCTCAAACAGCAATCCTCCTGCTTTAACCTCTTAGATACTACAGAATTACAAGTATTCATAATGCCTGCCTCAGCATTTAACTTCAGTGAAAGCAAATAAGTCACTTAAAGAAACAGTAATACAAACACTACTTTAACTACCCAACACTTCATGGAGGTGTGTTAGAAAACCTTGATGAAAGGTAAACCACAGTGTCCTGTAAGACACAATGTGTGTCTCACTTTAAATGGTCACATCAGAAGACTGAACTAGGGAGGCAGTACAGAGGCTGGCCAGTGTTCAGATGCTCTTCTGCTGTTTCCACACCTCATTTCCAAGGCTGCCTGTGGCTATTTGTGAATAAAGCAGTAACTCACTTTTCTATATATTTTAAAGTGTATGTATGTTTTGTCTGCATATATGTGTGTGCACCACATGAATTCCTGGTGCCTGTGGAGGGAGGATGGTGGATCCCTTAGGACTGAGTTAGAGACATCTGTGAGTCCCCATGTGAGTGCTGGGACTTTGAACCTGGGTCCTCTGGAAGAGCAAATGTGGCATCTCGCCAGCTCCAGTAACTCATTCTTTGTCTTTACATTAGAGAATCTAATGGTATCAAGAAGTATCAACTAGGCTCCATTGCAAATTTTACCTTTGGTACAGCCAGCTATCATTCAGAAACCCTTAAAGGCACTGAAGCAAAATGGAATTCTCATCAGATTCTAGGGCACATTCCCTCTTTTTCAGACATGCAGAGGCCTCTAAGATTCCTGCATTTACACCCTGTTACCACCATGACAGGGGCCTGACAGACACCTACCACCTGTCTCTATGGGACCAGTTTTAGCTTCATTCCCTACTTCTTTTTAAAAGAAATTTTAAAAAAGATTTATTATTTTACATAAGTGTTTTGCTTGCATATGCGTGTAGATTTCATTTACCTGTATGTTTATCTGTATGTACATACTTGTGGGGTGTTAAAGAGGGCACTGAAACTCCTGGGAGAACTGGAGTTACAGGTAGGTTTGAGCCACCCAACATGGGTGCTGGAAATCAAACTTGGGTCCTCTGGGTGAGTAACCATCTCTCAAGCCCCCTCTTGCTACTTTATTTTCTCATCAGTCTTCAAATTCTCCTCATTCAGCGCTGGGCCTGGGCAGAGCCTACTCCACTGCACAGTTAGGATCTCCAACCCTAGTCTAGGGCCATCCAAAGATGAAAACACCATTCCAGTGCCATTTTTACCTGGTTAACCAGGAGTTTCATTGTCACATGATAGCAGCTCATTAGGACAATGAGGTATGTCTAATAGCACATGCTCTTCAAACACAAATCATCCTAGCACAAATATCTCAGCACAGGAGACTCGGGAAGCAAGGCCATGTCTACAATTATATCAGCATATAAAGTAGCAAGGAGTGTCAAAATCTGAAATAACAAAGCATACATCTTATGTAAACCAAGTAGGATATCAGAACTAATACACGCAAATGATATCCCTCAGTTTTTTAAGAAATAAGCCACGAACCCTCAAACACAGATGAGATTCTTATCTAACCAGGTATAACAAAATCTTTTGCCACACTGATAACATTTAACTTCTATATCGAACAAATGGACACTTCACCACACATATTCAGCTAGAATCTTCTGCCCAGGTCTGCTCAAGCTTGGCATGACTGGCTCAGAAGACAATGTATGAATTCGTGAATAAAGGAGATGCCAAGTTTAAGGCAAATCTGAAGGGATTTCCATTCCAGCTAAAAGGGGAAACTGTCTCTAGAGAAGGAGAAAATTCCATCTTATAGGTTTTGTGTGCATGAGAACATGTGTGTGTGTGTGTGTGTGTGTGTGTGTGTGTAAGTAAAATCAAAAACAATGAAATCTACCTTGACATCCATAAGTAGGATCTTAAGACCTGCCAGCAAGTTCCATCCCCATACTGATGTAAGTGATGTCAACAGATCCCAGCTGTCCTCAGTGTTTGCCAAAAATAAAAAACCAATGATTTCATCACTAGCACCTTCAAAATAGCTATAAAAGAAAGCCAAACCGTTCTATTAAATTGAAAACTTATTTCTAATAACAACCCTAAACTAAGCCACTTGTATAAAGGTTGCATCTGGATACCAATGCACAGGGTCTTTGCAAAGCATCTATAAAACTGAGTTGAGGACCAGAGTTCACGAAAAAAGAAAACACAAAATGTGGCAACATTAACCATGGGCCCTGAAAATATTAAAAGAGGAAAAAGATTTGGCAGTACTTCTCAGAAAACTATGAGGACTCAGATAAGCATGATATATTTTCGTTGTCATAATCACAAACTGAATAAAAGCCTCTGATTCTCACATTAATTACACAGTCGGGTGAGCTAAAACAATACATCAACTGTGTGGCTGGCTTATTTACAACAAAATTAAATGAGCTCATTAAATGAGCATCTCAGAAAGACAACTCTGCCCCAAGACAAAATAAAAAGGAATGAGCTGCATGCCACAAAGATGTCAGTGCTTCACTTGAGGTCTCCGTCTCCTTCTCCATCCCCTTGGATGGACTTCTTGATACGAAGCAACATAGTGGTCAGCCATTGATCCAAACGTGATATTGAGTCAAACTCCTTCACCTGTTTGAAGAAACAAAGAACAGGAATTATACTCAAAAACCACTGAAAAAAAGGGCATAGTGGCCTAAGCTGTTTGAAGATGTTACTGTAATAACCCATTGACTCTGAGTGAAGTTACTCATTCTAAATTATAAGTTCTGTCACTAAAAAGTTTTTCTTTTCCTTTATCCCATAAGCCTGTGCATTTAACTTTTCTCTACATGTGAACATATGTGTGGTAGAAATTCCAAAAAGTTATTATGAATGGAAAAGTGTATTCTATGTGACAGAGGACAAGTAGGCATGGCAAAAGAATTAGGAAGGTATAAGCAAACTATTTTTTACTGCCCATAGAAAAAATAAAAGCAAATAGGGAATGAGGAGAAGTCCCTTGATAGGTTTTATAGGTTTCAGCACATGCAAAGGAAAACAGTGGCATTTGTGGAAGCAGTTTTGAGGATAAAAAGTCTGTCTGAGTCCTTTTCACTGTCACTTTAGAACTACTGCAGTTGAATTCATTCAAGGCTACTCCTAAGTCTGCTTGACTCTGAGCACAGGATTAGGAAAGAAAAAAAAAAAGAACTAAGTATGAAGAAATTAACTTATATCACAAATACACCAATCATACAGTTTTGATACTTTAATTTAGACTATAAACCCTCCTTTACATTTTTGGATCACCCTGTTACAAAACATAAAAACTGCATATTCTAACACTGTCTGAATAAGCATCTTCTGAATAAGCATCACAGCCAAGTTGCTTCTGAGAGGAAATCAAGAATCAAGGCTCAATATAACTAGAATTTCTGCATGGTAGCTGGTTAATGAAACTGAATTAAAAAATTAGGCTGATTTATTTTATGTGTATGAATGTATATGTAGTCCTGAGTGTGTATGCTTGGTGCTCTTAGACATCAGAAGATGGCACTGATTCTCTGGAACTGGAGTTACAGATGGTTGTGAGCTGTGGGGTATGGGAACCCAATTCTAGTCTTCTTCAAAAGAAGCAAATGTTCCGAACTACGGTGCTATGTCTCCAGTGTTTAACGAAACTAATTTGTGGAACATGTAAGACATGATCTTTGAAAAATACAAGCAAGTTGAACGACATTCAAATGTTCAGATTTTATACAGTGCAAAGAAAAATAAATTTTTAATATATAACCCTTTAAAAATGCAATATATCTTGAAGGTTTAACTTACTGCTTCAGTGTAAGCTTCACTGTTCTGTTCTTCATGAGCTTCTAGAAGTTTCTGATGGTATTAAAAAAAATCAAGAAAATACTTTAGGCTTAAAAGTCCTGTTTCTGAAGGAATACTTTAAACAGAAATAATTTTAGTATCTCATGAACTGATATTCCTAGTATCTCATAAAATGGGACATATCCAATGAGAATTACCCAGGAAAAGGCTCTAGCTTTGTGTTGCTATTTCAAGGCTTCATACTTCAGATCAGTGTTAAACATCCTAAGTCCTCTGGCATAGAAATATCTATAATGAAAAAGCCAAGACCAAGGTACCCAAGTGATGGCTAGTCTTCACAGTTAACGTGACTCAGTTTAGAACCATCATTCGATCATTTCTCTAAATGTTCCCAGACAGGTTTAAGAGAAGAAGAAAGAACTAAAGAAGAAAGAGCCACCATTTCTTGGGTCCTGGATTGAATGAAAGGAAAGAACAAGTGGGGCACCAGCATTCGTTTCTTTCTACTTAGTCCCCGTAGACTCGGAGACCAGATGCCTCATGCCCCTGGTGCCAGAATGGACTGTCCAATAAAATTGTCACCAAAGTTTAAGTTGCTTAATATTGGATTCTTTTGTTACAACAATGAATCCAGTAACCAACACCTCCTCAGAAGACTGACTAAAACTCTGCTCATCTGCTATCAACCAGAAGTAAAGGCGCCTGCTTTCAAAGTTGTTTCAGTACTTACTTTCAATAATTTACATTCTCTGGAGTCAGTAAATGCTGGAAACATCTCCTCATATTTCTCAAGAGCAAGCTGAGGAGAGGGAAACAACCAGTTACTGAAACTCAGTGAACTAGGGAATTTGTCAATGCTCTGTTGGTTCAAAATTTTTATTTCTATCTCATTTAACTATTTAAGAAATCTAATGTTAAACTCTACATCAGAACATAAGAAACCTATTTATTTTGAATATTCAATTTTGATTGTTAATAAAATTTCTAAAATAATTTTTAGATTTTAGTTGGACTGCTGGAGAAAAGAAACAAAATAAAATCTAATTCACTGCCAGGATCTATGTTTATGTGCTAAACAGAGAAGATTTTCTTTTTTTTTTTTAAGATCTATTTATTTATTTATTATAAATCAGTACACCATAGCTGTCTTCAGACACACCAGAAGGGGGAATCAGATCTCATTCCAGATGGTTATGAGCCACCATGTAGTTGCTGGGATTTGAACTCAGGACCTCTGGAGGAGCAGTCAGTGCTCTTAACCACTGAGCCATCTCCAGCCCCAGAGATGATCTTACACACCCTCCAAAAGCCAAATGCCCATGGGGTAGGACAGACTCTAGAGTAGTTTTCTTTATGGCTCTCTGCTTAGGCCCCATCTTACTTTCCAGCTGTCCTCTTGCTTTGCAGCGGCCTCTGACCGACCTTCATCCTATTCTAACTCTACTTCTAAGGTCTTTTGTTTGTGCTTTTTGTTATTTTAAATGAGAAGTTAGAAGCTGTGTGTGGTAGTCCATACCTTTAATCCCTTAATTTAGGAGGCAGAGGCAGGCAGATCCCTGTAAGTTTGAGGTTACCCTGGAACTACATAACAGGATATAACTACATTCCAGGACAGCCAGGGTTATATAGTGAGACCCTGTCTCATCAAACAAACAAACAATCCCCCCTAAAACATCCATCCATCCATCCATCCATCCATCCATCCATCCATCCATCCATCCATTTCATTAGAGCCAATGAGGTCTTTAACAGGTAAAGGCATTTGACGCCGTGCCTGACTTGAGTTTGATCCCTGGATCTGATATGGTGGAAAGAGAACACTAATTGCTCAAAGGTGTTCTCTAACTTTCACACATGTGCTGTAATATATTCACATTTACTCTTCCCCACAACAAACAACGTATGTAAATAAGACAATGTATGTAAAAGGAACAACAGAGTACAATAATTTTACTGTCTCAGTTTCCTAATCTATCTAAAACAACCACTGAAGGAAACTTGAAAACAGCATTGCAGCTGCTGAAAGATTCAAACTCACATGCCACAGAAGAACTATTAACTTTTACTTTGTGTGTATCAGGAGACAAGTAATAACTGTGGTTCATGTGGCTGTGTACCCAAACATGTTAGGGTATGTATATGTGGCAGCCAGGTCAATGTCAACTGTTTCTCTCGATCATCCTGCACCTTATTTTTGAGATGGGCCTGGTCTGGAACCTGAAGCTCATCACTTGGCTGGACTGGATAAGCCAGCAGGCTTCAGGGATTTGCTCATCTCTGCTCCACTTCTCAATGCTGGAGCTACAGATGTGAGCCAGTAGACTTGGCCTTTACATGGGTGCTGGCCTCTGAACTTGGGTCTATAGGTTTGTAAGCTAAGTGTTTTATCAACTGAGCCCACACCACAGCTCCTAACACCTGTAGGAGAAGACATCAAGGATGGCAAATTGTCTGTTCTCAAGGGTGAAGTCATCAGAAAGGAACACATTCTCACCTTTGCATTCAGCTCATCCACTATAAAGTGACAAAGTGCTGCCTTGAAGAAGTAATCCTTTGCACTATACTTCAGCAAGGGGTTATCCATAGTGTTTGCTCCCACCTAGGCAGAAGACAGCAAGGCACTATTATAGGCAAAGCAATCCACTGCTTACTCATCTGTTTTCCTTTTAAATACCTTGCACTATCTTATACTGATATACTCAATACCACATAGTACAAAGTTTTACTAGATAAGAAATAATTATGAGGCACATGAAGTGTTAAAAATGCCTAGAAGATGATCAAGAGGTCTAAGCTTTTCCTGATTTTTCCTGTGAAATACAAGCAGAAATTTTTTTGATTTAAAAAAATAAAAAACAAACATCTGTGAACATAGGGCACAGGAGAGCCAACCAGCCAGCACCATGAAAATCAAGGAAAATCACCTGGGGTGGGGGTGGAGGCTACTGAGCTTTATTCTTCTTTACTGTAGTCCCAACATGAAAATAAAGAACCCAGCATCCAGAAGTTCCAGGAGGAGCCAATTAAAAGAGAAGACACAAAGGTCGTAGGGAGCATAACAGGGGTGAGACTTCCAAAAACCTCCACCAACACACCTAAATCTCCAGTCGGTGTTAAAGAGAGCCAGTGCAGAGAAGGATGATGTAAATAAGATGTAGCCTCAGAGCACAATGTGAAGATCACCAGTCACTGCACAGCACAGGGTGAAGGTCACCAATCACAGCAGAGCACAATGAGAAGTTCACCAATCACAGCAGAGCACAGGGTGAAGGTCACCAGTCACAGCAGAGCACAGGGTGAAGGCCACCAATCACAGCAGAGCACAATGAGAAGTTCACCAATCACAGCAGAGCACAGGGTGAAGGTCACCAGTCACAGCAGAGCACAGGGTGAAGGCCACCAATCACAGCAGAGCACAATGAGAAGTTCACCAGTCACAACAAAGCACAGTGAAAAAGTCACTGATCAGACCTGAAACTTACTGTGAAAGCAGTAACAATTTCAGGTAACTAAAATGTTAGACTGGGGACTGGAGAGACGGCTCAGAGGTTAAGAGCTCTGACTGCTCTTCCAGAGGTCCTGAGTTCAATTTCCAGTAACCTCATGGTGGCTCACAACCATCTGTAATGTGTTCCAATACTCTCTTTTGTTGTGTCTGAGGATAGTAACAGTATACTCACATTCATAAAATAAATAAATTATTAAAAAAATGTTAGAGTGTCTAAGTTGCCTTAAAAGAGCTCTCAGAAAAATTCGTCAATAAGCACACAAAAATGCTTGAAATTAACAAACTAAAAAACAGGGCCAGTGATGGAGCTTAGTGGCAGAGCACTGTGCTATGTTTAATGCTCTAGGTTTTAATCCCCAGAATCACACAGTAAAGTAAAAAAGCATTAATAAAGAAACACTTGCAGCTAGAGAGTTAGCTTACTGGTTAAGAGCACTTGCTGCTTACCCAACAGACTCAATATCAGCTCCCAGCATTCACATCAGCTGGCTCACAACCATGGTAACTATAGCAACCCCTTGCAATCTAGGTGATACCCTCTCCTGGCCTCAAACCCACTAACATAGTTGCCATTTATCATAAAAGGAGGACAGACCAATTCTTTCCAGTTGTCCTCTATTTGCCACAGGGGTGGCACTTATACTCGCCACATATAAAAGAAATGTAACATTTTATCTATTTGTTTGTTTAAATTTACTTATTTTATGTATATAAAATAATATTTTATCGGCATATACACTTGCGTAGCAGAAGAGGGCATCAGATCCCATTACAGATGGTTGTGAGTCACCATGTGGTTGCTGGGGATTGAACTCAGGACCTCTGGAAGAGCATCCAGTGTTCTTAACTGCTAAGCCATCTCTCCAGCCCTTAAAATTTTATTTAAAAGACTAAAAACCAGAACAAGAAACACAAACAACAGAACAAAAAATGAAATCCATAGAATGGGGGAAAATGCTTGTAAATTTATTCCGAACCATAAAGGACTTGTATCCTAATATCTAGGATCAAATTACTCCTAAATTTCTGATCAAAGATGGAAAATGGCCAGTGAGCATCCAAATATTAATATCACTCATCAGGAGAGAAAGAACAGATGAACCTTCACATTCATAAGGGGTCACAGGGATGCTGATGAGGATTGGAGATGTTGAGCCCCATACACTGCTGGGAATGCTCAGTGACCCAGTACTCTATGAGGGTCTAGTAGCTTCTCAGTAAGGTAGGCATTGATGTATGAAGAAGCCCAATAACCTTGATTCCATCCCCAACTATGGAATCAAGACAACTGAGAACCTGCTCCCACATAAGTTAAGTGCAGATGCTCACAGCAGTATAGCCTTAACAGAGCCCAAGTGGAAGCTCCCTAAATGCCAATCAACAGATGAACATAAAAACCAAGTATCACTCAGTCATGAGAAGCAATGAATTACTGACACACATTACAGTATGAAATATCTTAAAACACAAAATCAGTCACAGAAAACAAATGGTGCAGTATTCCATACACGTGGAAGGGTCAGGGAAATAGAAAGCATGTTGTTTTCCAAGCTTCTTTTGGAAATGATGGGAAGGCTCTAGCAGTAGGTAGTAGTGATGGTTGCAAGGTGACAACAGTGTCCTCACCTGCTCATATATTTCAATGGCTTTCTGGTACTGCTCCAGCTGTGCAGCATAGGCGGCCACCTTCAGCAGACACTTGTTAGCAGAGCTGAAAGTAGGACAGTACAGAGTAAGTGTCAATACTGAGGAGACCTGGACTAAGAATACTTGCTTTAAATGACAAAGATGGCATGCTCTTTATCACGTATGAAAAGCCTGCTACTGATATGAAGAAATGCACTTGCCTGTTAGATTCTTCTCCTTTGTAATAATCAGCAGATTGTTCATAATGTGCAATAGCCTGAAAGAACATACAGTTAATTTACATACAATTCACTCAAAAAATGCACAAAAACTTTATGTGGTTGCTGGTAGGACGGCTCAGTAAGTAATAGCCTTTGTTAGGAAGCCTGACAATCTGAGTTTGATCCCTGGGAGTCTCATAGTAAAAGGAGAGAAGGGATTTCTTCAAGATATCCCCTGACCTCCACAAGTATGCTTGGAAAATGTGCAATCCCAAAATAAATTAATGTAATAAAGAATTTAAAACTACATGTACAAAGATTTTTTTTTTTGGTAATTAAACTTATTCAGTGACAAATCTTTTATTACTTGGCCTCCTTAGCCAACATAGTAAATCATGTAGCCCTAAAACCTCCTGGAGACAGAATGCTTATATTCATCAGACTCTCTCTATGGTGGCTTGAATGAAAACTGTCCTCTTAGGCTCACATATCTGACACCTTGGTCCCAGTTGGTGATAATGTATGGTAAGGTTATGGGTAGGTTTGCTGGAGGAAGTACATCACAGAGAGTTTATAGTATCACCCCGTTTTTAGATCCTTCTCTCCTCTGAGGTTGAAGTTGTAATCTCTTGGTTTCCTGCTTCTGACACAACGCCTGTCATTTGTTGTCATGTCTTCCTGTTATAATGAACTCTATTCCATAGAACTCTAAGCCAGAATAAGTTCTTTGCTCCATAAATTGCTTTCAGTCATGCTGTTTTATTAAAAGTAACAGAAAAGTGACCAACAGTTTTCCTCATTTACAGCAAATAGCCCAGCTTCCACTGCAGTCAGGGTGGCTACGACTAGTTCTCTGATGAAAGATCAACAGCCAAACATCTTATTCTGCATTCTTCCCTTGATCTTTTCTACTTTCCAAAAGATAAAAGACATGGCCAAGTCTGGTAGGCTGAAGCCACAGACTGAAGATGACAGAATTCTGTCAACCTGCTTCCTAACGAAACCCTTACCCCACCATACCTACCATGATCAAATGCACTCTAAGCTAAGTGAGTATCAGCTTAGAAAACTGTGAAGCTGTTATACTCTACAACTTACAGCAACAGCTCTCACTGTTCTTACAACCACAACTGTCACATAAGCAAAGGTATTCTTTTGTAGTCAAATGCAGAGAGCAGAAAGCTAGTGGCTCACATCAGGCTGTGACAGGATCAGTGAAATCAGACCACAGGAAACTTCAGAAGGCAAAACACAACCTATCAGAGGCCCAAACAATGCAAAGCAACTCAAAGAACAGGATGACATATACTGCTTTAGCAAGCTTGATGAGGGTAGATTATGGGAAGAATTGGCTGCTCTGCAGGTAGTTATGGGGAAACAGGTCAGGGCCTGAGAAACCAATGGCTTCTGCAGTAAGTCTTCAGAAGGCTTTCAAGCAGGATCAGGCATGTATTTTCTACAATGGCTCACATCATACTTTGGGGTCTGATTGAGCTCTGGTGGCAGTACTCACTGATCCTGTAACAACAGAGGAAGAAATGCGATACCCTAGAGATTCACAATAAACTTCAGTTTTGCACAATTTAAACATTTTTTAAATGTTAATTCTAGGAGGGAAGGGTAGAGGCATGTGGAAGTCAGCAGATACTTTGTGGAGCTGGTTTTCTCCTTCCACTTTGTCTGGATTCTGGGGATTGGACTAGTTTGTCAGGCTGTACAGCAAGTGTTTTACCCCCCTGAGCAATTTCACTGGCCCAATTTCATGTTTCGTATGTGCCACAATGCTTTTGTTTCTGAGAATTAAACAGCAAAACACCATTGTTGGCTTCTAGACACACAGAAGCAAGCAGCATGTTTTCAGTCCTTTGCCATCATTTACAAAGCTTTCCCAATAAGCTCCAAATACACAACCAGAGGCACATGAAAATCAGACTAACAGTGAAAGGTACAGACATAAGAAACAAATAGAACAACGTGGGCTTAGGAACTATGGCTTAATACCCTTAATACCAGAAGCCCGTGGCCTTTGCCCATACATAAATCACTGTCTCTGGCAGTGATTACAGCTGACAGAGACAATACTACTGAAGTCTCTGGATTAGGGAGCATCCCAAGAACACAGACCTTGAACAGTTCTTCAATAAGACACATCTAATGTGTATTTTAGCCACATAGCACACCTATCTAACATGGTTCCCAAATAGATTCCTCAGTATTATAACAGGAAAAAATAAAAATAAAACCAACTTTACACGTTAAACATGTGAGCTACAATTAAGGGTGATGTACCAAGAAAAACAATAGAAAAAGATGTATGATAACCCCTCTTGACAATATAAAATTCCAAACAAAAGCAGTAGGGACAATACAATCCTTTGGAATGCTTCTCAACTGTCACCCACGTGGTTCCATCTCCCACAGAAAGGCAAGCTCTTCAAGGGAAGGCCCAAGACTGCTGCTCACGATAGTGTCCCTGGACCCAGGATAACGCCCACTGTATGATAAGTGCTTAGTAAACAGAAGTGAATGAACAAAAGAATGGCACAAAGGCCCTACTAGACCAATGTCAATATTCTAAATAACACAATGCAATAGTAACAAAAAGGATCTAGCCGGGTGTAGCCCAGTGGTGGACTTCATGCTTTTCCTCTGTGAGGCCTTGGAATTGATGCCTGGCCTCCTGCACTTCCTTTCTTCTGAACTGCTCATATTCTCTGAACTGCTTAGCACTGGTTCCATCGTAATAAATGGATCAGGGCAGGAAAAACATATTGTCTCCTGTAAAAGCCCTAGACCATAGAACCTCTTCTTAGGGAGAGAGAGGTACCTTTTTCTCAGTTCTTCACTGAGAGCAATGAACAGGGCTGAGCTGAGAGAAATAGAGATGCTATCTCAAATGAGGGGAACATTAAAAATTTGGAATCTGACCTAACTAAATATTCATTAGAAGATTATCAGTTTTAAGTTTTGGTTTGGTTGTTTCGCTAATTTTTTTTTTTGACAGCGTCATTAGTACTAGCCTGAAACTTGCTATGTAGACTGTGCTAGCCTTGAACTCACAAATATCCAAGTACTTCTGCCTCTTAAATGTTGGGATTAAAGCAACACCTGGCTGTAAGGCTTTATTTTAATTAAGAGGACGTCAGATTCCATTAGAGATGGTTGTGAGTCACCATGTGGTTGCTAGGAATTGAACTCAGGACCTCTGGAAGAGCAGTCAGTGTTCTTAACCCCTGAGACATCTCTCTAGCCCTTAACTATTTATTTTTTGAGATTATTTTCACATCATTTCCTTCCATCCCTTTTCTCTCTCCAGATCCTCTTTGCTCTTTCAAATTCATAGTCTATTTTATTTTTCCATTGATTGTTGTTAATCTTCAGAAGAGGAGGTTAAATCTTTCTACCCCCTCTTCTGAAATGGCAATCTTAAGTGCAGAAGTTACAGCGGGTTTTTTTTTTTTCTTTTTAAATAATGTTAACCAAACCAATCCCCTGACTCCATATTTTCCCAAGTTTTAACATAAAGACTAAAGAAAGGAGAACATCCACAGTTGGCAATGGGTCATCCCTCCAGTGGCATTTTAACTAACCAAGTATCTGTGGGCCCTGGTGCTGAAAGGGAGCCCAAAGTATCTCACATTCAACCTTAGGATTCCATTGTGCAGATGGAACACTGTTAATGAACCTTAAAATAACCTCAATCCAAAGACAAAGCTATAATATGTGCCCATCCTATGGTGTAAATAACACAATTAAACCAGGTTTTTCAGGAGCCAAAACCAGAAACAAGCTATGTCTCCCCAGAGTCACTTAAGGATCACCCATATAAGGCCTGCTTACATGCTGGTGAGTGTTTTACCACAGAAAGCTACAAGAAGTCACCGCTTAATAGATAAAATCTGTGAATGAATCAAGAGAATGAACAGACATCTGTCATACTGACAGTTCTTCAGGGTAATTGATTTCTCATACATAAATTTCACACTTCACTGACCACAATTTTGTGAGTCCAACCAGACATAAAAGAAGACAAGGACATTTTTAACGATGTAAGAGCCTCAAAGTCAGGAACTTTGACAACCTAGCTCTCTTTTCCATGTCTGAATGAGTGTATGTGTAAAATACACATTTTTTTTTTTTTGAGACAGTGCCTTGCTATGCAGCCATACTGGCCTTGAGCATACGATCCTTCAATCCCAAACTCCAGACTACAGAAATCACGTGCACTACCACACCAGACTTTATTTCCTGTATTACTTTCAACAGAACAAGACGCATCAGTGTAAAAAGATGCCACCTACTGGTTAATTCACAGAATGACAAAAACAGACCAGGCAATAGAAGCTCAAAGGCCACCATGACAAACCAAAAGAAGGAAAATGACAACAGTAGAAGTCATTTCATTCACCCCCATCCTGTGGAACCCAAGCAGTAAAGTGGTTGTAAAGTGTACTCCTGGTACAAGGGGTGTGTGTGTGTGTGTGTGTGTGTGTGTGTGTGTGTGTGTGTGCTCGCAGACTAAACACTCATACATATGAAATGAATATTAAAAAGACTATAAGCAGAGGAAGCAGACTGGTGTCAGTATCAAGGCTCACTGTGGCTGCTCTGCTTTGTGAGAGTCTGAGATGCAGGAATGAGGTAGCAGATGTGGGAGACTAGCTTCAGAGTTCTGTTACTACTGATCACAGAAAACTGGAACAAGGTACCAAGAAGGACTGAGGCACTGGAGTAGTGAGAAAAGTGCCCACAGAAACTCTTCACAAGCTAGATGGGACTAGGGAAAGGGCAAGCAAGTCTGCTAAGCAGAGACTAGAGGTAGGGATGGTGCTTGAGAAGAGAATGCAGTCTTAAGACCGGCTGGCTCAGAGATGACTGTGGTACCCGAGAAGAAAAGCTGGCAAGCAGGGCACAGTGAGAGCAGTGAGGCTGAGGGAGTAACGCTGACTGAGGCTGCAGAGTCTGCCCTCGGCTTCTCCAGAGAGCCTCAGAGGGCTTCATGAGACAGGTGCTAAGTTTTTTGACCCTTTGGCTGTGAATCAAAGCACAAACAACAGGTGAGCTGGGTAAATCTCAGGCACTCTAGGTAAGCAGCCCCTTTTCTCAGCGAATCATTCTCAGCAGTCTCCACCAGGACACCTGAAATGATTCCGAACCACCCACGTCAGAAAGGGGAAGGGAAGGAGAGGTTTGCTAGGAGGCCTTGGCAAGCATCTGCCTTCTGCACCAAGCTTACATGTGTGGTCAGCACTCACTTTCTCAATGTCCACAAGCTCTGTCTCATAGATCTCAGCAATGGTGATATGGTGCTTGGCTGCGATTGTGAACCTTCCCTGGGGGAGAAAACCGAGTTAGACACTTCCCTTACAAACACAAACACCAACAGTTTAGGAACAAGTACAACTCTAAAGCAGCTTAAGGACTCCACCCCACAGCCATTCAAGCAATGCAATGTCTTACCATGTCAGTGTAAATGTCGATGGCTGCATTTAAGCAGTTGATAGCCTCTGAAGCGTGGGCATTTAAGAAAAACAATGAAAAGTTCATTCAGTGAAAGAGGGTTCGGCTGAGCCTGTTTCCTGGTTGCTACTGATGGTAAGGAGGTACTTTGGAGTGGACGGTGGGCAGGTTGGTTAGTAGGGGCAGACACAATCATACACAACACAGATTCATTAGTGTAGCTTTCTTCCTAGCAGCTGCACTGGTATTTAAAAGCAGTGTGGCTGCAGTAATGCTGGCTTAGTAACTCTTAGGGGGTCCTTCCAGGTAGCAGAAATGAAACAAGATCACAGGCATTGCCACCAACATTGATAAATCACACCTGCTACTATACAAGGTAAATGTAGTCTTCATTAATATCATGTGGGCCTATATTGATTACGGAAAAATATCACTTCTTCACAAGAAAAAGACCATTTCAGTTGTCTCCACTCTTCAGGTGGCCAACATCAAAAGTTCTCTGAAAAGCTCGTTCCTCTCTTAAGTTTTATGTGTAAATGTGTATACCACTCAAAGATGACAGCATAACAAAATGGTCTCAGTATTCCACTAATGAAGGGAAAACTTCACAAGGACAACACTAATAAATATTACTGTTTCCTAAAACAATGAGCTAAAAAGCTTCCTGTCACAGAAAAGTGTGGCTGACTGCACCAAATTTGCTTTTGATTTGAAAGAGGCAGCAAGGAGGCAAAGCTTAATAAGGGAAACAGAAAAGTGACTGGAAGGCCAAAAAAACGAGAAGCAACTGCTTCCTAAAGTATACTTTAAAATGTCCATTCACTGGCATACCTCACAGGCTACAGGAAAACAGACAGAGTTCATCAATTACACCGCTCAGGCCCAGTGTTCCCACATCAGCAAGTTTCTTTCCAGTGCTCTTGTGTGTGTGTGTGTGTTTGTGTGTGTGTGTGTGTGTGTGTGTGTGTGTGTGTGTGTGTGTGTTTCCAAAGGCACAAGTTTCTTTTTTCCTCCTTTTTTTTTTAAGAAACTGTAGCCACGGAGCACTTAGCTCCCTAATTTAAATTAGCACACGAGGATGTACCAGGTCAAAGAACAGTCTATGAAACCCAGAACTTTGCTTTCCTTGAGGTAAAGGATATATATCCCAGGCTGGTCTGCAACTCCCAAGCCTCCAGCCTCAATCTCCCAAGTGCTGGGATCATAGGTGTGTGTCACCACAACCAGCCCCAAACCAGAGACTTGGATGCTTGTGTGATAATCTACAATATAAAAGCACTGTAAATCTACTGTGGTCCCCAGTCTCTTCATACCCACTGTGATCAGTTTCTCACTTAGGACATAAAAATATGGTTAATCTTTACACACAAAAATCTGGACAACATTTTTCTTCGAAGTTTAGATTTGTAGGTTAAACAAAATAGACTACAAAAGAAAAAAGACTCAGTGGGGTTGTGGTGGCAGCAGTGTACACCTTTAATCCCAACACTTGGGAGGCAAAGGCAGGTGGATCTCTGTGAGTTTGAGTGAGGCTAGCCTGGCTTACAAATGGAGTTCCAGGACAGTCAGAGCTACACTGAGAAACCTGTCTCAAAAAACTAACTAACCAACTAACTAAACAAAAACAAACAAACAAACAAACAAGACAAAGATAACCATGTACATGTACAGGATTTTAATACTTTAATACTTCTCCAAAAGGAAATAACATTTTCAAAACTACTTTTAAAATTCAATATTGTCAGAGATTTTGAAGAGCCCTTAGGAAAACAATGAAAAGAGTGCTGTGTGGTTGAGACAGCTTTGAGACCTTTTTAACCAGTCCCTCACTAAGTAAAACATTGAGAAGAACAGAAACATCAGGATTTCCTTCTTGGTTCAAGAACATGTTTCATGAAGCTGAGATAAGGTAAAAATGCATGTAATCCCAGAACTTGGAAACCAGAGACAGAGAGTGCAGAACTTCGAGTTGGAGGCCAGCTTTAGCTACATAATGAAAAACTGTCTCAAATGTTCCCTAACCCTTCCAAATTAATGTCTTTATGATTAAAGAGTAGACATTATTACATTTATCAAAATTTCTTTTTTTATCCCATAATGCAAGAATTCTTATTACCAGGACTCAGCATGGCACACCAACCTCAGTGCCACAGGAAATGCTGCTAAGCCAGTCACAAGGAGTCACTGAGCAGCCTTACCTTGAGGGTCTGCTTTCTTGTAAGCATTTCCAGCATCCACAAAGCTGGTAGCAGAGTCATGCTTGCTCTGAAGCTGCATGTGGAGCTTGGCAGCTTGACAAAATGCATTTCCTGCAGCTGAAGAAGATGCCACAGTTACATAGTGAGGCATGGCTTTTACAAACAAGAGACCAAGTATCTAAAAGGAGGCCTTGCAGACCACAGGTATCACTCTGCTAAGTAACCACATACTTTAAATTTTCTCTTAAGAAATAAAACATCCAATTCTGTGCAAGCTTTAGTTTCTCTTCTCCCAAGCACTCTCTCCACAGGCATTAACCTAATTCCCACACGGACTTCTGATCATCACCAAGGAAAGGAAACCACACAGACCCTGAAGTCTGTCCCCATTTCAGTATTTGGTCTGTTCCTGTTTCTGACAACAGAATACATGTGAAATTTAGAAAGTACTGACTCCTAGCTCAGCATGGGTGCTCCTGTGATCTGAATGTTGATATCCCATGCTCTTCATATTTGAGTATCTAATACCCAGTGGGAGAGTATTACTTACCCACTAGACCCTCTAAAAGAGTGGTGAATCCACACACTTGTAAGAGGAATCCGTATGCTTACTGAGGACACTCAAAGGAGCAAGCTGCTTTGCTCCTTCTGCCATGTGGGGTGAACTAACAAGATGTTATATTAGAAGTGGAGGGGCGTCTTCACAGATGCAAAGTCTGCTGGCATCGCAACCTCTGTTTCTTACATTGTAAGCAATATATTTCTATATTTTAAAAATTCCTCGGATGAAGGTATTTAGTTCCAGCAGCATAAAAGGATTAATGGAAACAACCAACCAGTAAGAACTACCCTTAGGGCTAGAGTTGGATCAAGATAATCCCTGCTAGCAGCTGGAGAGCCACATTATGATATACAAGACTCTGAGAAGTACCAAGGTTAGCTGCAGGAAGAAATCAACTCATCAGAAGCTTTGATTGGCTCTGCCTGGGAAGAATTAGTGCCTGGACCAGCCATGAAGTGTTTCGGAGGGCACCGTGTTCATTACTGCAGACAAACCTTTCCACAGCACACTCCAGCATGTTTCTCATCTCTTTATAAGTCCCACTGGTTTTTACTTTTGACTACGTTTACTCTCTCAGAAGCAATCATGACCCAACCTTTTCCTGCTGGGGATACAGCACAACAGCTGGCTCCTTTCGGCTACTTCTACCTCCAAGATAATCATGGTTATACAATTCCATGCTGCCACTTTATTGCTTGGAACACAAATTCCAACCAGTGCTAACAAGAGCAGCTTGGTTTCTCTTGACCTGGAAGAACAGTCTCTGAGAAGTTACCCAATTTGACAGTCTCAATGGTGACTGAAAAGCATTAGCTTAATCATTCTAAAAGAACTTTAAAAATTATAAAGAGACAAAATGGTCTCAGGATCATCATCAGTGTACCACTGCTTTAACTTCAGGGCATGGTTTATTCATTCAATTAACAAATAATGACTGAATACATCAGAGACACAGTGTGGACCCTGGTGATATAGTCAGACTGCAAACACATAAACATTCTGACCTTCCAAGGTCCATGCCAGGCCAGTGAGGGCCACCATGTGATGATTCATGTAAATAAAAAAAACACCTAGGTGGTAATGTGGGCAGTGGGGAAGAGTAGAGAGTTTCCAGGGAGAGATTATTATTTATAAGGGGTAGTCAAAAAGCTGGCTGAGAAGATAACATTTGAAAATGGACCAGAAGAAAGTAACAAACAAGAGAAAAAGTATGCAGATAGGTAACGGCACATGTCATGGCTCCAGGGTGGCAGCCAGGAGCACAAACATGCGCAGATGAAGTTGGAGAAAAGAAAAAGAAGACAGTCCTGGAGGGTCTGACCCAATATATGACCTGACTTACTCGGCCTCAGTAAGATGACTGGGAGCTAAGCATTGTGCCACGTGCCTACTATCCTAGTACCTGGGAGACTCAGGCAGGAAGATGGCTCCAAGTACAAGATCTATCTGGACTTAAAATGAGTGTCAGGACTGCCTGGGCAACAAAGTCAGTCAGGCGCTGTCTCAAAACAAAACCGAGAAAGGGCAAAACATGGACATTAGGGTACTAGCTGGAGAATACCACTCTGGCAACAGAGGCAGGGTACATGGAAGGCCTCTACAGGTACATTCAGGACAAGGCCCTTTCCATTGAATCTCCCAGGATCTGAGCTTTAGAAAAGATGGGTAAGCACTCTTGAGTAAGATCACTTCTCACCTGTGGTTACAGGACTTCAGTAAAGAAGATGGACTGCTGGGATGACTTTGTTTATCTTCTATTTGTACATCAGTAGAGTGTAATGTGGGCATCTTTTGAATTCTTCCATCTCCCTTTAACTAAAGCTCTATTGCAAACTAAGCTAACAAAGAAACGTCATTCAGAGTCAGAGGCACCTTTCAGATCCATCTAGCTTGAAAGCATCCTCTCCTTAGAAACGTGTCTGCCTCAAAGGCAACAGAAAACAGCAGCTAGTAAAAGGGAGGAGCCACTTTGCCCCGTACAACAGCTGTTTGCCAAGTGTGAGACCTACTTTCTCTCTGGCCCAACTGCCTCTATGTTCACTTGCATTAACAACCCCATCACCATCTGAGCAACAGAAGTCTCTTTCTCCAAGGGAAGATGTATTTTCTCTCTAATTAGTGTTATTGAGGGCAATCCCCTTGGATGGAAAGAAATATCCTACCGACCTGCTCTCTGACAGCTTACCTTAAGAAATCTGCTAGCTAATGGGGCAAAGATCTACTGTCACTCAGTTCTCAGTGGATTCAGGGTACAGAATGCTTCGAAATTCTCAACTCATGCCAAGGCATTTCCATCTATTTTGTTAGTTCCCAATGACGTTTCCTATATTTAAGGCATTGGAATATAATTCTAAGAAGCAAAAAATTACTACCTACTCTCCCTTGTCCATGAAATTCTTGCTTTCAGATACCAGAAGCCTCCTGCACTGAGCGGCTGGCAGAAGGTTAGATAATGTCCCAGTGCTCAACCTCTAAACCAGGTTAGTTATCCAAGATGAGAAAATGTTCAGTACCAATGCTTGTCTCACTCTTTAAAGGGAATATGCAGTCCTGTCTTTCTACTTAATTGTTTTTAAAGTGTTTGCCTGGTAAATAAAAAAAAAAATTGTACATACCACTCCAGTTCTTGGCCATCTTGAACATATTTGCAGCTCTGGTATACATTTCACATGCCTCTTCTATTCTTGTGTTTCCTCTAAGAGAAATTTAAATGCAAGGTTACATTTCTGTTCTTGTTAATAATCACCCATGTCTTCCCTCCCTTACTGAAATAATACTGAGATTATCTTATAAGTATTATTATATTATTATAACTCTGAAACACTCTTCTGTGCACAAGACAGACTACAGAATCTTAACAGTTGTTCAAAAAATACATATTCGTTATGGTAGTTTGAATAGGTAAGACTTCCAAAGGCTCATGTGTTTGAATGCTTGGCCCCTGGGAAGTGGCACTATTTGGAGGTGTAGCCCTATAGGAATGGGTATGGCCTTGTTGGAGGAAGTTTATATGTCACTGTGAGGGGCAAGCTTTGAGGTCTCCTAAGCTTTTGGATATATAGTCTCCTGCTGCCTTTGGATCAAGATGTAGAACTGGCAGCTCCTCCAGAACCATGTCTGACTAGATAACAGATTGAACCTCTGAAACTGTAAGGCAGCCAGTGAAATGTCTTCTTTTATAAGTGTTGCCCTAGTAATGGTATTTCTTCACAACAATGGAAACACAAACTAAAAGATTGTTTTTGATCCTAAATTCCAGATGAGGTGTCTGAAGAATGCAGTGCTAAAGTTACTGCACTGGACCATGCAGCAGACACCATAAAAATGACATCCAGACAAAGATTTGGTGAATCCAAGGTCAAGAGTTTTGGGGCTCAGTGGTTAAGGGCACTTGTTCTTGCAGAAGACCTGAGTTCAGTTTCTATTACTTATACGGAGGCTCACATCTGTGACTCTAGTTCCCAGGAGGATCTGATACCCTCTCCTGACTTTAATGGTCAGCAGGCATGTATCTGGTACCAATACATACATGTAGACAAAATATTCATACACATACACACACACATAAATAAATATATCTAATTTTTTTAATGCAAGTTTTGTATCAGGAAGGGTAAATAGATTTCTTTATATTAGGAGTGTACTTCTCAAAGATGATTACATTTTGAAGGGTTAAGATACTTTATTTTGCCATTCTTTAATAGTTTAGCACAACACCTAATGCCAGATGTAGTGGCCCAGGCCTGTAACACCCACACTGAAGTGACAAAGGCAAAAGAAGGGTGAGTTCCAGGGTGAGCTCAACGTAAGACTACCTCAAAAGCAATGCCCTAATCACCTCAAAAGCCACAAAACCCAGAAACACAGCATTGAAAAAGTGACAGGTTATTTTGTTGTTCTGCCACTGTGTGGCATGTCAGCTCTGGCACTTTTCAGCCTGCCTCCAATATGGAAGAACCTTAGAGCCACAGCTTTACCAAGTTCAGAAAAATCACTGTGTAACATTTTGAGAAGCGAACATTCTACAACAGCTAGACTACATGTAGTTTTAGAAAGTTCTTCACTTGCTAGCTAATTCCACTGACTAATAACTTTTTATTTACTTTTAATTATAAAAATTACTTTATGTATATAAGTGTTTTCTTTGCATGCATGTTTGTGTACCATGTATGTGCAAGTGTCCACAGAGCAAAGAAGGGGCATCAGAGCTCCTTGAACTGGGGTTACAGATGGGAGACTTGAACCAGGTCCTTTGAAAGAGCAGCCAATGCTCTTCACCACTCAACTATCTCTTCAGCCTCTAAGGGGTAGTTTTATATAAGTCAGCAATTTCTTCAGACATAAAGCCTAATTAATCCTTGGTTATTACCTTTTAGAGTTTCTAAATTCAACTTTGCTTCTAATTAGCTCAGGCCCTTCCACACAAGACATCTATTGTGTCTTTCTACACTGCAAATGTAAAACCACAGAGGAAAACCAAGGCCCAAGAGACTGACTGTGTAGCACATACAATGAGGACCTCGGAGCAGAGGATGGAAACACGAACTTGACAGGTAATGAACACAAAGATATGTTCCGTGAGCTTCAGTAGGTCATAATCACTTAACTAGGAGAGCTAACGCAAGGGCTTGTGGGGTAGGATCGCGTCCCTTTGCTCCTCTGCCTAACAAGTATACAACATCTGTTCCTCCCTGCAGACAGCTGATGCCAGTACCTTGACTTTGTAAGTCTACTTTCCAGACCCGAGAAACACAACCCTTTAAACTACTCAGTCTCAGGCATTCTGTTGTGATGTCACAAGCCATATTTAAGACATCTAGAGCCAGGAGTGCAGGGCAAAGGGAGGAAGGGCTGCCACAGGCAAAGGGTGTGTTGTTTCATTGGTTTTTCTAATGTGCAAACATTTTAAAAGACCAGCGAACACTTTAGACAGGTAAATTATTTGTTAGGTGAATAATATCTCAATAACACTGCTACTCCTGGCTGCCAAATAAAATGACCTAGTGCCATGTCACATAAGGAATGGCAGGCTGTCATCAAGCTGTTCCAAAAATGAAAGCATTCAACCTCAGCCTCCAGGTCCCATTTTTCTATTTCAAGTCTACATTAAAATTCTTTTAAAGACTTGTTTCCTTTATGTATGTGAGTGTTTATTTGTGTGCCTGGTGCCTCTAGAAGCTAAAAGAGGGTGTCAGATCCCCTGAGTCTGGAATTACAGATGGTTGTGACCTGCCATGTAGGCACTGGGAACTGAACCCAGATCCTTTGGAAGAACAGCCAGTGCTCTTAACCTGTGAGCCATCTCTCCATTCCATTTATATTTCTTCTTCCTCCTCCTCCCTCCTCCCCCTCCTCTTCCTTCCTTGCTCCCGTCCTTTTCTTCTCTCTTCTCTCTCTTTTTTTTTTTTTCTAAAACACAATGAATAGGCTTCCCTAGTGGAAAATTCCTTACATGAGAAGTTTCTCACTTTTAGTCACAGCTAACATGAGCTAGCCTTTCCCTGTGTCTTGTTTTTCTGTCAAGAACCCGGAATCTCGAACTGTAATTACAGTGCAGTGCAGTCATTCTTATTAAGTTTCTAAATAAAACTAGCTTAATTAAAATGTACCTTATCCTACTTCCAAGATGTAAACAACAGAACTCGTGTGCTGTGCTAAGCTCATACCCAGATATTGTCATATCAGGTAATTTTTTAAATTATTATATTAACCAGAGAGGATACTTCCTTTATCTCACAGAAGAGAACTGTCATCTGGAGGCCAGCAGCTCACCATGACTCTGTAGTGATGACTACAGTGGTACGTACAGCTGACTCCTGACTTCATATCTGGAGGTCTTTGTGAAAAGGCTGAATAAGCTCAGTGGATTAGATCAAGAGACACCAGTCCCGACCAGAATTACCACAAGCATCCTCAATACTCGAAGCAGGGGGGTGGGAGGGTGGGGGATGGGGGGGAACAGCTGAAGGGATGGCTTAATAGTTAAGAACACACAGTTCTTTTGCAGAGGACCTGAGTTTGATTTCAAGTACCCATATTGGGTTGCTCTTAACAGTCTGTAACTCTAGATACATATCCCACAGCCTCTGACCTCAAATAGTACCTGCCCTCATACGCACTCATCCATACAGACACACAAAAATCAATCTTAAAAAAAAAACAACAACAACAAATAAGAAGAAATCCAGGCATATACCTGAAACCCTAAAACTTGGAAGGTAGCAGCATAATGACCAGAATTTTAAGGTCATCCTCAGTAAATCTGAGGCCAGTCTAATGAGAACCTGTCTCAAAACAAACAAATAGATAACAAGAAACCAGCAAGCCACCTAAGGAAGACTCATTGTCAAAAAACAAAACAACCAGAATGTAGGCTGTGGATATGGCTCAGCTGGTAGAGTGCTTGCCTAACGTGCTCAAAGCCCTGGGTATGATCCACATTCAATCCATCTAAACTACACAGCATTTGGGAAGTAAAAGCAAGAACATCAGAAATTCAAGGTTATTATCCACAATGCAATGAGTCTCAGGCCAGCCGGGGGTACATGAGCTTTTGTCCCCAAGTGAGGTGGGTAAGCTTTGGGTAGCCATATAAAAAGAAAAAGTAGGCTACTGATAGGATAAAGATTATTGTCTTTAAACTATGTAAAGATGGAAGGAAAATAACAGACTCCACAAGCAAATATAACTGCATACCTTTTGAAAAATGTCTTTAAAAGTACCTCAATTAGTTACGTTATATACACGAACACTAAATACACAAGTTTTAAAGACCAATACTCAGTATTTACATTCAAATAATTTAATGGATGGCTACCCTGAGCTCCATAGAGAGCAGAGTATTCTTGGAAACACAACAGAGTTTGAAAAGAATCTTTTCTATGAGGTAACACGATGCCTGCATATGGTACCAAAGTGGCATGGAAAAAAAAGATAAAACTGAGCTAAAGCAAGCAGTCTTTGGTATCAAGAGTTTCTGACCTTGAACAAGGAGACATCTTCTCCATCAAGAAAGGAAACTCCAGCAGGCACAAGACCTGTCTCTACCTAAGGCCTCAGCTTGGTACCTCTTCATTTCAGAGGCAGGAGCTTCTTGGCCACTTACTGAGTGAACAGCTGCTGAGGTCAGTCATCTATGAGGGAAGGTCATAGTGCTCATGAAACCTCATACTTTGGGGGTGAAGATGCCTGAGACTGCACCTCTACCCTACCCTGTCCCACTGCAGACCAAATCCCAAGGCAGCTGTCTAAGGGCCAGTGAAAGGGGAAAGCTGTTAGAATTTAACTAATTCCCAAATCCCCTCAAGTCCTAGTATTTCCCCACCCCAAATAATCACTGTTTGGAGCAGAGCACACTGGCAACTATAATACTATTTTAAAACTGTGGGTGGGAGGAGGGAGGTATCAAAGTAGACTGGAGTGAATTAATGGCACACACATCATGAGATGTAACCAAAAGGAAAAGGTGGCAACTGCAGAGGCAGAAATAAAGCTGCCTCTAAAATCACAAGATAGTAGAGTAGAAATATCTCAAATAATTACAGCTATGGCAACGTTATCTGTGTGCAGGCATTACCAGAAAGAATTCAGGTCTATAATCCGGATACCCTGAGGGCTACTACAAAGACAAGAACCACTGTGCTTATTGCTGGGATGATGGTGAGGTGTATATGGGAGACTGTCACTCAGGCCAACACTTCTTCACTAGTGGGAATATCTATTTAGCCTAACCTGAAGCAAGAGGTCAGACAAGAGCCGGACACACAGGTTACAATGACAGCACTGGCTGCTGAGTGTGTTGATGGAAGAATCTGTCCACATCACTGTTTTTTGTTTTTGCTGCTGCTGGTGGTTTTATTGTTGTTGAGTTTGTTTTCTGTTTTGTTTTGGGGGTGGGGTTACTACTGATGACTGTTTTGACACAGTCTTGCTCTATATAATCCAGGCAAGCCTTAAACTCATGATCCCTCTGCCTCTCCAGTCCTGGGGTTCTAGACATGCAGTAGTGAGCCCAGCTCCACATAGCAATTTTTAATAAGTTGTCCGTGTGTTCCTCAAGGTAGCATACAAAAATAGAAAATACTGAAAAAGGAGAGACAAATCCACTAACTCTGTTTAAAAGTATCTCTGCCATAAATGCAGAAAAGGAGAGAGAATAAAACAGTAAGAAGTCTGAAAAGAGTTCCAAGAAATCATACTATTAACTATCTTCCTTAAAAAAACTTATAATGCACATAAATCTATATAAATATGCATATATTGTTTGCATGAAAATTTCTCATCTGGGTTGAAAATGTTCCCTCCAAGAGCCAAACACCATGTGACAAAACACCTAAAACCAGGCATGAAAAGACTTCTTTTGAGCTGTTGGTGGTTGGTCATGTCTCAAATACCACAGGGTGATATTTGGAGGTGAGCCTCCAAGGGGTGAAAGGAAATTCTAAGACACCATACACTTCAAACTCTGGGCCCAAAGACACCTGAACTGGAATGGCTTGAATGCCTCCTCCCCGAGGACCAGCATTCATGGTACCAAAAAGCACCAAGTAAGCATCAAAGAAGGGAGGCAACCAAGTGTCCTACTCAGCTATGATGCCCATGAACCACAATGATGCACCAGCAACACTAGGGGTGCAACTCTAGCACTCATACCTTGGCAGTAACCAACAGCTCTCTAATTAGACTTAAGACTTGCTCAACAAGAAGGGTATCTACCTGGTACTGGAACCTAGCCAACTACTCAGGGCCAATGAAGTCACAGATCTTGAAGGAGCTCCTACAACTTCCCCTTTACTAAGCAGCAAAAGCATAACTTGTATATCCTAAATGTTTGTCCTTATACCTACAGATAAGTCTAGTCCTCATCACTCTTCAAGGAAACCTCTCTTTGCAACAAGATAGAGACCACTATAGAAAACCATGACCAACAAAAACAGAGCTATGAAACTCAGTCCCAATGGACACATCTACAAAACAACTCTTGCAAGGCTCAGGGGACACTGAGGAAGAGGGATCAGAAAGCTTTCAAGAGCCGGACAATCAGGGAGCTTGTGTGAGATTACTCCTAGGAATGTCAGAAGGTAAACCCAAAAAGTCTCACCAACATCACAGCCTAAGCATGAGCTCAACAAAAATAACAATAGACTCACCAAAGTAGATGGGGTAAAGCCCACAGGGTCTTAATCCTCTACAAAGAACTACGAGTGACTAAGGAACAGGAGAGAAATAGTCTTCCCTAGGGAAGAACTATCAATTGGTTATTCAATTTTAAATGGTCAGCCCTCCATGCATACATTATACAGACTAAGCATATATATATATATATATATATATATATATATGTATATGTATATGTATATGTATATGTATATGTATATGTATATGTATATGTATATGTATATATCATGATAATTAATGAAACAAAGGTTGTAGAACCTTTACATTGAACTTTGATGAAGGAAATTGGCCACTTGAGTGGGCTTTGATCTTTAATGCTTCCTATATGGTTTCTGCTTTCTGTTCCATAGGTGAGGAGTCCCATCCACATGATTATGTAGTCATGAAACCACCTACTATCACACCTCTACCATGATCTCTACCATGATGGACTTCTCTCAAACCTCCAGCCAAATAAATTGTTAAGTTGCTTTTGTCAGACATCCTCTCACAGCAAAAGGTAAGTAATAACAAAGTCGGTGTCAGAAGTAGGGTTATTGCAAAAATTAACCTGATCATGTGGCTGATTTGCAGGAGAAATAGGGAGGAGATTGGAAACACAGACTAGCAAAGCACTAGAGTGCTATAAATAAAGCTTAATGTGCTATTGCAGTGGGGGTAGAGAAGAATGCTGATATAAATGTGAACAGTGAGGGTGTGACTCACTAGGTTTCAGAGAGAAACAAGGACTCTATCAGGAACAGGGCATTTGTAGCACATTCTGGCAAAGAATCTGGCTATGTTCTGCCCCATCCTGAAAACTTGAGCAAGGGTGAATTAAAAAGTAATGGACTATGTATTTTGTAGAATTCCTAGACACAGTAACATCTGGGCTATTGAATGGTCACTACTTGGTGCGCTTAACCAGATTTAGGTGAACAAGTAGAGTAGAGAGATCTGAAAAATAGTTTCTAGAGGAAAAGAACATGAGCAGTTTAACACCTGTGGGCAGCCGGTTGGTGGTAGCACATACCGTTATTCCCACCACTTGCGAGGCAGAGGCAGTTGGATCGTTTAGTTCCAGGCCAGCCTGGTCTACAGAGCAAGTTCCCAAAGAATAAAAGCTGCTTGGAGAAAGTATCTGCAAGTGTTAAAGAGCCAAGAAAGATAAATCACACTGAGTAGAATAAGAAAAATGTTTTAGGACGTGTGTACCGGCTGGTTTTGTGTCAATTTGACACAAGCTGAAGTTATCACAGAGAAAGGAACCTCAGTTGAGGAAATGCCTCCATGAGATCCAGCTGTAAGTCATTTTCTCAATTAGTGATCAAGGGGGAGGGCCCATTGTGGGTGGTGTCATCCCTGGGCTGGTAGACTTGGTTTATAAGAAAGCAAGGCGAGCAAAACAGGGGGAAGTACACCAGTAAGTAACATCTAAGGCTTCTGCATCAGCTCCTGCTTCCTGACCTGACTGAGTTCCCAGTCCTGACTTCCTTTGGTGATGAACAGCAATGTGAAAGTGTGAGCTGAATAAACCCTTTCTTCCCCAACTTGCTTCTTGGTCATGATGATTTATGCAGGAATAGAAACCTTGACTAGGACAAGCATTAATTCAATAAACTTACAAACCAGTTCCATACAACCTGATCTGACTAGAGACACTGTAAACAAATTTTCCCAGGTATGGTGGCACACACCTTTAATCCCAGCACTCATGTGGCAGAGGCTTGAGTGTGAGTTCAATGCCAGTTCAATCTATACAGTGAATTACAGCCAGAACTACATAGTGAAGTTTTTATCTCAAAAGATTTACCTTTATAAAATGCAATCTTTGAACTGAATTTCAATCTTTATATAATATTAATAACTGCTATAATTCCCAAAGGATAATGTTGACTAAATATAAACTTACAAACACATCCTGCATATAGTAAACCACCATTGAAATGGAGCTGGGGAGAAACAAATTCAGTGTGCATGGCTCCTGGTGCAAGTCAGGAAGGGCTCTATGGGTCAAAGCACTAAGATTCTAGAACCATTTCTCAGCAGGGGAGCCCTGTCGGAGGAATTCCAAGGCCAGGCATAAGACCTGAAGGGTCAGTTCAGTTCAGGTCAGGAAATTGAAAAAGAGTGCCTTGGACAAAGCCATGGTCTCTAAAAGACTTGTATCCTTCCTCTCCTACTACAAAAGCCCATGCTGCCACCACAGCTGCTGCTGGCTGTGGGGGGCCAAGGAAGGCTTGGGTGAATGTGTATTGTTGATATAGGCTTGGCTAAGTCTAGGACCCAACACCTCAGATCCATGAGAAATTGGCAAAGCCTTCCCAACACGGGTCAGCCTCAGAATGAGTGGCAAAGCCTTCCTACAGCCTGAAACTGTACAGAGAGCTCTTACCAAGACTAGCAAATCTCTTCCTGTGTGCTGTACAGGGTAACCACACTGGGGTTCTGTGTTGTTGCATAGAGCAGGTGTGTCTTTGTGCCTGTCCTTTCTTCATACCCTACTTACTGCTCCTTGTCAGGGTCAAGGGCAAGTCCTGCTGGACTCTGGCAAGACAGTCCAGGAGACTGACTGACTCCATATATTTAGAGTCCTCCAAAGAGGGAAGAGAAAACAAATGTTTCAACCAGAATCTCAGGAAATTCCCAAGATACAAAGAATACCTGAATCTAAACGCTGAACCAGCCAATCTTGTACTAAGATCCACTGAAAAATCCTGGTAAGCTACCCAATTCTATAAATAAAGAAAACCTCTGAGCTCCCACATCAAAAGGCAAAGGTGCTGGTGCTTATAAATCTAAAAAAATCAAATTAGGATTGGTTTCAATGCTAGTGTACACAGCTGGCAACTAAATTTTCCAAGAACTCAAGAGAGAAACAAAGTCACACTGCTATCAAATAGCTAGTTAAGGCATTCATCATGTGCCACTAATAGAACCCAAAACTTCAGGAAGACTAAGACAGGACCAGAGAATGTCAGTGAGTGGGCACTGGATACATTTTATTACTGATCTAAGACTAAAGGCTATAATGAAAAAGGTTAAAAAAATAAAAATGCAAAGAAATTTTTTTTTTTGGTCTAAATACAAATAGCAGAACTCCCACACCAAACCAACAAAAGCAGACAGTGGAGGAAGAAGATACACACACTTTCAAGCACATGGGGAATAGGTGTTTTCCAGAACAAATAAAAGAACACAGGCCTAAGTAAGAAACAGGATCTGCACTAATTTTAAAAAGCTTTATGTCATAAATGTAACAGCTGAACAAACCAGAAACATCTCCAAATTAAAGAGAGAGAGAGAGAGAGATCACAAAAGAATCAGATAAAATATGAAATACAGCAAATCCAACAAAGTGCTTCAACAGTTGAGAACCAGACACATCAATATCACTTCCAAACAGTCATAGAAGAGGCCCAGCTAATGTAAGGCTCTTCTGAAAGGCTTAGGATACAGAGCCAGAAATGCACCAGAAAGCTGAAGAGCTGCCTCAGCTGCTCTTACAGAGGACACATATTCAATTCCCAGCACCTATAAGGCAGATCACAATTGTCTGTAACTCCAGTTTCAGAAGATCTGACACCCTTTTCTGTCCTCCTTGGGCATCAGGCACGCATGTGGTGAAGACATACATGAAGGCTTAATACCTGTATGTGTAAAATAAAAAATAAATAAAAAATATTTTTAAAAGGTGGTATAAAGAAACATATACCAGAAGTTTGAGACCAGTCTGGCCTACATAACTGAGTCCTAACCAGCCAGAGGTAAACAGTAAGACCTTGTCTTAAAAATAAAACAACAAAACCAGCACACAACAGCCAACTCTGTTATATGTGTCATAAGTTCAAATACCCTTGACATCCTGCAAAGGCTTCTCCATCTCAATTCACCTGCAGAAGTGCTGTGATGTTTTCTAAGAGCCCTCACACTCTACCCTAAGGTGTCCCCTTCTTAAAGTCTCAAGAGAATAAAGATTCAGCAGAAACACAGAAGAGGCCAGCACTTCCAAGGGGAAGTATATGTCTTTTTTACTTTCCCAGAGTTAGTCACAAAGCCATCACAACTTGTGGGCAAGGGGGAGCTGGCTGACACAGGACACATGACCACTGAATGACTATGATTTTTCCTATACAATACATAGTCCCAACATAGGAAATGTACACAGCTTAAAAACATGTATGGGCATCTTAGTATTCTGGAATAGACAAAACAGAATTTGGACTCAAAAGCATCATGTAAGATAAAATAAGCTCATTCTATAATACTAAAGATAAAGATCATAATAGAATTGTATTAACTGAATAAAGCAATAGTCTCCTTAAATCAGAAACTACAGATCCACAGAAATATACAAAGACAAGACATTAACACACTTCTCTCAATCCAAAGTATATCAAATAAATAAGACACAAAAGGCCTAGTCTTCACTGTATTATAGTCAGTAGTTAGGTATCATAGATCCCTATCAAACTGAGAAGCAAGTATCCACCTTCATATGACCACTCATGAGCACTGATAACATATAGTAGGCAGCAAAGAAAGCAGAGAAATCACGGTTGGGTTTTCTCATCATAAGGAAATAAAACAGAAATTTAACAGAAAATTCTAAAAAGTCTCTTTTCATTAGAAGTATGCCCCCAACAACTCCTAGACCAATGAGCAAACAGACTTAAGATCAAAGCACTATGCATTAGTCCCTACGGCACACAAATAAAGCAGTTGAAGAATTCACACCTAAATCAAATTCATATAAGCAAAACAGAGACAGCAAATTAATACTCCCTGAAAAAAAAGCCAGAGAGAAAAATAAATGATAAAAAAATAAAAAAGCAATAAAGGCAGAAACAGAAATAAAGTAAAAGGTATGCAAATAGCAGATGACAATACTTACTGGTTGCTGGAGAATAAAGGGTCAAAAATATCAAGGGAGAAGAGGAGGAAATCATGATACAAAAATAAGTAGCAAGAAGCATATATATATATATATGCACTTTTAGAAATTAAAAAAGATACTGGCATAACTATGCAAGTCAATTTTTAAACTTTAGATTAAATGAATAATTTTCTGAGAAAATATAATTTACTAAAATTTACTTTAGTACAAATAGTATATTTAAATATTGCAAATTCAAAAAAAAGCCACAAAAAAACCCCAATGTTAGTGAAAGAACTTATTCACCAGGCTAGGGAGGTGCTCTGTTGGGAATAGCCATCGGCCTTGTGCCAGGTTCAATAAAATATGTACCCTTTCTCAAAAGAATAAGGCAGAAAGTATTTGAGGAGGGACATGTGTCATTCTCCTCTGGCTTCTGGATGTGTGCTCACATACCAAACATGCTAAAAACAAACCAAGAATATGAGTGAAAATACACAATTACAAACTCACAGTTTCACTATAAGCGTAGCTACACAACCTATAAGAAACCGTAGGAAAGGAGAGAAATGTCTAACTTCCTTTCCCGAGGCACCTATAACATCAACATTTCAACCTGATAAAGGCTATGCACAAAGAACCATAAGTAAAATAATTCTAAATAAATTGTGTAAAACCAGGTTCCAACAGATCTTGTTTATTAAAAAAAAAAAAAAAAAAAAAAAAAAAAAAAAAAAAAAAAGGAAAGAAACTGAACATAGTCTGTTACCCTAACTCTGGGAGGCTCAAGCAGGTAGACTGATCACAAATTTGAGACCAGCCTGCACTACAATAAGACCCTCAAAGCAACTCAGAGGAGTTTATTCCAAGATGCAAGGATAGTTCAACAGGAAAACATCCGTTTAATCAATTTAATATTGGTAATTTAAAGGAGAAAAATAATTTTTATCTCCACAGATATTGATAGGGCTTTTCAAACAAAACAATGGCCCAAGATGAAAATTACCCAGTAAAACAGGTATTCCCTACCACAAGAAATATGCCTTAATTCAAACAATATTGACTAATTATATATAAGATTTTTGTTTTGATAAATTCTACTTGAATATAAAGTCTACTGTGACTAGGATGATACTGTGGTCTGGTGACATAGACACTCTCAGTTTACCCCATTTTCCTGTTATTAAAAAAAAAAAGTCTTAGTTCCCATTGCTGTGATAAGACACAGCAATCAAAAGCAACTTGAGACTGGAGTGGTTTATTTGGCTTATATGCCCCAGGTCCTAGCTCAGTGATGGAATTCAAGGCTAGAACCTGGAGGCAGGACCTGAAGCAAATCCCATGGAAGAATACTTACTGGCTTGCTCTATGGCTTATTTGGCCCACTTTCATATATAACGTAGGACAGAGTCCTGTGGGCTGTATCCTCCCACTCCACATTAATCATTAAATTGAGAATGCCTACAGACCAATCTACTAAGTCTACATTTACTGTCTAGTTTTTGAGACAGGCTGACATGAAACTCAAGATCCTCCTTTTTTGGCCTCTAGATTGCTGGGATTACAGGCATGGATGACCACATTAATGATTTTTTGTTGTTGTTGTTGTTGTTGCTTTTCTCTTTTCTTTTTGGTTTGGTTTTTTGTTTTGTTTTGTTTTTGAGCTGTTTCTCGACATATCCCTGGCTGTCCTGTGTAGACCAGGCTGGCCTTGAACTCACACAGATCTACCTGCCTCTGCCTCTCTAATGCTAGTATTTAAGGTGTGTGTCACCACATCTAGATGATCTACATTTAAGTGTTAATCATAACTGAGAAAGATGTAATTGCTCTGTCTCTCAAAGATATCATATGACCATGCTAAACATGGAAACACAATCTTCACTGAAATAAAAACAAGGAAACAATATGGATATAGTCTACAGTATCTAAGAAATATCTGAATCTTCACTAACAGATATTAAGTAGACCCATGCTTAGTTACAGTAACCCAAAAGGATCCTTCATTAAATTTTCTCTGAGACTACCTCTTTTATTAGCCCTGAGATTGAGGAACATTGCAAAGCAACCATGGGGGTGGGGTGGAGGCTGGGAATATAGGTCAGTGGTAGGATAAATGTTTGCCTAACAATGTACAAGGCCTGGGGCTGCATCCCCAGTACTGCAAACAAACAAATGAAGGAAGCTCAGAAACATTTTGGCTTTCTTCAATACGTACAAACAAGTAACATTGGTTGCAGGCATGTCTGCATCCTTTCAAACTATTTTCTTGTGGGGGAGCTGCAAGAAGCCTTGCTGGGGGAAATATTTACTGATGTGTCCCCCAACCTCTAGGTACCAGGCTAAAAAAACATCCAATAGACCTATTCTTGTGAATTTCCATCGAAAGGCAGAGTTATGTAACAATACCGGGAACATAGTATTATCACAAAAGCAGTGTTCAGGATACAGGAGATGAAGTCAAGCTGGGCCTTAATCTGCAGTTAGGAGATTAAGAGTCAGTGACGTGAGACATCTGCAACAAGCAAAATGCCTTTTAAAATGTCTGGCACATCCTTAAATCATCACCCATCCATCTCTTAAACAGGAACTTTGATGATACTTGTCATTATTAATTTGAGAGTCTCACATGGAGATGGATACCATTACCGTAAATGAGGGACAGAACCAAAGAGAGGCGGGGTGGGGTGGGGCAAAATGAAAGGTGATGCAGATACCCACAATGTCATGCCTTAGGACCTTAAATGTCTAAAATTGATACAAAACTGTACTCTTTCCATTGTAACTAAAAGAAAAATAGTTCTAGTTTGGATTTCAAATATTTATATACTTATAGTAAATCTTATGAAGCTCTACATATTCTCCTAAGCTTTTCAGGACCAGATATTACTGGAAACCTCCCAGTCCTCACAGTACAAAGGACACTGGACCTGGCTAAAACTCTTAAGAGATTCATTCATTAAAGCTAATGTCTTAGTCAGGGTTCCTATTCCTGCATAAAACATCATGACCAAGAAGCAAGTTGCGGAGGAAAGGGTTTATTTAGCTTACACTTACACATGCTTGCTTATCACCAAAGGAAGTCAGGACTGGAACTCAAACAGGAACTCAAGCAGGTCAGGAGCAAGAGCTGATGCAGAGACCATGGAGGGATGTTACTTACTGATTTGTTTCCCCTGGCTTGCTCAGCCTGCTTTCTTACAGAACCCAAGTCTATCAGCCCAGGATGGCACCACCCACAATAGGCTGGGCCCACCCTCCTTGATCACTAGTTGAGAAATGCCTTACAGTTGGATCTCATGGAGGCATTTCCTCAACTGAGGTTCCTTTCTCTGTGATAGCTCCAACCTGAGTCAAGTTGACACAAAACCAGCCAGTACAACTAGCAAACACATTATTGGTTCTGAAATCCTGCAAAACTCAATCCATCTGCCCTTCTGCTTCCTTGGTGAGAGGGTCCACAGTTTTGATGAATATGTGGATAATCAGCCCATAGCCATTTCCAATGTCCATAGTTCTAAGTATTTTATAAACTCACTGATTAATAATCATGAGACACACTGGATTATAGCAGATGAAACTGAGGCTCAAAGAAGCAAAGCTAACCTGTTCCAGGTTCCAAACCTCATGATAATAACCTGAACTGCTGCTTCTAAGTGACTCTGCAAATTGAGTGTGGATGGAAAATGAAAATCTTCCTACATGGCCTGTCACTGACAGGACAGCATCAGCCAAAAAGATGTTTCTTCGGAAATAAAGATTCCTCAAAATCCTTTTCAATGAGTATCTCAAGATTTGACCTAGTTTCCTCAAAACAATGTTCCTCTTGACCAAAATAAATGTCCATAACTGGTTCCAGGAAGCACACCCTGATTTGAAATGTGTATTAACATCATCTCCCAAGAGCTACTCTGCCATTAAATTTCACATGAATTGAATGAATCTTGCATGTTTTGTGACTCACAGACAAGAATTAGTCTTTGGCACCTACTATGCTCCTTGTCTTTTTAAAAGGGGAAGCAATATCTGTAACTACAGTGTCAAGCTTCATATTACATGAGAAATTTGGGACCTAGCAGTGACAAACACCCTTAGTTTCCTCCTCTATTTTGGCAGACCATGGTACCATAAATTGTAGCAAAGTGACCCTAAGCATTTTCTGGAGATGGAAACATAATGGGGTTCCATTAAACTATTACATAATAATAAATATAATTAGTAGTCAAGTGAATAAAGTAAAAAAAAGTCAAAGCTCATTGGGTGTGTGCTTTCAGAACTTAGTGTCTAAACTGAATTTTGACAGAAATTGTGTATAACAATGCAGCAGTTAAGTATGTACCACTTGTCCTTCCTGGTAATTAAAATCTGTTCTTTGTACAGATCTTTCATTTTCAAATGGGGGGTGGGGGGAGGCACGCGTAATTTCTACCACTGTCATAAACAGCTGAATCATTCGCATAATCAACAGCCTAGAATTCTTCCACCAGCTCTCTGGGCAGGTTCTGCACTTTACAAGCTCAGAATGTAAACCATTCCCTAGCACTGTATGTAAGAACTATACACGAAATCACAGGATTCCCAAAGGATACTGACTTTAAACAGGAGCAAAGGTACAAACAGTTCATCAAACGGGAGGCCCGAACTACGGATACAAGTCACTCTGGCAAATGAAAAACACACCAAGGAAGAAATGATTTCAAGGCCCTTGGGTCAAGGCCAGCGGGCAAGTGCCCGGGATATAGGGGTGCAGACTTCGTGCTCCCCATGAGCCTCCAGCAGATGCCAAGCCCCAGGTTGAATTCCAGAACCTCACAGTCCCGGCTCCCCCGGTGATTTACAGCTCCGACTAGGGGAAAGGGATGAATCTAGACCACCAGGAGGGGTGGCTTTCTCCAAAGGGGCAGCTCGGCGCGGACCTTGGCGCCAGCGCCAGACCGTTGGCAACGCAAGGGGCACGGGGGACCACAGAGATCTCTGAGGACGCGTAGGTGTTCTGGGTTGTTTAAGGGTGCCCGGGGATTGAGAGCTAAGGGTTCTCCGGGCGTTGGTGCAGGGTGCCCAGGGTCTGAGGATTCCCAAAAGGTTCTGGGGTTGGCAGTGTGTGCAGACTGGAGAGACCCCCTGACACGGCCCAAGTGATGCAATGAGGCCCTGGGTACTAGGGGACCCAAAACAGAGCCTGAGCCACTGGGAATCCAGGTACCCTAAGCAGTTGCGCTGGGTACTCTGCGGTGGCAGCGGCTGGGCAAGGGATCGGGCACCAAGACCACTAAGGGCAAGACCTCTGGCGCTCACCCGAACAACCCTCGGAGGAAGGAGTGGGAGGCCTTCACTCGCTTCTCGGCCTCCGCCATAAGCTGGACCGCTTCTCGTTCCTTCCCTGCGTTGTCCATGTCACCCGCTGCAGCCAAAGCCTCCTCTGCTGACTTGCGAGGCTCCCGGGACGACTTAGTCCTCCATCTAGTAGGTGACAACACGCAGGCGCGGCGCGCGTGTCCTTTTGGGATCTGTAGTCCTACTCTCCACCTTAATGGTAGCTGTGTCAGAGGCTACAACTACAGTTCCCAGAAGGCTGCTGGGCAGGGCCGGGCGGGAGCTTGTCTTGGGGATCCCGAATTCTCCGGACTCCCAGGAGGAGAGGAGAAGGCGTGTGGCCTTCTGGAGGGGTCTTTGGCCAAGGTGGACATCAAGGTTTTAAGGGATGTAAGTTGTATAAGAGAGAGGGAAACGGAGGGAGGGAGGGAGAGGGGGAAAGAGGAAGAGACAGAGAGAGGGACAGAGACACACACACACAGAGAGAGAGAGACAGAGAGACTCTACAATACTGCAAAAAAAAAAAAAAAAAAAAAAAAACGGAATCTAATGCAGCAGTTCAGTGCAATTTAGTCAAGCATGTGGTGCCCCACCTCCTACCTCTCCCAGAAAAGGAGCAACAGCTGGCCGAAAGAGCTATTTTTAATTTCTGACAGCAAGACATTAAAAAATGCATCATCATCCCCAATATAAATTTAGAGTTGATTTTAAGTGTCCCCAAACTACAACTTTCTATTTTGTCCTCTTGCTTAAAAATGAATTGCATATCTTTCATGTGGGCTTAATCCACTCTTTTTATTGACTGAATTCTATTAAATGGCTATAAGCCAGCTAACTCTCTTATGCTTTACATAATGCTGGCTATAGTGGGTGGATCTCAACAAAATTCCTGTCTGCCAGGAAGACTTCTAATCTACTAAAAATCCATAGATAGATGCAATCCTGTGCCAATGACTTCTAGACCTGTCCCAGAGGGAGGTGGTTTTTAATACAATGTCTAGACCATTTATGCTTGGCAGTGCTAACTCAGAGGTGGTGTGGCAAATAGAATCACTGCCAAGTGAGAGTTTTTGATGATTTAAAACTTCATGAATACACTGTGGGAACTGGCAAGCAGAATTTATCTAAGAAAATGAAGCCTATTTTCAGAATACACAGCAAGAGGGTTCAGACTCCTGGAAATAAGTTACCAAAACTGATGCCACAGTGTGACAGGATCCAACCATAGTAGGATATTCTCAAGGTAGAGAGGACTATCAGCTCTTGGTGCACAGTTTTATTTACAACTTCCGAATTTAGAAGACTGATTTGCATGTTTGGAGCAGGAGGGTAGATGGAGGCAGGAAATTGGAGATGGCAGTGGATGTTGGATTGAAGAGAGAAAAATGGCAAAAAAGAGAATCAACACTGGCATTTGAAAAAGAGGCAGTTGGGGCATTTGGTGGAGTGAGCCAGCTCTCAACCATCATGGATAGCAGCAGTGTGTTGAGCAGAACAATTCCCACCCCTGGCTAAACGGAACACACACAGCATTGTACCTGATTTTGGTATGGGTGCTACAGATCCAAACTCATCCTTCTGCGTGTACTACAAGCTTCTGATCCATAGAGACATCCCCCAATTCTTCACTTTTAATTTATGCATGCCCATCTAAACTTAAAAAAAGTAGGCATCATCAAGTAGTATGAGTAGATTTGTAGTATATGTGTGTGTGTGTGTGTGTGTGTGTGTACTAAGCCTTTAGGACATAGGCTAAGAGACGACATTTCTGATGCAAAGCACACAGGAGACATGACTGTTATTGTTAACTACCAATAGTTGAGCACATTAGATTTATGTAACTCTTTCCCATGGAGCATACTTGAGTTATATGAAATTGGGCCCTTATGAAAAATTCACATCTGTCTTGCAAATGAAGGAAATTGCTCTTATCTGGAACACCCTGCCCCCAGTTGAATTAAGAGAATGCTGCTAGCAGTACTTCATGATCAGTGGCGAAGAGCTGAGTTTTCACTGACTTGCTCTGCATTTTAGTAATTGTCTTTGAAGATGCAGCCAGTCTTTATTATTCCTGAATTCCATATTTACAAATTTACTTACTTGTTAACATATTATGTTTCTGCAATCATTCTGAACACATTGAGAGTGGTGAAAAATGCAAATGGAGTAACATACAGATGCTTCTGCTTGAATTTAGTCAATCAATCATAAGGTAGAGATCAAAGGATGAGTAAGAATATAACATGTTTTCCCAGTTCCTTCACACAGAGGACACGTGACACTCCCTGGCTCTTTCTGGACTATTCCCTTCTCATTGTTCTTGCTTAGGAGTGCAGACATGGGCACTGTTACCTGCAGAAGACTTCCCTATCATCACCCGCCCCCAAGCCCCCTGGTTCCTTTGCATCTTCACCGTTGTGTAGACATTACACATAGATCAATCTTCTTGAATTTTCTTTCTTTTCTTTCTTTTATTTTCAAAACAAGGTTTGTCTGTGTAGCCCTGGCTGTCCTAGAACTCCCTCTGTAACCAGGGCTGACCTTGAGCTCAGAGATCTGCCTGCCCCTGCTTCCCAACCGTTGAAATTAAAGGCCTGTGCCACTACAACCCAGCTTTCTTGAACATTTTACTGATCTCATGCCTCTGTTCACTGTGAAGACCCTGACTGACATGTTCCCAACTCATTGCATAAGGCCAATATGATCCTGAACCCCAAACCAAAGAAGACAACACGGAAAAAAAGAAACACAGGGCAGTCTTATTAATGACTGTAGACACAGAGTGTGAACCAGGCATTGGCAAACATACCAAGAACAAAATCCAGATGGATTGCTGACATAAATGGAAATGCTGAAGTTTAAAATGTTTGGGAGAACATGGAGGAAAGCATTATTAAAATGTTTAAAGTAGCGTTCTGACTTTGACTTCCCAAGTAAAACAAATGCAAACCAGAAGAGAAAATCAATACATTCACCCCATTAAGGTTAAGAATTTCTCTCCTCCAATGTACCATAAATAAATGGGAAGGCAAACCACAACCCAGAAAAAAGATATTTGCAACACACATACCCAAATCAAAGCAAAGAAAATAATTATGAAGGGCAAGGAAATCTTCCAAATCAATGGGAACAAAAGGCTAAATAGAGTGGTACAGAGGACTTGAATTTTCAGATTTAGTAAATTTCAACCATGCATTGCCTTCTTAACGTGGTTGTTTTACTGGTGGTGAGCTTGTCAGCTGCTCGAAGGCAGAGAGCAGAAGCAGGCTCCAGAAGCCATTTGCTTTTCCCTTAATTTCAGAGTATGGCCTAATGGGAACTATTGTGGACTCTACAACACATGGCTGTAAGCTGAACTCACCTTAATGTTTAGCTACAGCACCTTTGAATTTACTTCTGCTACTTCCTTTTTTTTTTCTTTTTTAAAGTTTTGTTTTGTTTTGTGTTTTGAGACAAGATCTCACTGTGAAGCTAGGTTAGCATTTAACTCCCAATCCTGCCTCAGCCTTCTTAATGCTGTGATTACTGACATATGTCGCCACATTTGGTAAGAAAGTTTTGGTTGGTCATCATTTTAATTGTACATATTTAATGTGTACTGTGTGATAATTTAATACATGTATACGACATTACAACATGAAATGGTCAACTCATGGCAATTAATTCCAATCTCCTTATCACTGTGTTAAATTTCTCTCAGAGTGACTACAGATACCCACTGTGCTATTGATTTATTATTTTTCACTCCTGGTGTTTTAATGCTTGCTATCCATTTTCTTACCTTCCTCCTATTACTATTCTACATTGAGCTTATTAAGTGGTATGTGCATGTTTGTGCATGAGTGTGTGTGTGTGTGTACTTGTGTATGGGCTTTGCTTGCCTGTGCAAACATGTATGCAAGTCAGAGGTCAGCATATCTTCTTCTATCATTCTTCATCTTAATTTTAGAGAAAAGGTTGTTCACTAAGTCAGAAGATTGCTGTTTTACATACTGATGGGGCTGAGTCCCTGGGATCCATCTACCTGTCTCCTTCATCCTATATGTATGTGACTATAGATCCAACTAATCCAACCATGGCTGGCTATGAACAGAAAGTTTAAGATCCAGAAGTTGCTCAGTGGACAAGGCTGGATGTATCAGTTGATCCTCAGTAGACACTGGAATCCCAAAGAAGTAGGCTCTAATGACAGTGAAGAACTTGCTAGTGAGGCAAAAGCAAGTAACAAAGAACAAAAGCTTCCTTTTCCATGTCCTTACTATATAAGCTTCCAGCAGAAGGTGGGGTCCAGATTAAAGGTGTGTCTTCCCTCCTCAAGATCTGGATTGGAAGCAGATCTTCAAATTAAGCAAAAACATCTCACAGGTGTGCCCTACATTTTAGGATTTTAGTTACGTCTTGATATAGTCAAGCTGACTACCAAGTATAGTCATCACAGAGGTAATGCCAATTACTCTGATTTGGTCAGTACAAATTATATACATGTATCAAAATATCATTGGTATAATTATATCAGTTAAAATTTCAAAAATAAAATGTAAAAAGAGGAAAAAGGAGAAACCCCTCTTTCTTTAGATGGAGAAGTCTGTTTTAGAGGCTGATAAATTATTTTTTATATAGGAAACACATGAAGAAAATAAAAGACTTATGTTTGGGTGAGGAGTACAGGTACCACCAGCTGTTCCATCCTGACATCCTGGGGAGAAGTGCTGTGTAACTGTGAGGATGATCTTTCTAGGCCTCGTGATTTCTCAGCCTAGAGGAGAAAATGTACAGGATCTTTGAGGCAATGCCAACTTGAACCATCTGTAGCACCACCTTGTCCTTTGCCATTTTGTGTGCGGGTTGCAGGCCTGCTCCTCAGGATCATGGGGCATTTCCAAGCCAAGGTCAAATGATCATCAATCATTTCCATCTGTGGTAGCTCCAGAGGTGAGGGTCCAGGGCTGCTTTGGGGATTGCTGTTGGCAGCATGGGTGGTTGAGAAGGTAGCAGACTGCTGACTGTTCCTTTCAGAGCCATCTTGGAAGGGTGCCTGGCAACCTGGTGGGTCTGTGTTATATCCAGGTCAGAATCCTGCCCAGAGCAGGACTATTCGGGTTACAGAAATACCTCTTTAAAAGTCTAGAAAAGAAGCAATATGATACCAGCCTTCTTTGTAAGGAGTCACTTTCTTTACTTACCCTGTGAGAAAAGAAGATTCAGACATCAGCTGTAGGTATAGGCTTTATAAACGAGTGGCACATTGAGACCCTTCTCACAGCCCCGACACTGCATCTATTAGTTAAAAACAGATGTCCCTTGCTATCTAGGGAGATGGCTTCCAGGGGCTCCTTCAGATTATAAAAATCTGTAGATGTTCCAGCACCTTTGTATAAAACAGCATAGTGTTTGTATAAGACCTTTGCACTCTCCTCTATCCCTTTTACTACCCCTGCATCTCTTAAAAATACCTAAAAAACCAAAAATCTCTATGTAAATATTCTTTATTCTGTTTTTTCAGAGACAAGATTACTCCAGACCTAATTGTTTTTCAGGAGTTGTCTATTCACTGTTGGCTGAATCTATACATGCCAGACTCACAGGTAGGAGAAATCTACTGTTCTTCTGGGGTTAAGTTCTCAGGAAACAGCTCGGAGCCCTGGAACAGTTCCATTTTTATCACTTTTTTCTTAATTGAAATAGCCAATACAACTGATGCCAATATGAATCTTGATCCTTTAAGCTACACCTGCTGGGTATTTGTGCAATTCATAATTTAATTTTCCCAAGCATCTGTAATACTTTGGATGTGAAAGGTAACCCAAAAAAAGCTTGTATGTTTTGTCGCCAGCTGATGGGATCTGAAGGCTGCAAGCTCAGCAGATTATTCTCTGGGTAGATTAATAATCAGATGGCATTACTGGGAGGCGATGAAAACTAGGAGGTGGTGTCTAATTAGAGGAAGTGTGTAGGGGGAGGGACATCTCTTAGAGGAGTAAATTTTGTCCTGGCACCTGATCTACTGCTTTCTGTCTGTATTCCGGCTACCATGAAATATTTAATTGTAGTAATAAAAAGCCAGCATAGCATTCTATGTGATCTTTATTTTTATGATAATATATTAGAATTTCAGGTAAGAAAAGTTAAGCTAAGGTGGTGAATCAACTAGCCAGGCAGCAATGAAATGACTACTTTTTTTCTTTCTTGTATGCTATTTCCAGGAGCTTTCCTGCACACCCTAGGGTCCCCCAGCTGACACCAGGCCTAACAACCCTGAATATTAATGAAGGGCTGCCTGATCAGGATATGTTCTATTCTGCTGTCTAGCCTGAAACATGTCCAGCATCCCTGGCATTTGCTAGTGACCTCATTCTGGAGCAAGCACATTCGACTTCAGGTTTCCAGTGAAAGCTGGAGTATCATGAGCAATGGATGCCTTTGGACCAGACTGATGGGTGGTTTAGTGCAAGCCCAAAAAATCTCAGGCAAGGCCTAAACCTGAGTATCTACTGGAGTTGGGTACAGTGAGGGAAGAACAGCAACAACAAGGACAGAATAGAAGAGATGACTAAACGTTACAGCCAGGAAACACCCTTGTCTGCAGACTGCTCAGCCCACACAGCTGTGAGCATACTGCCTGTGGTGATAAAGTGTGCTATTTTTCTCTTTCCTGCTTGTTTTCTTCTGAAAGAGCTGGACTGACAAGTCTCAAGCCTAGAGAGATGTCAATAGGAAAAATCAGGAAGTAGTGCAGCTCATGCAAGTACCTCCAGGGACCCAAACCACACTCAGCCATAGGCAGTTCCATCTACTATCAGAGCATGATGATCCTTAAGGGGCCAGGATACCAAATTTAGTTTATCAAATAGGAGGCCAGATTTGCTGAGCATGAGGAAAATATTCTTCAGAGAGGGAGGGAGAGAGGAGGGAAGGAAGGAGGGAGAGGGGGAGGGAGGGGAGAGGGAGAGAGAGAGAGAAAGAGAGAGAGGGGGGAGAGAGGGGGGAGATGAGAGAGAGAGAGAGAGAGAGAGAGAGAGAGAGAGAGAGAGAGAGAGAGAGAGAGAGAGAGAGAGGATAATCACCACAAAAGCTGTCTGTTTTACGGTGTGGCAGCAAATGGTAAGATGTCTTGGGTACAGGCAGATAAGAAGGACTATGGCTCAAGGCTCATTGTTTTGTCTTTCCCTTGTCACTTTGGCCAAGGGCTGTCCATTTCCCCCCAGTGTCATAGGCACAGGTAATGAATAGGAGCATAGTGGTGCCTACTTCATAGGAAGTACTCTGGGTAGTGTCCCATGCCGTCTATCTATCCACCTTACTGTTTACCAGTTAATCCCCAAATCTATTCATCTATTCTATTACCAACCATGTGTTTTATTTATACACCTCCATTCATACATCCAATCCACACTATGAAGTGCAGTTGGCAAATAATCCCATATATTCACAGGGAACAATTTGAAATTTTAATACTTGTGTCCATTTGCAGAATCATCCATCACTTGTCTTATGGACAAGACCTAGCAAGGTCTCTGTAATGGCCTTCTAACATGGACCCAGCTAAAATCCATTTTTCTCTTTGCTATGGACCAAGAAGACTTTTCTAAGTTCTCCTTAGTCTATGAAATTCTCAATTCACTGCCTTTTCTATAGCCTATAAAATTAGGAAGCATTTTACTTTTATTTTCATGACATGAGGAGAATTTTATTATTCCCCTCTCTTTGTAAATGGCCAATCTCTTAAACAATCTCCACAGCTGCTTAGATTAGTTTGTGTGTTTCTTTTTATTCCCAAATGAAACCAGCCACCACACTCCTCCTATTTCAGGGCTATAATCAGAAATCCAGTTTTCCAATTTTGTGAAGATATGCAAGTCCATTTTTTACCTTTGTTCCAAGAACATTATCAGGCCCCTTACTTCCTCCTTTTATCTTCATTCCTCATGGTATTGCATTTCTGGCTCCTTATTTTTTCTTTAATTCAAGGGCAGGTTTGTGATCCTCACTATATTTCTCTTATTTATGGCTGTGATGATTGTGACTAGGGTCTCTAATTTATCTTTATCTCACAAAGATCTTGGACTAGGGATAGGGGCTCATCAGACAATGGATCACTTAGTTCTTGGACAGTAAAACACTGCCCATGTAGTCTATATTCTACTGATAAAAAAAAGGCCAGTTATTTCTTTGTTATTCCATGGCTTAAATAAATATCTTTTTTTCTTCTCCATATTATGGATCTTTCTGGTATTGTTTGGGGAAAACTGGGCCAGGAAACAGGATGCCCTCACCGACATGAGGCAGGAAGCAGTTTTATTGTACAGTTTTGACATACACATAGGCTCAGCAGAGGACTGTTTAAAACACTGAGCCCCAGGGCTGGAGAGATGGCTCATTAGTTAAGAGTAGTTGTTGCTCTTGCATAGAAGCCCTGTATTCGATTTCAAGCACCCATACTGGTGGTTCCTGACCATCCATAACTCCAGTTCATGGGACTCTGAAGCCCCTTTCTAACTTTATCAGACACCAAGCACACAAATGGAACACACATTATTCAGGATAAATGTTCCTATACATAAAATAAAAATTTAAAATATATAACAGAAAGAAAGAATTGAGCCCCAAGTTCAGTTAAACAGAATGTTTCATATACTTTCTCTCCTTCTGCTGGCACATAGCAATCCGATTTTGTTGGCTATATTTAGCTTAATTAATAGAGTTTGTTGAATTGACAATAAGCAGAATTCTTCCCCCATCTAAGTAGCAGAGTTTACATAGTAAGTCACTTGCAGTACAGAGGTGAATGGTTGGAATTAGGGTGTAGGTGAGACATCTACTTTGTAGCGACTTCGGCTGATCCCACTTAGAGTGTTCCAAAGCTCCCATGTCTGGAGCTCAACAGATTCTAGTATTCTATGTAGCACAATATAGATGCCTGATGTATCCAAACAGTACTATAAACTGTCACAATGGAGGGACACAATGAGCTTAGACTAGGGCTAGGAGCTCATCAGACAATGGATCCGGCATATGAACCACACTCAGAAGAATCCTGCAGATGTTTTTGAGAAATCTTCAGTGCTGGACACAGGAGCAAATTCTATGCATCAATCCATTTCATATATAGAGATGTTAGATGTGGGGCAGTACACAGGAGACAGATCTCTGTGAGTTCCAGGTCAGCCAGGACTACATAATGAGACTCTGTTTCAAAAGGGGAGATGAAAACTCTAAGCTCAGGGAGAATAACTATTCAAGGATCTTCATAGTACACAGGATAATGAGACATGTGTGTCGTCTGCTGTATCACTCTATTTCTCAACAACTAGTTTTAGTTTTTAATATTTTAATTTTGAAATAATATGAGACTAACAAAAAGGCTGAAAATATCCCAAACAAACAAAAAGCCCAAAGAACCTCTTCTAGGCTTTTAACCTCCTGAAACATGGACACAATCCCAGCACAACTGTAAAACAGAGAAGTTAGCATTTCACAATACAATCACTACGCTACATTCAGACTGTGCTCTCTCTCTCTCTCTCTCTCTCTCTCTCTCTCTCTCTCTCTCTCTCTCTGTGTGTGTGTGTGTGTGTGTGTGTGTGTGTGTGTGTTGGTGTAGGTAGGTGTGTATGAAGGCCAGAGGTTGCTACTGGGATGTCTTATGTCATTTCTCTGTCTTCTTTTTAGACTAGGTCTTTCAATGAATCAAGACTTAGAATTTTGGCTACACTGATTGACAGACAGGTGAGGCCCTAGGACCCACCCATATTTGCTTTCCAGCCCCACAGCTACTAGTGTTTACTGACAAATCTGACTTTCTTGTGGGTGCTGAGGATCTAACCTTATGCTGGCACTGAACCATCTCTCTAGTCCAAGATTTTGTTGATTCTTTTACTATTATCCTTTTTCTGGGGCAAAAACTAGGGTACTGTGATGAGTTTCTACATACAGGTTGCACCCTGCAGTGATAATTTCTGAGTAAGACTCTTGGCTGATTTAACATGGGGAGCTTGGAGTTACCTCACAAAGCTCTGCTGGGTCACAACAGGATTACAAGGGATAACCTGGGAACCTGCCTTCACAGTGGGAAACAGCAGACAGAAATCTGTGGCAGGTGAAGGTAGGTGAGTAAGGAAGTCTGACTGAGGAAGCACAGGAGATGCTGGTGGCTTGCTAAAGGTAGTTAGAATGTACTATTCCAGGGTCCACATAGTCAATTCCTTTGTCTCAGTTCTAATGTGACCTATTCCATAAATTTTTATCCACTCCTATACATAGTGTCCCCTGTCCACTACAGCATATTTTTATTGTGTAGCTCTGAAGTCTGTTCTTGGGATCACACTACACACTGCTGTAGTTCTTGGGAAGCTTTCCATGGATAATGTCCTTAGCACCTTGGAAGAATGAACGTGGTGTCTTGATTTCTGCTTTAGCATACATGAAGCTGTCTCCCAGGAAGCCAATGCTGGCATGACCGCCGTGGAAGACTGAGAGGACTGTTGCTGCATTCTCAAGCTGGCAACACCACAGATAAGTGCCTTTCGGAGCCACAGAGATGAAGGCTAGAGAACTGAGGATTCCTTTGCTGATATTGCTGGTGACCGTGGTTGTAATGGCTAAGGTGAATAACCTCCAGAGGTGGGGGGGCTTCAAGGAGAAGGCCACGAGCAAGGCAAACATCAACTCAACGCTCCATTTCTTCATCCAGTCTTACAACAATGCAAGCAATGACACTTACTTGTTTAAAGTTCAGAAGATAATTCAAAGTCAGATGCAGGTTTGTACTTTGTTTCCCAGACCTCAACACAAGCCCCACCCTGCTTCTTGAGACATGGGAATTAACTAAGTAACAGAAACTCCTCAGGGTAGCTTCCTTGAAATGGGCACACATGATATCTCTGAGTTAAGCAGCTCATTTGGTCACCACAGCTATATGACTGAGGCTGGCCTCAGGCTGGAAGCTAATCCTTACTCCCTTCTTCTTGTCCCAAAGCTGACCAGTAGCCACTCTCCTTTGTTCTGTGGGAGAAATCGAATTTTGTTTGGCCTACCAGAGGCCAGCATGGGGATGGCTTTCTTTCTTTCTTTTTTTTTTTTTTTAATGATATTATCTGGAAAAACCATAAACACATTCTGTAGATTCCTTACTTCCAACAGCATTTTTTTTTCTTCAGTGTCCAGGACTGTAAATTAGGATTGGTTTTGTGTTTGAGACATTTAGAACAGCAAGGCTTTGATGAGAGCAATGGGAACAGGGAATAGGCAAGCAGCTTCAGACATATCACTTCTACCCTTTTTGAGGAAGAGTTTCTGTAGTTAGTCCTGGCTGTCCTGTATGTACCTCATCCTCCAGCCACGGGGTATGAGTGCTAGGATCACACTTGCGTGTCACTGTGCCGTCTCTTTCGCTTTACACACAACGTTCTTGTGAACTGTATCAGTTGGAAGGCAGTAGAGGAAAGCATGTGTTTGAAAACTGTGAGCCAGTGTTTCCTCAAGGTCAGATAGTAAACTATGTAAATCAGTCAGTAATAATCCTGCATCCTAGCTAGCCAGTTTTGAGTAGAATTAGTTCACTATGAGAAAAGACTGCTAGTCAGAATTGGGGGGTAGAGGAACAGGAGTTGACAGCAAGAGAGAGAAGGCATTGGGCGGGATGGACAATACAAAAAACCAGGTCAATGGGTGCCTTAATCCTGCTGCAGATATTCAAGGGGATGCCTTGGTATTATGTACTATGACCACAAGGTGGTGCTGTTCTCATTTGTTTTCACTTTGAGCGGTTTTCTTAAGCTATCATTGAGATAGCAAGATAACCTGTGAAATCAACCTTCTACCATTAACAGTTAACTAGTCAAGAAAAGTTTTTTTAAATGTTATCCGAAAACTTGAAGTTATTTAAAGTGCCGAGTGGACAATATGGGCCTGTCACTTGGAAAGGGAGGATCATGGACACAGGTTTCGGAACATATCAATATCTAGATGTGACTTCAAAAGTCTCAATACTGCAAAGAGTCGGTAGTAGACAAGCATGATAAGCTGTGAGCCTGGTTTCACCATCTGTGGGCTCTTGGTTAGGTGTTTCTACACTCTCTTATTGCTTCTTTAGAGCCAAAATGAGTCAGAACAGTAACAATGTAGCACAATGCTGCCACCTAGTTGCACTTGTCAAAATAGTTACTGATATGGCTGTTTGTATTCTGCGTGAACAAACGAGACTAACAGTAAGTTAAACGTGCATGCATGCTTTCGGTTTCTCCTACATACAACCTGCTGATGGCCAGGCAGTGTGACAGTGGTTGATACAGTTCTATAACATCCCCTTGATTAAGTAGAATGGCCCATTGATGACAGCAGAGGAGCTGTCAATCTAGGGAATTCCCTGCACTCTAGGGAATTCCAGGATAGTGTTGAAATTGTGTTTGTAGTGCAGCCATGAGCAATTGTCCTGGGCCCTGGCCTTAGATTTTTCTATGGAAATCTTTCAACCAGGATTAAGGTGAATTTTCTGCCTGCATCTCCCCTAGACAGATGTACTATCTTATTAGTTTGGACCACACTGGCATTTGGGCACAAGAAGCAGGAGGCTTCCAAGAGCTTCTCTACACTATATGTACATCTCTCTAATCTGCACATTCTTCTGAGGCACCAGACCTCCATCCTAACCACCAAATTTCTTTGTGTTTTACTCCATGTGTGTGGCTTCTTTACCACAAAGGCCTTCCCAGCCCCTCCTTCACTACCACCTTCTCTTCTTCCTCCTCACTCCCTTCTTAGTCTTAGGGTTTGATCATGAGTAAGAAAAGAGAGATGCACTCCTGGGAGCTGGCCCTGGCTGGTGTTCTCTCTGCCTTATCTGGTCAGCACATCATCATTGGCAGAAACACTTAATAACTTAAAAATCCTTAGGATATCCTTGTGTGACTTGTCCTGGGGAAACCTGAACAACAAACATCTTACTACAGATAGGACACCAACAAGCAAGTCTGCCTTAGCTTACCAGTGAGTTTATGGGGGATACTTAAGGGGAGCATGGAGCACCTTAATAGCATCTGTATCACCAAAAAGCCTACCCCAATAAGGGTGATGGCTCAGGATGATAATGGTATCTCAGAAGTTCCTGCAGGTGGCTCAGGTGTCTAACCTATTTTAAAATTCTCCTTAATCACCTTGGGTAGAAGCCTTATGATCTTGTTTCATTTGGTTCATGAATCTCCCCCCCCCCACCAATTTAATATAAGTACACTGTCACTGTCTTCAGACACACCAGAAGAGGGCATCGGATCTCATTACAGATGGTTGTGAGCCACCATGTGGTTGCTGATATTTGAACTCAGGACTTCTGGAAGAACAGCCAGTGCTCTTAACCACTGAGCCATCTCTCCAGCCCCTTGATTCCTGAATCTTATAAGCTAGCCTCCACTCTCTGGAGTGAATGCTTCTATTGGGAGGAAATATCTACACAATAGCTTGTTGTTATTGTTGTTTTTAAATGCATTAGTGAAAGTGTTTCTGTCTTGCCCAAGACTCTACAAACAGCTTGGATGCTTATGTGAACCTTGTAAGTGGAGGCTGCTAGGTTATTTTCTCAAGGTTTCAGAACTAATACACGAGGAAAGAATGGCTCGAATCAATTTGACTCCTAAACTATGAAACTTTAAAGACTTATATTTTTATCAGTGTTCTGCCTTCAAGTATTTGTAAAGAAGTGCTCCACATCTACATTGTGCTTGAAGAGACCAGTAGAGAACACTGGATCCCCAGGAACTGGAGTTACAGATGGTTGTGAACTGCTATGTGGGTTCTGGGAACCAAACCTTAGTCCTCTCTGCAAGAACAACAAGTGCTTTTAACTGCTGAGCCATCTCTCTAATCCATATTTAGATATGTTGCTAAATTGTCTACTTTCTGATTGGCTGGAAAGGAGAGTAAGGAAGGAGTGAATGACTGCACAGACTGGGAAGAAATAGGGCCATGTACCTCACTGCAGTATGAGAATCATGGTGGTTTATGGTTACCAGGCAACCCAGCTTGTCTTAGCATGAGGTGGAGTGGAGGACAAAATAGAGGCACTGTGTAGCCATCACAAGAAAGTTGAGGGCACAGGGTTGTGGCTGACCAGAGATCTCAGTTGCCACTGAAACTCGCTCATTGGGAGGGGAGGAAGGAGTTGAGTTTTGGTGCATGATTAATGGAAGCAGTAGTTCCTCTTGGAAAGGGTCAGCCACTAAACACTCAAAGTAAAAATTAGAAGTGTGATTAATTACTTTCCTGCAGTTGACCACAGGAGTGGAGTATTTGGTTACTGTGAAGATTGGCAGGACCAAATGCAAGAAAAATAAGATGAAGAAAGCCTCCTGTCCCCTGCAAAGCAGTGAGCTAAAAAAGGTGTGTGGTGGGAGTTCTCTGAGAATGCCCAAAGGCCAAGGATGGGGAGTAAATATTCTCAAGCTGTGAGAGTCAGGGCCAGCAAATACCTAGCCCTAGGACTAGCTCACACTTCTTGGTGTACAGCGTCCCAGGGTGCAAGTGTAATTTGCTTCTCCTTGTGATCTTCCTCTCTTTCTCTAGGTCACAGAGGACTGTCTCATCATCTTCTCAGTACTGCTGTCCCTTATTGTCCTTTTCTATGTTGCCTTGTCTTTCTTTGTCCAAATGGTAGATAAAAGAGGGCTTCTTTCTATCCCAGGGTATAGGTACAAGAATGGGAGGAGAGGAGGAAACTCAGTATTCCTTCCTGGAACTGAGGCACCTGCCTTGGGTCACAGAGGGACAGTTCCTTTCTGGATGCCCCCAGGTTTGAGGAACAGGAGTCTTTTTTCTCACCTTTTAAAACTACTTTTCCCCCAAACTGATTATCTTGTTGTTTTTTTAAATTCTTTTACAGAGCCTGATTTGTACATCATTGATATACTCTGTACCCTGGATGAACCACTACCAGCTCTGGAACAATTCCTGCCAGGAGAGCTGAGTGTTCATGTAAACACCTCTGCTGACACCCAGATGCCTGTGTTGTGTACTGGTTTCTGTAAAGTTGTAAGAGGACTCGTGTCCCTCTCTGGGGTGTTTCTATACACACACACACACACACACACACACACAAGCTCACAACATTGACACTCAACAACATGCATAACATAGTAACAGCACCTTTATTGTACTTCACACAAACTACACACACACACACACACACACACACACACACACACAAACTACAAACCTGCCCTTATATACTTAACATGAACCCCCACCACACATTCTTATACAAACACTCCCACAAATGAATGCCTGTGCCTTCCTACACTTGCAGCTTACACTTACCTCACAGAAATGTGGTGGTCACCAGGGTCTGCTCTACTTTGAGTAGAATACTAATATCCATTTAGGAAATTTTATTGTTCTTTCTACTTCAACCCCAGGCTTCTGCCCTCTCTGAGTCTGGGATGGGGAGCTTATACCCTGCTAGTACACATAACACTGTGACTTACACATGTCACAGTAAGCATGTCTGAAATCCCATGACCAAACAAGGCTGAGTAACCGGTGTAGATTTTGTACAATCATACTAAGGTTCTGACTTACAGTGGCAAAAGAACAAGAGGCAGTGGTGGCAGCAATAGCAGGAGGAATGTCTTAGTTATGGTTTCTATTGCTGAGAACAGACACCATGACCACAGAAATTCTTATAAAGGAAAACATTTAATTAGGACTGGGTTACAGTTCAGAGGTTCACTCTTTTGTCTGCTTTCATCGACCTGTGCAGATCTGTGTGTGGGAACTGGGATTTGAAGACCTTAAAAATGAAGTGGACTATAGTCTAATGTTGTAGACAACTATTCTTTAGTTTCAGTGTACTTTTGGTTGAGTTCAGAAAAGCATGTAAATAAACACCAGTAAGCACATACTAAATGCTAACAGGGCAACCCTTTTCCAGAACTTTTTGAGGACAGACCAATTTAAACACAATTCCTGGTATATACTATAGATTTTACCTGAGATAGCATGAAATCAAGGTAGGAGGCCATTTCCAGATTTATGTCACGCTGAGAACAGCACTCAGCATACCCTTTCATTGATTAGGTTCTATAGCTGTGTCCCAACATTCAACAGGAATAAGCATGTCTTATAAATTGAATGCAAATATTTGTTGCAGGAGGCATGGAATCATATCCAAGAACAATTCAGAAAACAAAATGCACTTGGGGTAAAAGGCCCTCTGCCTTTTTCCTGGAGCTTCTTTCATAGTTTCTCAAGGCATTATTCACCATGTGTCATTCTTTTGACTGTGTACTGAGAATTGTCATGGCAGGAAGTATGGTGACATGCAGGCAGATATGGTGCTGGAGAAGTAGCTTAGATTTCTACATCCAGATTCTCAGCAGCAAGGCCTGGCTTGAGCGTTTGAAACCTCAAAACACACCCCCCAGAGACATGCTTCCTCCAACAAGGCCACTCCAACTCCTATAAGGCCACACTTCCTAATAGCGTCACTCCCTATGAGCATATGGAGGACTATTTTTATTCAAACCACCACAAGGAGGTGTATGGTGGCGTCCCAGGGGAAGATAGAAACTCTCAGAATCCCATTGCAGCCACAGGGTAGACTTAATCCCCAGCAACAAGATATGAGGCCACCTGTGACATACTGTCTGCCAGAGATCAATCAGAGACTCGGTGCTCCTGGTGTTTGGGGCTGATCCCATAGGAGTGTTTCAAGTTTCAGACTCTAGAAGGAGAGAGGTGCCAGGCACAGGCCTCACTTGTGTGTGTAGTGTGGACATACAAAGACCTTTTGGTAGAATTTCTATCAATGTACTTAGAGTTGCACTCTAGGTCTCTAGATCCAGTGAGATATTCTCACTTTCCTATAGCTACCCCTTCCCATGACTCACAGCTCAGTAGAGAGGGCACAGCTTTGGGCTGAGAGCATATTGAGTGTACTATATGCTTGACCTCCTCCTTGAATCTGTATGGTCTCCATCAGAGGGAAACTAGACACTTAGGGGGAAGAATATAGATCCTTAAGCAAGAGCCTCATGTTAACCAAGATGTCTGGAGAAGGGGACACAGGAAAACAGTGGAAGGTGATACATTTGTACAGAAAGCCCAAAGGACCCTGCCATGCAAACCCAATGCCCAAGGGCTCTCTGACGCACTGCATAGCCCTCCACTTTTTCCTTGTAACCAGAGTTACAGCCTCTAAACACACCATTCTTGTTCATTCTTTAATGATGGACCTATGAGTGGTTTTCAGGATTTTTTTAATGTTGATTTTTTTTAGGTAGTGTCTAGGTAAGTAGTTCAAGTTGGTTTTGAATTTGAGATTTATCTGCCCCAGCCTTCTGAGTACTGGGATTATAGGCACACAACACAGTACCCATCTAGTTTTCCGTTTCTAATAATACCCTTTAGCATGTGTATATCTGTGTAAAGGTGAACATGCACATGTATCTCTGGTATTCACTGAGGCCATGGGGTGTGCATTTGCACAGCATAAGCTACTTTGGTTCTTAATTTGTTTTCATTTTTCCAAACCCACTCTGCCTGTCTGTTGTTACTTCAGATATGGGCACGGCGGCTCAGGCTTATAATCTCAGCATTCAGGAGGTTGACTATAGAAAGATATAGTGTCTCAAAATTAATGAATAAGTAAATATTAAGGAAATAAACTATGTTATAAATTTGAGCTGTGTTTGACTGCTATGTTCTTACTCATTTCATGTTTATGTGTTAGGAATTATGTTTAGTTTCTATTTTTTACTTTATGTGATTTCATATTGACAATATTCATTTTTATTTTAATTTTATTTGTTGTGTTGTGTGCATCTGTGTGTAACGTGTGAGGGTGAATGCATATGTGCTCTTTCAGAGGACAAGACTTCAATTCTAGAGCTCATAACAGTCACTCTTCAGATCCAGGAGATCAAACACCCTCTTCTGGCCTCCGTGGATATTGGCATGCATATTTAACACAGGAACATATAGATATATAAATAAAAGATATTTAAAATTAACAAAAATCTCAGCAAAAGTCCAGGGTTTAATACTACCCACTGACATTGTACATTGTAGAATATAGGCATGTGTACACACAGAGGAGGTAGAGGAAAGAGAGGGAGGGGGAGTGGAGTTAGGATTTACTAAGGATGGCTCTAAGAACCATGATTTCCCTGGCCCCTCTGAGTTGAAGTAGCTCTAGGACAGAACAAGGAGGGAGTTGTACAGAAGGAGCCCAGGAACACTAAGGTTGTGGTGGTACACTGTTAATGTACCACTGTGAAAAATGCTTCCAAACTCCCGTGGAGACATAAATATACATCATGAGGAGAGGTAGGACTTACCACGACTTTTAGGAGGTTACTGGGTCTCTATACACATCAGTGGATGAACTCATGTGATACATGAGTTAATGGGTTAATGACTTACTGCATCATCCTGAGAGCTGGTCAGTTATAAAAGCCAATTTAGATAGGTTTTTATCACTCCCTGCCTCAGGAGACTATCACTAGATGGTACTCTTTATTCTATAACCTACACAGTCCAGTTATGTTTTTGTTGTCATATACTCACAGGTGTGAGGGCATCCACTGGAGTGTGTGGTGGTCCCAACAACAGCCACACTCATAAAGAGAACAAGATGTTGGGAGAGGCTGGGTATTCTTAGGAGGAGTTATGAGGAAGGGTGAAAGGTGAATATGACCAAAGTACATTGGATGCATGTATAAAATTTCCAGAGAATTAATGAACATGTATCTTAATACTATACTTAAATTTTATGTAAGTGGAAAATACCTTTGTTAGAGTAGAAATTCTGGAATTCTAGTGATAGAGAGACTTTTTGTATTTATAATAAGAGGTGAAGAAACTGATATGGTAACTCTTAACAATATCCATGCAAATGTACCTTCTAGAATCTAGTGGCTAACATTAACTTCACCCCTTGATTCTTCCTACAAATGATGTAATTGTCTACTTTTTCATTCTCTAATTTGTTAAATAAGAAACATAATACAAATTTTAAATGATACCCATGAATGTTAAATTAAGTTTTATAATAATTGTTTAGCATTTTGTAAGTTCCTTATGAATAATTAGCACAGGATAAATTGCAACCAAGTCATGATTAATTACACATTTTATTCATAGATTTAATTTAATGTGAGATATTTTTATTTTATTGTTTATTTGTGTGTGTGCATGTGTGTGTATAGGTACCCACTGAGGTCAGAGGCCTTGGATCTCTCAGGAGCTGGAATTACAGATGGTCATGAGTTGCCTGACATGGGTCCTGGGAACAGAGTCAATGTCTCTGCAATAGAGAACACACTCTGAACCTCTGAGCCATTTCTTCAGTCCTAGTTTGAGATGTTTTAAACAATGCAAGCATGTCTGACAACTTATTTAAAGTCTGACTGAATAACTTATTGTATATATTCATGTTTTATCCAGAATACTGGTGAATATTTTCAAACTTATTCTTAAGTCAAAAGAAATTTGCAAAGAACAGTTATATATGGACCATCTACTCTGAAATCTCTTTCCTCATTTATATATTTACCCAGCAGTCTCCTTTTTATATGCATTTCAAATTTAGATGAAGATATCAGTATACTTTACCCCTAAACATGTCTGAGTGAAAATTAAAGGGATTTCATAATTTGTTTGTGTTTCCCCCCTTGAGCTAAAAATTTTAATATATATATAATTAGACTACTTATTAAAAATAATTTGCCTTGTTCGTAGCACTGTGTTGTTAGTAATAGGAAACAGACCAAAGCAGAAAGTGTGACATAGTGCCTCTGGTTTCTCCCTGTCTACACTCCTTTCTCATTTAGTGGATTGATCCAATTTGTTGATACAGGAAGAATAAAGTGACATGTGGTCTATGTCCTCCTTCTCACAGTGCATATATATTTTTTTGTCTCATAGATAAAATCCTTTAGAATCTAAGATGTATTCTGCTCTGGTCCTGACTTCTGGTATAAGGTGGTGGGGGTCTAGATCTGGGTTTAGTGTTTTTCTTTTTCCTTTTTAGTTTCTAACATATTTTATTCTTTTTAAAATTGTTTTTATTTATTTCCATTCCAAATGTTGCCACCCTTCCCACTCCACCCCCCAAGAGTTCTTCACCCCATCCCCCATCTGAGAGGGTGCTACCCTTCCCCTCCCCCACCTACCCACCCCCACTCCCACACTGCCTTCCATATTTCTCTTCCCTGAGGGCATCAAGTCTCTACAGGATTAGACACTTACAGAATCTCTCAACCATGGATCAGGAGCAAGTCTTTGTCTTTTTTAGTTTTTTATGTATTTTCTTCTCCATTCATACTTTAATAGAGGAGAGGGGGTCTCTGTCAGGTTCCTCAGGGATCCCATCATGGGAGTCCCCTGTAAGCACTTTTGTTGTTCAGTTACCTACTGTCAACATCTTTCCACCTCCTTTTCCTTCTTCCCATTTTTCCATCTTGTCTTAAAACTTAAGACTATTGCCCCTTGGAATGTTGTTCAGTTCATAGAATCCTTGTTTAGCTTGCATGAAGTCCTGTGTTTGAAACCTACCACTGCATAAAGCTGTGTGTCTGTTATCCCTGCACTTGAGAGGTGGAGGAAGAAAGATCAGAAGTTCAAAGTCATTCTCAGCTTCATTGTAAATTGAAGACCAGCCTGAGGTTACCCGAGACCTCATCTCAAAACCAAACCAGACATTCTCCCTCGACATGGTGCTGAGCCGGCAGCTGCGACTTTGGCTGTGTGCACGGCTGCCGGACTTCTTCCTGCTGCTGCTCTTCAGGGGTGAGAGAGTACGTAGAATTTCATTCTTCTGAGGCTGTGTGATTGAGGCATTGAATTTCAAATCCAGCAACCGCAACCGAGTGGTACATGAATTTGAAAGTGTGGAATTGTCTTGTATTATTACGAACTCACAGACAAATGACTCTAGGATCGAATGGAAGAAAATCCAAGATGGCCAGACCACGTATGTCTATTTTGACAACAAGATTCAAGGAGACCTGGCAGGTCGCACAGATGTATTTGGTAAAACATCTCTGAGGATATGGAATGTGACTCAGACTCCGCCATCTATCGCTGTGAGGTTGTTGCTCTAAATGACTGAAAAGAAGTTGACGAGATCACCATCGAGTTAATTGTGCAAGTGAAGCCAGTGACCCCTGTGTGCAGAGAGTTCCACGCTGTGCCTGTGGGCAAGACAGCAACATTGCAGTGCCAGGAGAGTGATGGCTAACCCCGGCATTACTACAGTTGGTACCGCAACGATGTGCCACTGCCCACAGATTCCAGAGCCAATCCCAGGTTCCAGAATTTCTCTTTCCATGTGAACTTGGAGACAGGCACTCTGGTTTTCAATGCTGTCCACAAGGATGACTCTGGGCAGTATTACTGCATTGCTTCCAATGACGCAGGTACAGCCAGGTGTGAGGGGCAAGACATGGAAGTCTATGATTTGAACATTGCTGGGATTATTGGGGGAGTCCTGGTTGTTCTTATTGTTCTTGCTGTGATCAAAATGGGCGTCTGCTGTGCGTACAGACGAGGATGCTTCATCAGAGCCCAGGGAAGCACGGAGGCGTCAACTACATCCAGACCAGCGAGGAGAGTGACTTCAGACACAAACCATCTTTTGTTATCTGAGACCTGTTGGCTGAGACAGCACATGCAAGTACTGTTGGAAACTGGTCGCGGGCTGCTGAAGCCCAGAGCACCGGAACAAAGCTAGATGCACAGAAAATTTTTGTTTTGGCCAAAGTTGATGATTCCTTCCTTTCTTCTTCTTTAACAAGCCACAAGAATAAAGAAGTCCTGAAGATGGACATAGACATAGACTGTTGCTAACCTGATCTCCTTATGGGGTTGGGGTGATCTTTAAGGCCTTTCTGGTCTCAGTTCTTCTGTGCAGGGCAATTTGGACTGTTTTTGCCCCAGGCTGTTTAGTTGCCAGGACGACAGTGGCCGAGAGAATGAGGTGCTGGGTTGCACCAGCAGCAGTGTTGCCGGATGCCTGTGACAGTGCCCCAGGAAGGTTTTCAGGTAGTGCCTTGCTCCCTGAACCCTGATCCACCACGTTGCCTCTATTGATTGCCAGTATTGTCATTTCCATCTTGGAGAATCTGTTTGGATCAGTATTTTATAAAAACCCAAATCAGAAAGGTGAAATTGCTTGCTGGGAAGAGGGCTTTGTTTCCCAAGAGCTGCTAGGAGTTAGGAGCCTCTGTCTTAAGCTAAGTCTGAAATGGTACTGAAGTCTCCTTTTCTATTGGTCTTGCTTATTTTATAAAAGTTTAACATTCTAAATTTTTGCTAAAGATGTATTTTAATTATTGAAAATTTCTATATAAACTGTAAATACATTGCCATACAGTGTTTCAAAACTTATTTTTTTTAAGAGTTCAAGGTAGAAGGCTCAGGTTGCTAGTGTTCAATTGTAAAATACCAGTTATAAAGTCTTTTAAGGAATTTTCTCAAGGAGGCTGGCTGAATATTCCTTTGTTCAAAAGAAGTTTTAGCATTTTTCATAAGAAAACTTACTCTGTCTGACCACTGTTGCTTAGGAAACTATTAAAGACTTCCAATCAAAAAAAAAAAAAAAAAAACACAAAACAAAACAAAAACAAACAAACAAAAAAACCCAAACCAAACCAAACCAAACCAAACCAAACCAGACAAAAAAACTCCTAAAGTCTCCTACTTGCTATAAAGACAAAAATAAAGTTCTGCTAGCATGTGAGTATGAACAATGGATTCAGAAAGTATCTGTGTCATCCCATTGGAACTCCTAGTCAGCTTTCACTTTTTCTTATAAGAACTGAAGAATTTATAGGGGAAAACTGGAATCACAGCATGAAGACCACAAAGAGAATAGGGCTGACCTCTTTATTGGGCAAACTGAGGATTACTGATGATTGCAGGGAAATAGGAAGCATGGAAGATACAACATGTGATCCATGACACTCAGCTGCTATTGGTACAGTTCTTCTTGAGCGTTTTGTATACTTCAAGCCAGGGAATGACAAACACTGAGAAGTAGCACCGGATTTGCTAAAACAAAATAAAACAAAGCAAAACAAAACAAAACAAAAGACCAATATTTTAAAAGATGAACAGAAGCTGGGCATGGTAGTACTCTGTAATCCCAGCAACTGGGAATCTGAGGTGAGAGGTTTACAGTAAGAAATGGGCTGAATAGTTAGACCCTTTTTTACAAAACAAAACGAAACAAACAAAAAATAAGATAAAAGAGGCCAAAATGGAAGGTAATAAGGAAGAGAATATTAAACATGGGGCTGGATAAATAGCACTGACTCATTGCTCCTACACTCCTAACATTAATGTCATTTCATTCATGTGACAAAGGGTTGCTAAGACTATTCTAGAGAAGGTCCTGTTTGTGGTCAGATGTGGAGTAGGAGTAGGGGCCACCAACCCATATTCACTGTGGGGATCACGGTTCCATTTCCCCACCACTACAACTCACGTGGTGTATACCATGTCTTTCCTCTCTGGACTTCTGTTGGATCCATATTTTCTTTCTTCTTTCCCTGACTCCCTTCCCATTCATAGTTTCCTTCCTTCCTTCCTTCCTTCCTTCCTTCCTTCCTTCCTTCCTTCCTTTCTTCCTTCCTCCCTCCCTCCCTTCCTTCCTTCCTTCCTTCCTTCCTCCCTTCTTCCCCTATTTCCTCTCTTCCTCCCTTCCTTCCATCCACCCACTCACAATTTGCCCTTCTAACTCCATTCACATTTATCCTTCCATCCTTCCACCTGTTCTTTGCTTCTACCTATACTTCCTTTCATTTGACCAAACCAATAATTTTATGTCCTAATATGAAGAGGGAGTCCAGGAAAAAACATATTTTTGTGTTGAGAATCTTCAAGTCACTGTTACTAGGTTGACCATATAGTTCATGAACTGAACAAGGGCATGTTATAAGCAAAAGATGAAGCTAATAATGATTACATTAAACATTTAGACATTGACCTGGATGACGCCAGGCAAGGAGGGACGTATGACTTTCCTTGATTAAATTGACTTGGGGAAAGTTAAGAGAAACTTACAGGGCTGTTAGGACTCGAGCCTAAAGATTCCTCTGTGTGTTAGACACATACTGACTATGCACATAGAAGTGGTAATGGTGTAGGGCAGCATTAAGCCAGCCTCTTTATGGATCAAAATGAAGTCTTCTGAGGACTGAGGTATGCACACAGCTTTGTTTTCCTTAGTCTACCCCTATACCAGTCAAAATATTTTCAGATGTACATTCCCACTTCTGTCTATAATACGGTTAATAATTAACTACTTCCCTTGGCCCAGGCTATCTTGTAGTTTGACCACCTAACTTCTCCCTTGAGTTCCTTTCTCCTCCTTGTGATTCTTCTAGAACCAACAATGACTTAGCCTTTTCCATTTCTAGTCTCCTCTTTGAAAGAGGAGATAACATTCATGAGATTTTCTTTCAAGCAACCTTGTGTGGATTCCAAACAGGTCTGCCTTTTCTTATGTTAAAACCGTGGGGGGGGGGAACCCCCCAGGCTTTTTGCGAATGAGCATGCCCAGCACCTTGTGAAGTTCTCCTTTCTGGATATCACAGAGGCTGTTCTCTGTCTTCAAGCAAATGGTCCTCTGCATTTCCACTGTGATGTGAAACTCCAGGTGATTTGTCATCTGTGGGTAATGGGGGGGGGGAGGCAAATGGTAAATAACCTCTTCTCCCTATTATGGCTTCTATATGGGCAGGGCAGCTTTCCACTTTGCTCCATGTCAAGAGCCCAGTCTTGAAGCTGTGGGATCCTTGCTTCTCTTCCTGTCTGAATCCAGTCCTCTTTTAGTCACTCATTGAGACATCATGGGATCAGCCACCCTCTGAACAGCATTGAAAGGCTAATTGTTCCAGATAGGATTGTGTCAAGTTTTCTTTCTGTGGAAGGCTAGATAGTAAACAGGTTAATCTCTGTTGGCCTTGTGTCCTGTGTTGTAACTTTTCAAACTGCCCATGGCAGCATAGAAGCTCCAGATGGACATATCACAGCTAGCTGCAATATCTCTGCTTTAAAAGTCTCACAGCTAGGACAGTTGGTCCTAGATGGGTAATTTTTAGTTATTATTGAAAGGGCAGATTCATCTACTCTAGTGAATGCACATTTCTCTTAAAAACACCCATTGTCAGTTGGGGATGGTAGCATATACCTGTAATTACAGCACTGTTGAGGTTGCCACAGGAAGATTGCAAGGTTGAGCCTAACCTAGCCTGCATAGTGAGATTTTAACAAAACAAAACCCTGGAATTTAATGAGAGAACAGGGTCCATCTGTGGAGGAGAGATAGGGAAGCCACACTCACCTGCTTCTCAATCTTCAGGATTCGAAGGATCCTAAAGTTGTACAAGTCTTCACTTTTCTTGTTGTATTCATCTGTGATATACTCCAATGTGTCCTTCACAAATGACTCCAATGCATTTACCTCTTCAACCCGTATAAATGTTTTCCTCTTTACTTGGTAGCTGAAGGCCACCAGAGCCACCAAAATGGCCAACAGGAGCCGTGTTGCCTTCAAAGAATTGACTGTCATCTTTCAGCTGGAGAAGATTGAAAAGATCTTCTTACTTCATCTGTTAGGTCAAACTGACCACAGCTGCCCTGGATCAGACTTAAGGGAAGCATGTGTTCACACCCACAGCTCTCCTCTCTTTTTCCTCCAATCTGCCTACTCTAGGAACACTTTGCAATGACTGGCAAGCTCACCACTACTCTCCATCTTTTTGTATAGCTCATGAATCTCTCTCTTTCATACACACACACACACACACACACACACATACACAGCAATACACACTTCTGTCACCCGCTACTCCCTTACTAGAAGTCAAGCTAGAGGCCTCTTTCCACTGAGCTTATGTCATGAGGGGCCACAGAACACTTGAGGGATGGGCAATGGATGGGACATTAGGGACTGGATCTTAGGAAGTATAACATAATCAGCAGGACTGGGTGAAAAGAAGCTTATCAGGAAGAACTGGATCTGAGGAATCCCTCTCCTTGGCCTGGCACTTGGCCTGTTTCCAGGCAATATGTCAAAAGAGCAGAAGGCTAGGAGGAGAGAAAGCAGCAAGGATCTGGAAAGTCTCATTGAGAAAAGCTGGTGACACCTGAGTGTGGTTGACTCCATGTTTTACATGTGGGTAGGAAGTTGAGGAAGGGGGATGCCAAGAGTTTCCTGCCTGACAAGTTAGGTTTCAGCAAGATAAGACCCCAAAGGAGCCCTGCCATAGATTGGTATCAATGGGCAAGGACACAGGCATGTGAGACTGGCAGGATGCTGCCCTCTGTAGGATGCAAGCTTATGAGATGTTAAGAGGAAGCCTATAGAGTAGTGGTTCTCAACCCAAGGGTTGTAACCCCTTTGGCAAATCTTTATCCAAAACTATTTATAGGACAAAATATTTATAGGACAAAACATAACAGTAGCAAAATTAGAGTTGTAAAGTCTACAAAAACAATTTTATGGTTTGGGTCACCACAACACGAGGAACTATATTAAAGGATCACAGCATTAGCAAGTTTGAGAACCACTGCTGCAGGGTATTTTTCAGAAGGGTACAATTCCAAAACAGGTAGTGAAAGCTACTAAAACAGAAGAATGGGTACACAATACCTATATACCTTTGCTCACACTGACATGCACATACATGAAAATGTATGCATCTACACCTCTGCCCTAAGTATGCATTTACATTGATATATGCACCTCCATAGACACACACACCTCCATTCCTACCCTAAGTACATATTCTCATTGATTATTGTGTAGCTATTTCCTCTGAATTGGAACATCCTCTTCTTAATGGAGGAGACTCATTACCACTAAGGAGGTAATAAAAACTCAGAAGTCTCAGGAAGTTCTTCTCGTACCTCCCCAAGGTTATATAAGCAATCCCCCGCAGCCTCACTGCTTACAATTTGTTCAGACAGCTGTAGAAATCTCATGAGTTATTGCCTATTCTGGAGCAGGAGTTTCAAGGACGGAGTTGCCTTTAACTCATTCATATTTCTATAAGTTACCCCACACAATAACCCTGAAGGTAATTCCAATAAAGTCACTGGTTCACAAAACGAAAATCAGAACTGAAACCAAGATGCCTTTCTTCAGCTACACACCATTGCTACCTTATCTAAGGCCCCACTAGGTGAGAGTTCTTCTATATGGGAGCATCTGGGGTCTGAGAACCATTAAATCTCCATACCTACTTGGTATCATTTGAAGAGCAATCTGTTGATATCTTCACCATTAAGTGCACTCACAAAATAGGAGAAAGAGGAAACAGAAGGTAGGACCTCACTTGTCACTCATGGTTTCATTATAGTGTTGCAAAAGAGATCTGTCTGGGCTTTGGGGCTACTTGATTAATTTCCCAGAGGGCTCAATAGCAAGGTTGATGTCATGAAGAGAATGCTTGGTTGAGGAGTTTGCTTATTGCATGGCAGGTGTGAAGCATAGTGAGACAGACAGGAAGTGGCTGCCATCTTAATCTCCCCTTCAAAAACTTGCCTCCTGTGATCCAGCTTCTTCCAGTGATAATGCTACTTATGGGCATTACACCCTCCTAGGAGCACCACAGGCTGCAGCCATACCTGAGCCCTCGGGGGACATTCAAAGCCCAAATAATACACTGTGTTTCTCTCACCTGTGGGTCTGTATCTGTGGAGGTGATGTCTTCTCTTCTTTCATTCCACCTGCTTCTTCTGTTCTGTGTTCCTCACCTTACCAGTCACAGTTTTCAAGCCACTTCAGTTACCAGACCTAGGAATAGAAGAAATGGGGACTGAAAATGCCATTTTGCTCCAGTTCCAGTCCTCATGGCCTTTGCAGAAATGGAAAGCTGGCATTCTTGGGGATGTCCTTCTGCTTCTCCTTCTCACTTCCAGGATTTCCTCCTCTGTTGTGCTCCTCGATGCTGGATGAATTTCTCATGATGACCTCTTAAGTTACCACAAACAGTTTAAGCAAAGTAAGTTTGCTATCTTCTAACAACCAGTTTTTCAACCTCCAATGCCTTCATTATTTCTCCTATGACTCTTTATCTCTCTCTAATGAGAACTCTGTGAATGCATGGTACCTTAACAATGAGGCAGTCCACCACCTCAAGATCCCTCTCTATAGATCCAGTCTCTTTTGCGTGTAAGCAATGTTTTCACAGGTTTAAAAGCTTGACCTGGAGCAGCTTGGGTCTGGATATTGCTGTTTGTCACAGCAGTACAGAGAATTTTTCCTTCGTTCTGCTGCTTGAGTTTATTCCTTCATTCTGAGACTCCTTTGATTTTATCTATCTATCTATCTATCTATCTATCTATCTATCTATCTATCTATCTATCATCTATCTATGACTGAGCTCTGTAGTCCTTTTTTGGTGTCTCTCACACTATAGGATGACTCAAAACCAACCCCTTCGTGGATGTCTGGCCATCCAAGGAGGAGAGCAAGGATCCAGAGACCATTTATTTCCTTTTAATGCTCCCCTGTTCTCCAACCTCTGGCCATTTTACTTTGTAAATATCAGCAATGAGTGGAGGTAGCTCTTCCACCTACTATGAAAAGCTTGAGTTCTTTTCTGGCACCCAGCTTGATTCCTGTCTTTACAAGTAACAAAGACTCCATTGTAACAGACAGTAAGTTGAATATTTATCCTCAAGGTTGCAGGGACTTGGCTAATATTTGACACTATGCACTTGGGGTTGATTTGCTGGCTGCCTAACGATCACTTCAGGTAGATGAATATGTAGGGGGTTCAGCTAGTGGTATCTAAAATTTCTCACATAGCCTCCAATCCTGGTATGTTTATAAGTTCTCTGATTTAAAGTAAGAAAGGCAGCAGCTATAGCCAGGCATAATAGTGCACATCTTTAATTCTAGCACTAGAGAGGCACAGCAGAGTTTGAGGACATCCTGCCTATGTCCCATGGTCCTCTCCTCTCTTCCTTCTATGAGATAAGAATAATAAATAGTCAACAAGGCCCAGCTATGATGATCTTTTCTAAGGGGGCATTAGTGTATCTAATGAAGATGATGGCAGTTTCACTTGGAAGATAATAGTGTGCAACATTACTCTGTTTTTTAGCTTTGGTTATGCTTCCTGGTTGGTATACTATCAATGGTATATGAGAATACCCTTCCCACCTTCTTCTGGTGCCCCAAATTTTCATATGTATTTATACTAATTGTAGGGTGAATGTAACAGAGTCTTGCCTCTTTTTCTAAATTGGTGTTTTATGTTTCTTTAATTAATTTTTTTTTATTTTTAGAATTTTATACATGAGTACTTGTTTATATCATTTGTACCATCTATTCCTCCTCCAAGTCTTTCCATGTTCTCCCACTTCCTCTAAAATCACACACACACACACACACACACACACACACACACACACACACACATGAATGCATGTGCACGTACTTGCTTGTGCATACTATTCAGATTATTCAAAAAGAATAAAATATTCTAGTGTCAGATTGTAACTCTATTGTGTTGTGTCTCAGTGAATTCAGGAGTGACTGATCACAAATGTGGCACAAGACTTAGATACCAGATCAGAGATTGTATGAAACCACAAATGTTGAACCTACCACTCAGTGAGCAGAGACTTACTATGTGCAAATTTAACACTATGCTTACAAAATGAACTGTTCTAAAGCACAGAGAATATTGTCCATATTCAGTAATTGCAACAAAATAAATCTCAGTGGATTTCAAAGAGAAGCCAGATACAATAGATAGTCTATGATTATGGGCTACTTGAGTTAGAAGTTGGTAAGTGAAAGGGGATTTGAAATCAGCTGTGATTATAATCAAGGAGTTCAGTAATTAAAGCCCAAAGGTCAGAAAAGATGTCAGAGAGGATGAGAGCATGTCAGAATTGAGGGAAACTGAGAAACAGCATAGAAAACCAGGATAATGGAGTCAGATGTAACTGCTGGCCAAAGAGAGTCAGGACATTGAGGAAGGTGGCATCACACGCACCACCCCCCAACTGTTGGCCTTGAACTTGGCAGGTGATGTGTGTTGCAGGCAACAACTGATTCCATTTTCCAGATTTCTCAGGAGTTCCTCTGACTCTATGAACTCTTTCAAGCATCGTGTACAGACTAACAGGACAAGCACAGTTCCATTAGGCTGCAACATAAATGGCATTTGCCTTGGCAAGCCTGGGGGACAGCCCCAGAGCTGTGCATGCAGAGGCTATTTTTTTTAATGTTTGTTACACCAGGGTTTGTGTCACCACAGGGCAGGGGACATCTTCTGTTTGGTGTGGTGAGAAGGGATAAGGCAGGGGAGTGGAGATAAGGGCTTAGACAGAAGAACAAAGGAGACAGTCAGGAGCACAGGGCTCTGGTGGGCAGGGCCTTGTGGAATCCTGAGTCTAAAAGGGTTTTTATTTACTGTGGTAGTACCATCCCTTTACCCTTGGGTCCCCAGCCCCTAGGTTGATGCTAAAAACAGTCATGGTGTGGAAGATGCCCATGCTTGTAGGACTGATTGTGTTAGGCACTCATACATGGACCATTGACAAAGAATTTTTAGATGTTACTAAGGATCTAGATTATTTTGTGGCATCAGTGGAGTTTGCTGTGGCTCAGTTCAATGACAACAACTCAGAAGAGAACACGTACAGGTTGCTAGAAGGTGGGAAAGCCCAGAAAAAGGTGAGTCCGTGTGCAGAGCATTATCCCTTCATGAAGAGCCCTTTGCTGGGGTTTGGGGTGGATGGGCATCGGCAGGGACTTGTGAGGAGAGTATTTTGGGCCTGCAGAATACTCTACAGTCACAGACCTAGAGACACTCCCTGACCAAAGACACATTTGCTTTTTCCCTGTGTGACTCTGTCTTGGGTTGTTGTTAGACCTGGGCCCTGGGTCCTAAGAACCCTTGGTATCAAACACTTTACCACCTCTAGCTGCTTCTCAGCTGTGGAGATGCAGGCCTAGCTCATCATGTGGGACTGATTATGGAGGTGTGGAACCAATGTGATGGAATGAGTATATTCTTAGTATGTTCCAAGCATAAATGTAGGTAAAGACTTCTAGTGTGTTTTGTTAAGGGATCTTGTGTATTTGATGTATGTTGTGCAAAGATGGGTGTACCATTACCTGTATAGATTCCTAAGTGTCCAGTTTAGTCAGCATTTTGGGCAATCTCCACATCAGTCCACTGTGATGAGTATTCTTCTGTGGTAGGATTTTCTGCTTGGGTACTCTCTGAGTTTTTCCATATATGTTTAAGGGTATGACAATCATTCTCAATAACTTCTCAAAGCATCTTGAGCAGATTTTAAAACTGGATGGTGTGACTATATGTTCATCACTGTGTGTCTCTGAGAGGGGCATTTGCATGGAGTCTTCACTCATATGAAAGACAATAGATTGCTCATACCCCAGGAGAGGAGGAGCCCTGCCTGCTTGTTGTCTATCAAAGGAGTGGCTTTACAGGTACTTCTTAACCTAGCCCATGCTGCTCAAGTGAATGAGACTTGTCACCTCACTGTGTGAAGCTGCAGTGTGTGAAGCTTGCTGTTTGTATGGAATTTGATTGTGATCCTGAGAATTTGCCATACCCTACCTACATGCCCATGTCCCTGTAGCAGGAAGTGTTAGAAGACTGGTATATGTCTTGTGGCTCTCAAAGGCACATTTCTGTTAATAAAAACTGATAGCCCAGCCATATAGATGCTTATTTATAAGCACATGCGCATTGCCCATTTTCAACTTGTTCTTCCTGCTTTTTAAAATATTTATAAAAAAATCAAGTATTTATCAACTTTTTGCATAATTTTATTTCTACAGACATGGACAATGATTTTTTAATGGATTTGGAGATGGGCCACACTATTTGTAAGAAACATGATGAAAATATCCATAATTGCCCATTGCTACAAGGCTCTGGAGAAAAGAAGGTTAGAGAATAAAACTATTTCCAATTATAACTGATCTTCTGATAATAAAAAGATAATCAGGCAAAGCCTGGGACAAAAGTTAGGGAGGGTGTGGGAAAATCTAGATAGAATGAAGAGACATCTCAGGGGCCCCGCACTGGAAACAGAAAGGACCATACTTTCTCCATATTAATTTATTTATTACTTTATTTAAAATATTTGTATTAATTCTTTGAGAATTTTATACAATTCTGGTTCTTCTGTAACTCTTCCCATATCTACCTTCACTGCTCAACTTCATGTCCTAATTTTTTATTAATCTATTGAGTCTAGTTTGTGCTACCAATATATTCCTGGGTGTGGGCTGATTAACTGGATGCAGTTGACCTACCAGAACTACACTGAAGGCTCTCTCTCTCTCTCTCTCTCTCTCTCTCTCTCTCTCTCTCTCTCTCTCTCTCTCTCTCCCTCTCTCTCTCTCTCCCTCTCTCTCTCTCTCTCTCTCCCTCCCTCCCTCCCTTATTTATTATGTATGTGAGTACATTGTCTCTGTCTTCAGACACACCAGAAGAGGGTATTGGATCCCCTTTCAAATGGTTGTGAGCCACCACGTGGTTGCTGGGATTTGAACTCAGGACCTCTGGAAGAACAGTCAGTGTTCTTAATCACTGATCCACCTCTTCAGCCCTCTTTTTTTTCTTTTTCTTTTTAAATTTCAATTTTTTATTAATTAATTTATTTACATCCTAAATGCTGTTTCTCCTCCCAGTCCCTCCCCCATAGGGACCCTCCCTCCACCTCCCTCCTCTTCTCCTATGAGAGGATAGACCTCTCCTGGGTATCTACCCACCTTGGTCACATCAAGTCTCAGCCTGATTAGGCACATCCTTTCCCAGTGAGGCCAGACAAGACAGCTATGAAGACCAAGTTGCCTGCTGCTACATAGATGCCAGGGCCTCATTCCTTTGGTTGGCGGCTCAGACTATTGAGAGCTTCCAGGGGTAGAGGTTTGTTAATTCCTTTTTTTTTCCCCATGTGGAGTTCCCATATACTTTTTACCTCTTGTATGAATTGGTCTGGTTTTTGGTTGGCCTTTCATTCAGTCTCTGCTCCATCCCTGAATTTATTTTAGACAGGATAAGTTTTGGGTCAAAAGTTTTATGGGTGTGTTTGTATCCCTATCTTTCCACTGGGGGGTTCTGCCTGGCTACAGGAGGTGGCCTCTTCAGGTTTCATGTCCTCACTGTTAGGTGTCTTGGCTAAGGTCACTTGCATTGACTCCTGGGAGTCTGTACTATCCCAGGTCTCTGAGACTTCCTAGAGACTTTCCTTCACCACCCCAGGGAGCTACAGATTTCCATTCATTTTCCTGGCCCTTTGCACCTCTTTCCGGTCTCTCTCTGCACCTTATCCTGCTTCCACATTGCCCTCTCCCTCTGCTCTCTTATCCGTTTCTCTCCCTCTGCTTTCTATGATAATTTTGTTTCTCCTTCAAAGTGTGATTCAAACATCCTCACTTGGGTCTTCCTTCTTGTTTAATGTCTTGGGTCTGTGAGGGCACATCATGGGTATTCTGCTCTTTATGGCTAATATGTGTTTATCACTGAGTACATACCATGCATGTCCTTTCAGGCCTGGGGTACCTCACTCAAGAGGTTTTTTTTCTACTTTCTTCCATTTACCTGCAAAATTCATGATGTGCTTATTTTTTTTTACTAGATGAATATTATTTTATTGTGCAAAAGTACAATATTTTCTGTATCCATGCTTCAGTTGAGGGACATATGAATAGAGCTGCCATGAACACTGTGGCATATGTGTCAAAAGGGGTCATCTTAAGCAGACAGAGCCTGGCTCCCAAGCCTAAGGTAGCTCTCTACTACAGATGCCCACATGGCTTCCATCAATGATAAACCATGCCTATAGCCCTCATTTGACCTTTAGAGACCATCAGGATTTGGGAAGACAAAATCCTTCCTGAAGTCAATCAGCCCTCTTTTGCTCATATTTTGGGATTAGGAATTATCTAATTTATTCACTTACTCTGATTTTACTGATAGATTCTCAGTGATTTTCAGTGACACCACTGTCCTGTCTGACATGTAATCCACAGGATGTGGGACCCTGAGGATAGCTCTCCATTTCGGGTCTGTCAGGGTTTGTTTTTACCTTCCAACTAATGTCCTTGAAGTTGAATCATTTGGGGAGGCTTGTACTACTATTCTGTTGGGACATGCCTAATGGGACCTTCTTTCAAGCACTTTTCATTCCTTCAGGGCCCTTTGGATGGGGAAGTTCATCCATCATTATAGGTTGGAGGGTGGGGAGCTGTGAGGACAGGATGCCTCAGGGTAAAGAACCCGGGCTGCTGCTCTTTCAGTAGCCCCTTCTCTCAGGTGGAGGGATTTTGTGACTTGTGTTCATTGTCCTAGTGGAGGTTTGAGCTTTATGCTCCTTGCTTCTATAAAATAGTTGTTTCAGCTTTATTTTTGGAAAAAAAGTTTTTTTTTCATTTTGTATGCTGCCTTATTTCAATCATTAAAATGTTCTGACTTATGTATTATGTTTTTCTTTTTTTCAGGTGCTCTGTGTTTTCCAAGTAGATGCACAACCTTGGTTTTCCCAGTTCACCATTCTGAATAGCACCTGTGTGCCGACATAAGCAGGGGACAGGGGCTTTGGCTACATATAGTATTCTCTTTTCCTCCAGAGTATGACTATCTGTAGTCCAAGGTCTGTGTAGTGCTAATGCAATTAAAAGCATCTCACAGCCTCCTCTGGATCCCTGAGCCATGTTTGGGGCCTTTTATGTTGTTGATTTGCTAAGGAGACCATCTTCAATGATAAGCATTTTTGTTTTATTGCCCTGACTGCAGGTATAGATTTTGGAACAAATCAGACTCCTCAGTTTATGTGAAGTAGCTCATGTATGGGCCGGACTAGTGTGTGTTCTCTTTCATTCATTTACATATTTATTAATTCTTTAATTTCTCTATGCCCCTCACTTATACATTCATAAGGAATGCAGAAGCCAGGCATAGTGGTGCCCACCTATGGTCTAGCATTATACAGGAGATCGAGGGGGGAGGACCTTAGAAGCCCATGGGCTGGAGACCAGCTTAGGCAACACAGTGGTGTTAAAACTCACAAAGGAAATGAAAGAATACAGAATTTTCAGGGAATAGTAATTTGTCTCCTCATGGTTCTATGTCAGGAACCAGGCTCACGGTTGTACTTATTCTGCAGTGGGACCAGGCTCAGACTCAGAGGTGGAGGGAAGGAGTAAATGACAGGCTAGAAGACCTGACCCTCCTGAGCAGCACAAGCTGCCTGATATGGCTGGAAGTAAACACATATTCTAATGGGAGAGTTTCAGGTACCTTTCTCAGTAGCTGTCAGATCCACAAGAGTCAAAATCACCAAAGACACAAAATGTGAGAAATTATTAAACAACTTTGATTTCATATATATATCATCTAAGTTCATCATATACGCTGTTTTGAACCTGTAGATAACCACATTTTGGTCCATAATCTACATCTTCATGAACTTCAGAGAATGAAAGTCATGTAGGTTATGTTCTCCGGCCACAGTGAAATTCATTTAGAAATTGAGGGAAATACTTGAACATTTAGCTTTATATCTCTAAGTGCTAGTAGAGCAAACCCATGTAGAATAGGATGGTTTAAAAAAATACATACTTAAAACATTCTTAGTTCTTTTTAAACATGTTTTATTTTTTTATTTTTAATCGTTAAAACTATGTATGTGTTTTTGTCTGTATGTCTCTGTCTGTGTGTTCATGCATGTATAAGTTTGTGTGTGTGTGTGTGTGTGTGTGTGTGTGTGGTGATGGCTATGGGTTTGTTTGAATGTAGGTGTGTACACATGAGTACACATGCCTGCAGAGCTAACTAGCATAGGTGCTGGGAACCAAACTTCAGTCCTCTGGAAGAGAAGTAAATACTCTCAATCACCAGGCCATTTTTCTGGGCTCCATTCTTAATTATTTAGTGAAAAAAAAAACCCATCAAATATATGGTGTGTCTTTCTGTGGTGTGTGTGTGTGTGTTTGTGTGTGTGTGTGCATGTTCATGTGTGTAAACACTGGTATGTGGGTGCCATGGAACATGTATGGAGGTCCAAAGACAACCTTGGGTGATGGGACTCACTTTGTACCTTTTTTGAGACATGCTATATTTTGTGGCTCACTGGTTGGTGTGCAGGTTAAATGGCTAGTGAGCTGCACAGGAGTGTATTGTCTCTGCATCCCCTCTTGTCATAGAAACACTGGTATTGCTGATGGAAGCTTCTATACCTTAGATTCATGTGGGCTCTGAGGATTTGGATTCAGATTTTTATGCTGTGCGGCTAGTGCTGTACTATCTTCTCAATACTCAATACATTTTGAAGTAACAAATCAGTGGATTCTGCTGACATAGAGTCAAGAGACATATTGTACATGTAAGAGTTTGTACTCCAGAGAGCAGACAAGATAGCAGATGATAACATTGAATTCTATATCAAGATTGCCTTCCTCCTAAATTCTTGTTTGAATTTTGAAAAAAAAAAATACAGAGTAGGGGTAGTGAATTGTAACAAGAATACATAAAAGAAAACAGTTACCTAGGAGAGGTAAAACAGTTGCTGACCTTTGGTAAACCAAATATAGATTTGAAGAAACAGTCAACTCACAAGCTTCAGTGAAAAGGGACCACAATATAGATCTGGAGACCTCAGAGAGATAATGGTAAGATATGATGATCCTGCTCCTAGGAAGGGTGAATTTAAACAGATATAGGAGTCTACTCTTTTGGGGATGCCAAGGGCTTAGGCATATTCTGAAGTACTCTTCAGGAAAAGATATCTTCATTTTTAGGAACCCTGGCCATCATCATTTTTGTTTTTGTTTGCTTGTTTGTTGTTCTTGTCAACTGGACACAAGTTAGAATTATCTGGAAAGAGGAGTCAAGGTTGAGAAAATGTTTCCATTGGATTTCTTGTAGGAAGTCTGGAGGACATTTTTTTGATTAATGACTGATGTGGGAGGGCCCAGCCCTTTGTAGGTGGCACCGCCCCTTTGTGGTGCTCTCCAGTTGTATAAGAAAGCAGTCTAAGCAAGCAATGAGTCGCAAGTCGCAAGTCAGTAATTCACCAATGGCCTCTTTGTCAGTTCCTGCCTTCAGATTCCTGCTTTCAGTTCCTGCCCTGACTTCTCTGGATGTTAGATTGCAAACTATAGGATGAAACCCTTTCCTCCTCAAAATGATCTCTGTCATGCTGCTTTATCATGGCCATAGAAACCTAACTAAGACAGCATCTATCATCAGACTGTCTTGGGAGATCATTTCCTGCCACATGGAAGCTCTAAGAAGGTGTTTTCTTTTTTCTCCATTTTAAAAATTGGATATTCTCTGTGTTTACATTTCAAATGTTATCCCCTTTCCCCCACTCCCATCCCCCCTTCCACCTTCTCTTGCCTCCATGAAGGTGCTCCTTCTCCCAACCACCCTTTCCCACCTCAATGCCTTGGCACTCCTCTACACTGGGAAAATGAGCCTTCACTGGATCAAAGGCCTCTCCTCCCACTGATGCCAGAGAATGCCATCCTCTGCTGCATATGCAACCGGAGTCATGGGTTTCTTCATGTGTACTCATTGATTGGTGTTTTAGTCCCTGGGAGACATAGAAGGTTTGGTTGGTTGTTAATGTTCTTCCCATGGGGTTGCATACTCTTTCGGCTCTAGGAAGGTGTTTCCAATTAAGTCCACAGTCCTGTCCCTTTCTATGCTAGAGCAATAGTTCTGCTTCCACACTATCCCCAAGGCAATTCCAGATTTCTTATCCCCTTGCCTTATTTACTTCTCATTAGTTTACTTAGAAGTGAGTCAGAGTGTGGAACATTTCTCCTGAGAAATCTGCACAGGGGCAAATGGCAGAGCTGGGAGTGGATGCCTATCAGCAGATGCCCCTTTCTGAATCCTGTCAGCTTCCAGGTCCATGGCCTCCATTTGTGTTTATTTCTATAGACCTATTTCCTCCCATTCTGATTGTCCCTGGTACTGGGATGCAAAGCACGAATATGGCAGGCCTCATGAAGGAGGCAGAGGTGAAGAGTTGGCCACCAGACTACAGATATGGTAGAGAATATGATCTCCCAGTTGTGACTCTGACTTCTCCCACTGGGGTCCTCTGAGGTTCCAAGGTTATGGGCATTTGGTTTTAAATTCCAAATACATAAGACCCACTTTACCTCATGAGAGTTTCTGTAACCCTACCAGTTCTGAAATTCAGAATTGTAGGGGTAAACTGTTTGGATTTATAATCCTGAAGTCCATATCAATTCTTATCAGGAATGGGCAGGGAGGAGGGTGGGGAGGAGGCAGGCCCAGCTGTACAAGCAGAGGGTATGTTGCATAATACCCATGAGCCTATGGCTTATGTCACCAAGGTCTGGAAAATTTGGACTCTGCTTTTGCCTTTTGCTTTCAGACCAAGGATGGGTCAAGGTGGAGGAGTGAGATGCCCTGGTCTGTAGATTGTCCTGCAGCCATTTTGTATTTTGATATTAATGCCTAGTCACGCACTCATTAAGGTGACTTCATCTGAAGCTTCCTATTTTAATTAGTAAAATAAAGGCAAGAGCCAGTGATTGGGCAGGGTAAGAGAGTTGTAGAGAAAGGGTCAGAGGTCAGAGGACAGGAGAGGAGGAGGGAGAGAAGTTCCAAGATGGACATCAGGAAGGATGAATTAGATCCAGGTGGGCTTAATTGGCATTAAGTAGCTATGAACATTTAATGATTTTATAGATCTTTTATCTCATATAGTAGGGAAGTTTGTATCTTTGTCTATTTGGTGTAATCTTATTGTGTAGAGGGTTTGTGGATTGAGAGTTTGATATATAGATTTGTATGAAAAGCTATCTGGCCTTAAGAGTTGTGTTTGGGTTGTGATTTGGAGTAAAGAAACATCCTGGGATGGAGGCAGTAAGGCAGGTGAACTAAACTGCCTGGGAAGTCGTGTGGATAGACAGAGACCTTGGGGGCGGCTTGGACTGAGTGAGAGACCCCCCCCCCCCCCCCCCGCACACGGCTCCATACTAGAAGCAGTGCCCACGGAGTGAGACCGCGAGGCCTGATAAAGAGATAAGCTTTCCATTTTTAATATTTATTGCTACACTACTCAAAGTGAAGCTGTAAGCACTCCAGGGCCTCTGGAGGGCAGGGCCACGTGGGATGCATCACAATCTGCAGTTGCACCACTCCTCCACCCAGCTCTCAGTGCTGAAGACAGCCATGTTGTGGAAGTCGGTTCTGCCCGCGGCACTCATTGTGCTGGGGATTCATGCCTGCAGCTCCAAGTTTATAGAAACTGACAAGAATGATAAGGATTTTGTCATTTCTGTGGAGCATGTTGTGTTCTACTTCAATGAAAATCAGGATGATGAGTTTGCCTACAAGTTCCTGAGAGTCCGGAGAAGTCTTCGTGAGGTGAATAACCTGCTTCTTTCCTGGTGCCTGCATTCATTCCAACATCTGGCAGGTCTGGGGGAACCTCTGGGTTTGTAAGTTAAAACCAAGGGTTTTATTTGATAGATGCTTAAAAACAAAACAAAACAAAGAACAAAAAAAAAAAAAAAAAAAAAAAAAAAAAAAAAAAAAAACAAGACAAAAACAAAAAACCCCCTCAATTTAGTGCTGGAAAAAGCTCCAAGCTTTGGATTTATTTTAAAGTGAGTGTAGCTTCTGAAAAGTAGGGGAGAAGGGAACCACCGTCTCAATATGAGTTCAGGATTAGGGAAATCAAATAAGGACAGCAGAGAGAGTCAGGTGATGAGAGTGACTGGCCCGAAACTAGAAGCAAGGTCTCCCACAGCAGAAAGTTGGCAGCAAATGTGACATAATGATAAGTACCTCTGGGAGCCAGGTGAGCTGGGCGTTGCACAGCAGGGTGGGAATGTATACCAGGTTCCTGGTGATATGAGTTTCACTGCTGGGATGACCTTTGTGTAGGCAGTTAACTGTGGAGCCAGACAGGGACCCATTCTATCACACTACTATGCTAGCCCCAAATCCATGAGTAAAATACTAGGCCAGGTGGGGTGAATGCAGAGACACAGGATCATGGGAGCTGCAGAAGGTAAGAAAGTGATGGCTCTTTGGGTGGGTGGGAAGATAGACTTCCCGGGAGAGAATGAAGCAAGCATACTCAGGAGATCCCAGCCTCCTGGAGCGAGGTACTGTGACTCTATGACTTGAATCTTGGTGAGGGAAATACTGAGATGCTGATGTGCAGAAGGAGCATGGCAGCAAGGAGGCAAGATGCCAAGCTGGGAGTACTGGGAGTCCACTAGGCAATGCTTCTCAGGTGAACTCCCAAACTTTTCACTCGAGGCTTGCTATGTGTAGTGGACCACACAGCCTCTGAACAAGAACCTTCAGACTAGAACAAAGAGAATGGTGACTTGGTCACCAGGAAGTGGGATTTGGAACAGATATGTGTGGTAGCCTGGATGAAAAGTGAGTGGTGCCAAGGAGTGACCCTAGTGGCATAATCCTATAGTCACAGGTCTGGGAACATTCCCTATTGCCCAGGGATATAAAGCTTTCTGGTCTTTCTTTCCCGACCTTTGCTGTGGATTTAATTGTGTGAATGTGTTGCACCCTGTATAGTTACTACTCTGTCACTAAGAACTACTGGGCATTTACCAGGGAGGAATAGACTGAAAGAAGACTCAATGTTTCCCCTGTTGTGCTTAATAGACATTTGGGAGCTTTGGGGATCAAACTTTGTGCTTTGAGCATGCTAAGCACAAACTTTACAACTGAGCTATATCCCCAGGAAAATGGATGTCTCTTTTGTGTAGGATTAAAAGGAATTTTTGAAAAAAACAGATTAAAAGGCAGCTGGCTGTAGAAGAGTATGCCTGTAACCTTAGCACTTGGGAAACTGAGTAGCAATAAGATCAAAAAGCCAAAATGACTGTAGATTGTCCTGAAGTTGTTTGTATTTTAATGTTAATTCCACTTCCCCAAAAATGGCTGCCTAGTCACAGGACTCCAACTGAACCTTTTAATTAGTAAAATAAAGGAAAGCCAGTGACTGGGCAGGGCGAGGGAGTTAGAGAGGGCTGAGAGGTCGGAGGAGGTCAGAGGACGGAGGGGGAAGGTCATGGCAACATGGAGCTTCCCAAGAACCAGCTAGACACAAGTGATATTGATTAGTGTTAAAAATCTATGAACATTAAGAATTTTACAGGTCTAATATCTCATATAGAAGAGCAGTTTGTATCCTTGTCTATTTGATGCAATCTTGTTGTGTAGAGGGTTTGTGGATTGAGAGTTGAATATATGAACCTGTATGAAAGCTACTGGGCTGTAGAGTTGTGTTTATGGGATTTTGGGGTACAAAAACACCCTGGGACAGAGGTGGAGAACAGACAGTAGTAAACCACCAAGGGAAGGGAGTTGCGGGGACAAGTTGGGCCATGGTGGCAGCTTGGACCAGGCTCCAGAGGTGCGTGTGGCTCCGTATCAGGATCTGGCCTGAGAAGTGAGACCACAGGGCCAGTAAAGAGATAAACCGTCTTTTATTTTTCAATATTTACTGCAACAAATGACAGCAACAGAGAAAAAGGAAAAACCTCCTTCTCTCCACCCCAAATCAGAGAAACAATATAGTAAGTGCTCTGTGCTGTTTATTTTCTGTTTGTTTAACTTTCACATTTTCTGCTTGTTTTTCTATTGAGTTCTCTTTCACTTATTTCTAATTAAATATTTTCAAAAAGTTTTACAATTTCTTCTTAACAGAAATATACACTGAAATATTTAATAGACCTGGAGATGGGCCGAACACTTTGTGGGAAATATGATGAAGACATTGACAATTGTCCGTTGCAGGAAGGTCCAGGAGAGAAAAAGGTTTGGGATTAAATTAACTCTTTCTATCAACAATCTTTTGGGAAGAATGCAGAAAGGGCCATCTTAAGCAGGCAGAGCCTGTCTCTCTGTGCTGGGGCAGTCCTCTGCTTATTTTCCAGATGCCTGGCCACAGGCATCCTGCAGGCATCCTTGTGGCTTCCATATGTGATGGGGCCTTCCCTGTGGTTCCAGCCTTATATCATCAGAGACCTTTGAGGTTCAGGCAAACAAGAGGTTCATATTTTCCTTTTACTCACCAATCTTCCATTGTTGGCTTTTTGGGGAATGAGAGCTGTTTAGTCTATCTGCTTGTTCAGGCTTCCCCTTTAGCCCATGGCTGTTATGGGTGGTTCTTGGTAACAACCTTGTCCTATATCTGACATGTAAGTTTGTACTGCCTTTCTGTTGGGAAGTCTCTAAACAGATAATTTCTCAAGCAATTCCACAGCTTTCAGGACCCTTGGGAAGGGGTAGAAATTTATCTATCACCACATGTGTTAGGAAAGCTGTGAGGACAGAATGCCTCAACATGAGTGGCTGCACCAGCAAGGTGGTTTTTCAGGAGATCCTGGGCTCAGGTGGGGGAGTTGTTGCAACTTATGTTATTTGTTCTTGTAGAGCTTTGAGCTTCATGATTCTTGCTATAGGTTATTGTGTTTTAACATTTCTTGTGTTTTTAAAACTTAGTTTTTATTATCTAGATAGCTTTAATGCATTGCATTTTTCCAATTTATGATTTGTAACTTTTTTTTCAGGTACGCTGCACTTATATTGTGGAGACTGCAGCATGGGAAACTATGTTCACCATCTTGAACAGCACCTGTGTGCAGACTTAAGTGGTACAGGGGTCTTTCTGTGCCTACATCTAAAGGCCCCTTTCCTCTAGAGGGTGACTGTCTGTAGTCTAGTGTCTCATTAGTACCAGCACAATTAAAGTCATCTTACAAAACATTGAGTCCCTAAATAGTGTTTAGTATTTTCTGTATTGACTGCTTACCACAGCAATAAGCAATAGAAATTCTATAATCTTTATTATTACCCTATGTGAAGGTGCAGAGTATTGGGTAGATTCTGTGAAGTAGTTCACTGTTTATTTCAAATCTTTATTCATTCATTTTTCTATCATTTCATATTTGTATGTAGTTCATTCATTCATTTATTCATTCATTCTACAATTTCCCTGTATTCCTCATTCACATATTTAAAAGAAAGGCAAAACATTCTTCTAGGGAGCAATCACCCGGATCACAGTGGATGACCCTTCTGCAGAGGGTTGGAGATAGACCCTGTGTGTATGTCTGTGTGTGCATGTATGCATGAGTGTGTATGCATGTGTGTGTGATTGGAACTAACAATGACAGAGATTCTACACCACGTGGACACTGATGGCTGCTGACAAGAACATTTCCCTAGTAGATTAGTTTTTACCTATTTGCTGAAGCCTGTGTTTCCCCCAGGTCCCAGTATGGATTCCTATGGATGTCAGCACCATTCACTGCTCCAAGAGAGGCACAGTTTTGCCTTTGGGCTGAGGAACACTCAGTCTACTTCCTCAGATTCTGGGAAAGGACAAAAAAATGACAAGTGGGAGGGTGGAACAGAGCAGAGAAGGGAAAACAATGGCAATACTATCTGGAAGAACACTCAGAATGGAAGGCTGGGTGGTCTTTTCTATCTTGGATCTCTGGAATTTCAATTTCACTAATCTACGGTGAAGAATCAATTCTTTCTGGGTCTTCCCATTCCTAAGAGTTGTCATAGTGCTCATAGGACAAAGTTATTGAAAGCATCTCTGTGCAGCAACTTGAATGTAGCATAGTGATTGGCTTTGGCCTTTTGACATGTGTATAGGATTTGGAACATCTCAGCATCTGGGTTCTATTACTATGTTACAGCTGTGTGGTCAGCACAGCTGGAATCTTATTATGAGAGTACTAAGACATGAAGAGTAGAGCTCTTATTCATGTAGAACTCATTGCTCTTTCTGATCAGTATTGTTCTTTGGCAGGAACATTTCTCCAACTCCTATTTCACTCCAGAAAGTTTCTTGACTTGTTTAATTCTTATGATATGCATATTGCATTTTGCTCTGATATACACAAAATTTTCCTTCATTAATCTTACCTTTCTTTGTGAGATTAAACCAAATATCTGTCTCTACTTCAGGAAAAAACAAAACAAAAAAACAACAAAAACCAAACAAACACCAAGTAGATTCTGTGTCCCCAGGACATAATGTATTAGTTGTTTGGCTTTCACAGCTAAAGGTGTAAGATGGCTCTCCAAAGAATTCTAGAAACCAAATTAATCACAAGGAGTGTTTCTGCCTGTGGTCTCCATTTGATGAATTCTTGCCCTCATAGTATGAAAAACACGATCATCTTGTCAACTTCAGAGTTCACTGTTATGGCTTGGAATGCTATGTCTGTCACCCTTGTTTTCTGATGAACTCAAATTAGTAGCTTTGTAATGAAATCAGTATTTTCAAAGACCATCTGCAGTTCCACAATCATGGCAACACTGTTTCTAATAGCTAAGATATGGAAACAACGTAAGTGCTCATGACAGATGACTGGTTTAGGGATTATGTGCCATGTATAATGAAATGTTCTTTAGTCATAAAAAAAGAAAAGGCGATATATACCATAACCATTTCATTGTAGTAAACATTTGATAATGTAAGATTACATCAAAATATCTTCTCTTTAAAAGTTTATTATTGTTATCTTTTAACAATCTCAATAAATCTAGGAATAAAAATAAAAAAAACATAAGATTGCCATTATCCTTTTTCATCACATAAAAATACAGCAATCCTCAAAGGAGAGGTAAAAATGATAGAAAAATTAAAATAAGAGATATGTTTTTTAAGATTAAAGAAACAAAGTAAGCCGCAGCTGCATAAGAAACAGCTTCAATTGTGCAGTAGCTTTATTTTAGATGTTGTTAGTGGAAGCTGTTTTCCACTGAAGTCATTTCTCTGGATATGTGCCCAAAGGAGATAAAATCACTACCTATTGAAGATCTTGCACTTCCTTGCTCATTGAAGCATTACTCATAATAGCTGAGATGGAAATAATTGAAATGTCTGCGAATGAGTCAATAGATCAAGAAAATGTTGCACACATACGCAAAAGAATAGTACTCAGTCTTAGAAAGAGATTGTATCATTTTTCACAACATAGATAGAGTGAAGGACAACCATGTAATGAGTCTGTAGTTACCCTATTGTGGTGGTTTGAATGAGATGGCCTTTATAGGCTCTCTCTCTCTCTCTCTCTCTCTCTCTCTCTCTCTCTCTCTCTCTCTCTTGTAAGCTCTCAGTTACTGCTCTAGTGTCATCCCCACCACCCTACTGACTTCTGGCTATAATGATTTCCTGCAGTCTTTCCTTCTGGATCCATGAGCCCCCAAGTTAAATGCTTTCTATAATAAATTTCCTTGATTATAGCTTTTGTCATAGCAGTAGGAAAGTAACCAAGACACATGTGCAGTACAGGAGGAGAAAGAAAATAGAGTTTTGAATAAAATACACAAAATGGATTTGTAAGATGAACATAAGTCAAAGATACCAAGTGGACCTGAAGGATAAATATATCTAGAGAGCAGTGATTCTGTGCCAAACATGAACACTGGAGTAAACAAGTATATTTGCTGAATGTCTAGAATTTAGACTATAATCTAGACTCTAGATTACAGCTGTTCTTGCCACACTGGGAAATAGGTTGTTTGTGTGTAGAAGTGATGGTTGCCAGGTTTCCACTGTTGGATGCAAGGCTGCACTGAATGCCTTTCAAGGTATTTTTTTTTTTTTTTTTTTTTTTTTTTTTTTTTTTTTTTTTTGCTTTATGATTTGAATTGACATGGTTAAGGCAAATATTGAAAACATGAATGATTTTAAGAGTTTTTTAAAAGAACTATTTATTTTAGGTATACACTGTAGCTGTCCTCAGACACAACAGAAGAGGGTATTAGATCCCTTTACAGATGGTTGTAAGCCACCATGTGGTTGCTGGGAATTGAACTCAGGACCTCTGGATGAGCAGCCAGTGCTCTTAACCTCTGAACCATTTTTCAAGCCTGATTTTAAGAGTTTTAAGTGTTTTGTCAAACTGCTTTCTAAAATGATTGTACCACTTTACAACCTCAAAGTATATTGACAGTATATTTGATAATCTTGTTATTTAAATATGAAAGAAATCAAAGAGTTATTGCTTTAAGTTATTAATACTTTTTAAAAAATGTCACAAAAGATAGATGCTACAAAGAATGAGGTAGATAAAGTTGTCCACAGAAAAATAATGATGGTGATGGTGATGATGATGATGATGATGATGATGATGATGATGATGATACAAAATAGCATGAGTTGGGAGAAAGATGGGTTCTGGGTGAGTTGAAGAAGGTAGAGGGGGTGAATAATATCAAAATACATGGTACGCATGACAAAATATTTAAAAAATAAATTGTGTTATTTTTTTGAAAAATTAAATTTCTAATGGAAAAACTAACAAAAAATTAGTCAGATGGGTAAATTAATAAATGGAAAGTATTCTGGACAAAGACTCTGCATACTTAAAATGAAACATTAATTATTTTATTAATTCCTCCATGGGTTCTTGACATTAATTTATAAAAAAACAAAAGTACACTTGGAAAATGGCTAAAATGATTGAGGCATTACCAGCAGAAGGCATACTGTGAAAAACATGCCTATCCTTGGGAATAATATGAACAATATAGAAGAATATAGAGGAAATCAAGTCAAGAACTGCTATAGACAACTGTGAAGGTATAAGTAGGTTGAAAGTTAGAGGCTGACAGTTGACACAACCATCTCCCTACTCAAAATGTGCTCTGGCCTGGCTTGGGTCTGCAGGACTTTGGTTTCATACCAACCCCCCAAATTATGTGCGTATGAAGTGCAGTTTACCAGTTCTCAAAGTTGGCAATACATTGGCATCACTGGTGAAATATAAAAAAACACTAATTTTCTGACTCTACTTCCAGGTTCTATGATTTTACTGATAAAATGAAACCTGGCACACCAAGATTCTCTCAATTTCTTTAATTATTTAGAGATTTATTAATTTTATTATTTTGAGTCTTTTGCCTGCATGTATGTCTCTGTACCACCTGTGTGCTTGTGCTTGAGGAAATCGAAGATAGTGTTGGATCCCTTCAGATTAGTGTTACAGTTGAGAGTTACCATGTGGTGCTGGGTCTTCATGAAGAGCAACAAGTACTCAACCTTTGAGAGCTCTCCAGCCCATTTGCTTTTTATATTGAGTAAAATTAGAAAAATCCTGAATATATTTTAGTGACTAGAGATTTGACAGTGAATAGTAGATGTCCATTTCTCTGCAGCTGTTATAAACAACTCCCCATCTAGTTCTTTGTGTGACTTCTCAAAAATATTGAAGAAGCATTCATCACATTACTGTTGCCCACAGCAGAGAATGGGAAGTCACCAAGTAACCCCGTGGTAGTTTATTTAAATAGAGTCTGGTGTATATACTCCAGTGTTTCACAACCTACCTATACTCTATGGTCAAAATACTATCAATTTTTGCAGCTGGGGTAAATAGTCACACCCAGGAATTTACTAGACATGAACTTTGGACATCTACAATGTCACACACATGCAGCCTGCCTCAACCCTCTCAGACTAAGATCTGGTAGAACAGTGGAAGGAGAAGCTGATGGCCTAAGCACTGGAGCCCAGAGGCCAGGTGTTTGGTAGAGGGAGGTAGGCACAAGTAGGCACATGATTTCTCAAAGTGGAAGGTACTTGCCTGCTACCTCCAGCCCCCCCATACAGCTTGGACCCAAAGGCTAGAGGCCAGAAGATTAAAGGTGCTGCAATGAGGCGGGGTCACATATGCAATATTGCATCACAAAGCGTTGCCTCCCTAATCTTGAGCCTAGGCTTCAAGATTAGGACTTACATAACTGCCTGACTAGGGCAAAAGTGTGAGCTGAGAGTGCTGGAGACCCAGAAGAACCACAAGAGTGAGGAAGGAGCCCAGCAGGACGATCAGGTTGGACAGTCATAGAAAGGTAGGGCCAGAGAACACTGGGGTACACCACCTTTTATAGTTCCAGTTTACAGGATAGGGTAGATAGTGGCAGGCACGAACCACGTGAAAATGCACCAGGGTCTTCCTGGAGGGATGTTTCTCTAGATGAATGGATTGTACCCAGAATGGAGGCAAGAGGCAAAGGCCAGTTGCAGAGACTCTTTAATTGGGGATGATATTGATAAGAGATTTTTTTTTTCAGACAAGGAGAGAGGTAGCTCTTTTGGGTGTCCCAAAGAGTTATGTCTAAAGTCCAGCTATGTGAATACTGAGAAGGTGGCTTCTTGTAAGATCCTTGAACTGAACAATGTATTAGAATCAAATGGAGTCATTTTGTTGTACCTTAGCCAGATATATAATTGAAACATAAAGCTAGAGGTTCTGATGCTGAGACTGACCTTGTGCTATGTGCCTTGAGAACAAAAATGGTCTTCAACGACTCTCCAAGGACCATAATCTTGTACAAAAGCTATTCAACCTTCAACAGTTGATAAACCTGCAAGGACAGATACCCACTAATGTGTATTTAACCTTGGATGGATGCCTCCTTCATTACTGATTCTTGCAGCTGCAGCTTCATTTCAAAAGTCTCATATGATCCTTTTAATTTTAACTTTAAACATGTCTTTTCTCAGTCTCCTTTGATATGATCATTGTTTCTTAAGGAACACATTTTCCCCTTTGTAAGGCTCTGCACTGTGTGTGTGTGTGTGTGTGTGTGTGTGTGTGTGTGTGTGTGTGTGCATATTTTTGTATAGAAGGATGTGTGTGTGTGTGTGCATCACACATGTCCCAGCATGCTTGTGGGGGTCAGAGGATAGCTTGCAGGTGTTGCTTTTCTTCTTCCAACACATGGGTCTCAGGCATTGAGTTCAAGTCTTCAGGTTTAACAGCAAGTGTTTTAGCCTTCTGAGTTATCCCCTTGGACCTACACATAATCTTCAGAGAGCTCTTCCCTATGTATTATTTAGTTTGACAGACTTAAAGTAGCTGCTCCACTGAAGCTCAAGTCCCAAGGAGACATAGAGGACATCTCTTGTACCTTTTGACTGAGGGACCATGACAAAACTCTTGTGGCTCTCCTTGATCCTCCTCATCATTCCAGTGGCCCTAGCAGTTGATATAGGTCAGTCCAAGAACGAAGTGAAGGCACAGAAGTACTTTGGATCCATTAATACCTCCAATGCCAATGTGAAGCAGTGTGTTTGGTTTGCTGTAAAAGAATACAACAAGGAAAGTGAGGACAAATATATCTTCCTTGTGGACCAGACACTCCATGCCAAACTTCAGGTAAGAAAGTTCTTTTCACGAAGCATGTTTATGTATTGTGGTATAGGTGGAAGACAGGCTGCAAAAGTAGACAAATGATACAAAAGGTGACAGTACAATCCTAAATGAGTGACTTGTTATGCACAAACTCATTGTGACAAAAGCAATACACACACATGTACTTCCTACACATGCTGGACTCATATTTGCCTGTTTTATTTTCTTTACTTTTAATTTTTAAATTTATTCTTAATTATGTGCATGGATGTGTGTGCTGGGGGAAGGGAGTTGAGTGTTCAGGTCAGAAGAGGTCATTGTATCACCTGAATCTAGAGTTAAGACAGTTGAGAGCCACCAATATGGTTTCTGGAAGCTGAAATTAGCTCCACTTCAAGAGTGGCATGTGCTTTTAGATGCTGAGCTATGTGTATTAATGTTTTAATCCAATGTACATTTAGTAGAAGAAAAGACATTCTGTTTTTAAAGGTGTGTCTTTTCATGGAGCCATATACTGCCAAGCTCTAGGGAGCACTGTGCAAATGAAATCCAATGGGCACAGTGCTTTCTGGACTTTTTGGCACAGTGTTTGCTGCTCTCTTTAGTAGAAGGCTTCTCCAGTGTTGACATTCAGGAATTAAAAATAGCAGCCTTAGTTGATGATGTGACTGAACTGAAAAGGTTTTCAACAACTAGGTCACTGTTGTCAGAACTTATGTCCCCTCTACCTCAGGAAACATGTCATTAACACTGTATTTCTAGGATGTGATGCTGATGATGTATCACCTTTTACTGACTGGTTCTAGTCCACAACCCATCTTTTACAACCTCTGCTTCACTTTCATTGGTGCTTAGGCAGCACATACATTCATTAGTAGTAAGTTTCTCAGAAACCATTTTTGTCTTAGCTAGGGGAGATGGTAAAATGGTCAACATTCATCCCAGACCTTAGCTAGCCAGAAGTCTGACTGAAAGGAAAACCTCTCATCTTGTGATGTAGTACAGCACAGGGGAACAGCATGTCAGGAACTCCTTTTAGACAATGTTTTCCCCCCATAGAATGTGTAAATGCCCACCCTGAACACATCAAATATAATATAATGAGAGTCTTTGAGTGTAGTCCAGGACTCAGTAGGTGTTCAACTCTTCCAGATGATGTTAGGATATAGTGTTGGCAAGAACTGTCACTTTCAAGAATGATCTTGAAAGTACAGTCTGAAGTCAGAGCAAGAGTTAATGGTGTGGGGTAAGCTATTGGGAGGTGCATCTCCCCAGAAGCAAAGAACCATGGTAGGATTTGAGGGCAGGTGATGTATTTTTTTGGGAGGGGGCATCCAGGAGGCACTGGAAAGGTACAACATAGAGGAGACAGGGCAGTAGAAGGTGGTTGACACAAAGGTGAATTAATGAGACTGATAGAATTGGTCTTGCTGACCTTGGGAAGACATGCAGTATGCACTCAAAGCTGGGCTGCCACGTGGGTGGTTGGGTTGTCTACCAGTTAGTTACCTTCTGTCCATGGCTGAGAGCTGTTACAGGAGCCCTTGGTCCCTGCTAGAAACAGGAAGTCTCAGGCAATAACCACAGGAGCCTGGCATAGTGTTTGGAAACAGTACTGATAGCATCTCCTTTGAGAGGAAAGCAGGAAGGACCAGGGATGAGAGGGTGGAAAGTGCAGTCGACCACTCTAGATTCCTTCAGTGAGGCTTCCAGCATGGCACAATGCCATGCTTGGCTTTAAGGGAGGATGAAGATTTTTTTTTTAATTTTAATTTTTTATTTTTTTTAAACGACTTTATTTTACAAAACAAAGATAAATGTACAGATTTTAAACATTTTTTGCTTAAAATTATACATTTTTGTCAGTACTGTATTTTCAGATATTAAAATAATTTTTACATAAAACTATGTGAATATATTTTTTAGTCAGTACTTGATTTTTTTTCAAGGGCTTGACAGTATGCATTGAAAACCTAATAGTTACCATGAGCATAAAGTACATGCAAAACAAATCGCAACTTGGAAATAGTCAAAGTCTTCTTGTTTTGTAAATATATATTTTTTTCTTTATTTCTTGGACTTCATACAGTCTGTGAGTTGCTTCAGGGGGAGTGCAAGCCTCTGGGGTTAGCATCCCAATATCAGTGACTGCATATTATGTCTGTTCTTTTGTGACTGGGTTATCTCACTCAGGATGATATTCTCTAGATGCAGCCATTTTCTTAAGAATTTGGTTAAGTCATTGTTTCTGGTGGCTGAGTAGTATTCCATTGTGTAAATGTACCACAATTTTTGTATCCATTCATCTTCTGAAGGACATCTGGGTTCCTTCCAGCTTCTGGCTATTATAAATAGAGCCGCTATGAACATTGTGGTGCATATATCTTTGTTGTGTATTAAAGTGTCTCTGGGGTATATGCCCAGAAGTGGAATAGGTGGGTCTTCAGGTTGTACTATATCCAATTTTCTGAGGTATCGCCAGACTGATTTCCAGAGTGGTTGTATTAGCTTGCAACCCCACCAACAGTGGAGAAGTGTTCCTCTTTCTCCGCAGCCTCGCCAGCATCTGCTGTCATCTGAGTTTTGGATCTTGGCCAATCTGACTGGTGTGAGGTGGAATCTCAGGGTTGTTTTGATTTGCATTTCCCTGATGGCTAAGGATGTGGAGCACTTCCTCAGATGTTTCTTGGCCATTCGGTGTTCCTCAACTGAGAACCTTTTGTTTAGTTCTGTACCCCATTTTTTAATAGGGTTATTTGATTCTCTGGTGTCTAGCTTTTTGAGTTCCTTGTACACCTTGGATATTAGGCCTCTATCTGATGTGGTGTTGGTAAAGATCTTATCCCATTTTGTTGGTTGCCGTTTTGTTTTCTTGACGATGTCCTTAGCCTTACAGAAGCTTTGCAATCTCATTAAGTCCCATTTGTTAATTTTTGACCTTAGAGCTTGAGCCATTGGTGTTTTGTTCAGGAAATTTTCTCCTGTGCCTATGTGTTCTAAGGTTTTCCCTACTTTCTCATCTAATAGTTTCAGTGTATCTGGTTTAATGTGGAGATCTTTGATCCACTTACACTTGAGCTTTGTACAAGGAGATAAGAAAGGGTCTATTTTCATTCTTTTGCATGCTGAGTGCCAGTTGGACCAGCACCATTTGTTGAATAGGCTGTCCTTTTTCCATTGAATGTTTACTGCTCCGTTGTCAAAAATCAGGTGACCATATACATGAGGGCTCATTTCTGGATCTTCTATTCTATTTCATTGATCCACATGCCTATTTCTGTACCAGTACCATGCAGTTTTCAGCACAATTGCCTTGTAATATAGCTTGAGGTCAGGGATAGTGATTCCCGCAGATGTTTTTTTTTTGTTGTTGAGGATGGATTTAGCTATTCTAGGTCTTTTGTTATTCCATATGAAATTGCACATTGATCTTTTCAGTTCCATGAAGAACTGGGTTGGAATTTTGATGGGGATTGCATTGAATCTGTAGATTGCTTTTGGTAGGATGGCCATTTTTAAGATGTTGATCTTTCCAATCCATGAGCATGGGAGATCTTTCCATTTTCTGAGATCCTCCTCAATTTCTTTCTTTAGAGGTTTGAAGTTCTTGTCGTACAGGTCCTTCACTTGCTTAGTTAGAGTCACACCAAGGTATTTCATAGTTTTTGTGACGATTGTGAAGGGTACCTTTTCCCTAATTTCTTTCTCCACATGTTTGTCCTTTGAGTATAGGAAGGCTACTGATTTGTTCGAGTTAATTTTGTATCCAGCCACTTTGCTGAACTTGTTTATCAGCTGTTGGAGTTCTCTGGTGGAATTTTTGGGTCACTCAAGTACACTATCATGTCATCGGCAAAGAGTGATGTTTTTATCTCTTCCTTTCCGATTAGTATCCCCTTGATCTCCTTTTGCTGTCTAATTGCTCCAGCCAGGACTTCCAGTACTATGTTGAATAGGTAGGGGGAGAGTGAGGATGAAGATTTTTAATTTTAATTTATTGTAGGAACACACACATATTAAGTTAGAAAGCACTTAGGATCCTTTGATTAAATTTCAATTTCAAGGGTCCTTTTTATTCCCTCTGTTGTTATTACTGTTGTGTTGGTGGCTGAACCAATCATCTTTATAATGATCTACCCATAGCTTTTGATGTTGTGCTATGTCCCAAGCTTCCAAATTTGAGTTTTAAAAATAGCATCCTGGTTAACTTAGCTTCCAAAAGAAGTTGTGAAGATACAGCCAGGATATTCAGAAGACAGCATGGTCTAGCCTCTTGGTTTAGGTTCTCATTTCTTTGTAGCCAGCAATAAGACAGGCCTCACCTTTTCAGGCTGGCTTAGCAAAATGGCAGGTGTGTGAGTCTGGTGGGCATGTTATGTGAGTCCTAATGCTGACAGTTTTTCTTTAAAAATCAGGATCAGCTGCTAGATGCACACTCAATTTCTCTGTTCCTTTTATGCCCTTGAAAATAAAAAGAGAGTGATACCCTTACTGAGGACTGAGGATTCTCTGAGTTCTTCCTCCTCTGTAGAGACTTTAAAACTTGAGACTTGCAGAGCCATTGTGATGAGAGTTGGCAAAAAACAATTCAGATAAAGAAATTCCTACCTGAAATGCTGGGGACAAGGTAAATTTCAGATTGTTTGGATTTCGTGATATTTGTCTACACATAAGGAGATATTTTGGAAACAAATATCTTTCCAAATCTAAAACCAAATGCCTTTATGTTCTATGTGCATCTCACACACATAGCCTGGAGGTAACTTCATGCTATTTTTTACTATGCCTGCATTAATTTTTGTTTATTGTTTTATAACTTCATATGTATGTATAATGTATTTTTATTGTATTGCCAATTATCTTTTTGTCATTCCTTCAATATCCTCCCTATCTCCATCTCTTTTTGTTTTTGGGTCCTACTACATAAACAAGGATGGTAAGTTATCGAAGCAATGACAACTTAGCAGAGGCTACACCGCTGAGGAATATGATTTATCTATCCCATTAGCCATTAATTGCCCATAACTTTCCAGGTAGGGGTGGGGCCCCATGAGCTCCTCCTCTCCTTAACAGAATATGGATGAACCTAGCCTTGTGTTGGATTTGTGCCAGTGGCTACTACTGCTGTGAGTTTATGGGTACAGTACAATAGCTGTGACTGTCACATCCAGAAAATAACACTTCACAGCACTCCTCCCTATCCTCTGGCTATCCTACATTCTTTCTGTGTTTTCCTCGATGTTCCACAGACTTGTGTAGGGGTGATGTAGATGTTCTGTTTAGGGCTGAGTACTGAAGAACCACTGATTCTCAGCATGTTGATTAGTATGGGTCTCTGAATCAGCTCTCAGTCACTATAAGCAGAAGTGCCTCATACCCAGGCTGTGAGCTGTGATAATCTATAAATATAAAATAAATATTTAGAAGGTGTATTTGTATCTTAACTGAAACCTGTGGCATAAGGTCACTTGTGAAAATTTATTCCCATGACGTCATGTTGATTATTTTAAAATTTCATACTTTGGGGTATTTATAATTTCAGACTTTTGGACAAGAATCGCATGGATAGGACTACCCATTTCATAATATTGTCAGCTTTCCCTAAGTCCATCACTAACTCCCAGACCCAATGTGTAGCTCTGCCAATGATGATATCCTGTAGCCAGGTTCTTTCCTCTAATACAAGCCAGAGTCACTTTTGCTAAACTTTAGAGCACAGCAAAAATAACACTCAACTGTTTTGATGTTTGTAGACCTGATAAGGATACAGATACCTGCTGTAGTTTTTTCAAACCAAACACAGAGGTTTAAATGAACATCAGAAGGAGGTTTTGGTGAATTCGAACACTAATGAATGAGTAGATATTTATTTCTTTCACTAAACCCACCATTTCTCCACACTAAGGACATTGTGCTGAGCTGGAGTGAGAGATTTGGTCCAGAGAGGTTCCAAACACGGGAAATTCACAGAGCTCTGAATAAGGCATATGGGAAAGGGACTTGGGCCCACTATGCCGAGGGGTTATCCTAATTGGGACCCAAGGAAGCTTATGGCTCTGGGAACTGCCTTTCCCTTTCTGCCTTGACCTTCTTTGTGTTATGTGGCATACTTTAGAGCAGCAGTTCTCAATATTCCTATGCTGTGACCCTTTAGTACAGTTCCTCATGTTGTGGTGACCCTCAACCATAAAATTAGTTCATTGTTACTTCATAACTGTAATTTTGCTACTGTTATGAACTGTAATGTAAATGTTGGTGTTTTCTGATGATCTTAGGCATCATCATCTGCCTGTTAACTGTGAAAGGGTCAGTTAACATGGTTAAAGGGTCATGACCCCCCAGGTTGGGAACCTATGTTCTAGACTCTTGAACAGGAGATGAACTTAGAAGGACCTGTCTTCGGGAGGCTCTTAACAGTGTTTCACAACAAGCAGCATTATATAATTGGTCTCAGCAACAATTGAATTCAGCATTATCTTTTCTCTGACCATGTGTCTGTGAAGAGAGAGAGAAGGATTTGCATGTTTCCCAAAACATTTAGGAGCTACCTAAAACATTTAGGAGCTACCCAAAACATTTTTTTTTTTAAATCCAAATTGCTCCACTGTTTATTGACAGATCACAGACCGCATGGAATACGACATTGATGTTCAGATCTCCCGCAGCAATTGCAAAAAACCTTTAAACAATACTGAAAGCTGCATTCCTCAAAAAAACCCCAAACTGGTAAAGGTAAGTGGCTTCAAGTCCCATCTAGGGTTATCAAAGCTTCAAGGTAAATCTTAGTCCTCAGACTTTCTGGGACTTCTGGACTGCTCCCCATGTGGAGTCCCAGATGGTCCAACGTGCCACCCTCAGAGTAAAAGATGCAACATATCATCAAGGTCATTTCCATCCTGAAGTTCCCATCAACTCTTTTGATGCAGGAGAATCTATTGAGATGTTTTCTGAGTCTATCCTCTTGTCCAGCTGTTGAGGTGAGTCATTCATATTGTGCAGGTGTGAAGAAAGTCTGCTGGTCAATGGAGTACTACTCCTCTGCTATTAGAAACAATGACTTTATGAAATTCCTAGGAAAATGGATGTATCTAGAGAATATCATCCAATCACAAAAGAACAGACATAATATGCAGTCACTGATAATTGGATACTAGCCCCAGAAAGCTCTGAATACTTAAGAAACAAGTCACATATCATATGAAGCTCAAAAAAACAAAGGCCAAAAAGTGGAAGCCTCAGTCTGTAGAAAAAAACCACCACCAACAACAAGTGTATAGCACCCACTCAGAGTGGGGTTCACCTATACTTTAAATCATTAATAACTCAAGAGCTAAAAAGATAGCCTTGTGGCAATTTTTGGTATTTAAAAATTATGTCTATTCTATACACACCAAGAAAACTTTGATTATTTCTATGTTACATTTTGTTTTACGTGTACTTTATGCTTATGTTAACTAGTAAGATTTCAATGCATACTATCAAACCTTTAAAAAAATCAAGTACTGACAAAATATGTTTATATAGTTTTATGCCAAAATGCTTTAAAAAATCTGTGCATGTATCTCCCTCTTTTTAAAATAAAATTGTAAGACAAAAAAGAAAGAAAGTATGTTGTTGGATAGATCACAGATACTATTTATCTGTAGCAGGGCTAATCCAAATGCTGGAGATTAGGCAATATCTAGACCAGACAGCATTTCAAGCTTTCTCTGCATTATCAAGTTTTAAAGGTGTTATCACATCCAGATGGTAGTAGGTAATCACAAGCACAAATATGTCAGTCCCGAGCATGTCCTGATGTCATCTTTTATACCTGCTTTATCATTTATTGTTCTTTGGTAGATTGTGATGTTATATAGCATACTGCTAGTACAATGCCTAAGAACAGAACAGTTCCTTTCCTTTTGACATGCTACTGATGTTTTTTGCTGCTGTCTTTTTCAGAAATTAAATTGCAGCTTTCTGGTAGGAGCACTTCCCTGGAATGGCGAGTTCAACCTGTTGAGCAAAGAATGTAAAGATGTCTAGAAGTGTCTTGGAGCACCCCTGCCACTTCTGGGTCTGCTTTTCTTTGTAATAAAGAACAACATCTGGTTCAAGTTTGTCACCAATACACTTTCTTCAGGTGTGGCCACCCTCCCACTTGACTTTCTCTCTCTCTCTCTCTCTCTCTCTCTCTCTCTCTCTCTCTCTCTCTCTCTCTCCTTGCTTCCTTTTTTTAAAGATTTATTTATTTTATGTGAGCACATTTTAACTGTTTCAGACACACCAGAAGAGGACATCTGATCCCATTTTAGATGGTTGTGAGCCACAATGTGGGTGCTGGGAATTGAACTCAGGACCTCTAGAAGAGCAGTCAGTGCTCTTAACCACTGAGCCATCTCTCCAGCTCCCCCCTTGCTTTTCTAAGTTTTATAATATAGGGAAGGGGTGAAATATGAGCTCTGCTCAGGTGCCAAAGATAAATCCTCACCTGCAGTCTGCTTGAAGGTCCACCAGAAGGTGAACTACATTTGTTCTCTGTGGCAATGGAAGAAGAAATCTATTTTCTTTGGATAATAATTCCTTACAGAGATCTGAACCTGGTGATTATTGTTCAACAGATTTTTTGTAGATGCCTCACTGAAGTTGAGGCTTCTTTCTAAGAGTTCTAGGTGTGATATCACCATGTTAGGAGGAGCAGCCCGTCCCCGGAAGACAGTGATTTATGAATTGGGGGACTTTTGTTTCTTCTTTCAATGTGAGAAACTGTCAGAAAGAGACAGTGAGAGACACAAGTGAACTCTGTTGTCTGAATGTGTCTGTGTGCAAACACTCATGTGTGTGCATGTGAGAAAGAGAATACCACAGAGTGGATGGATAGAAGAAAGGGGCAGTGAAGATGGAAGTGGGTAAGCATGACTGATGACAGGAGGCAGAATTCCTTGGCAGAAAAGAATCATGTTGAACCTATAGAGATGGCTCAGTGACTGAGAGCTTTTTTTTTTTTTTTTTTTTGGTGGAGGGTAGGGGGTGTAAGTTTGATTTTCACAACCTACATGGCAACTCACATAACCATCTGAACTCCAGGCCCAGGGAATTTAACACCCTCTTTTGGTTTCAATGGGTACTAGATATGCAGTGCTACACACACTCATATCCAGAAAATAAAAATAAGTCCTAAAATACGCATTTCTAATTGGTAATAGAGAATTTCAGTTTTGTGACACAAAGAAGTTAACAATGTTACTTTGCTTGATACTTTGAAATGGTTAAGATGATACATTTTTGTGTCATATATATTTTAGCAGCATTTAAATGACCTTTTCATTTTTATTTCTGTAGTTCTGGGGATGGAACACAGCACTTTGAGTAACACATCTATATCTTATTTTTTTGTTGTAGTTACATACATTATTAAATATTTATATATGTGTTTTTACCTATTCCTAAATATATAACAACAATTAATTTAAAAGGATGCCATAAATTTGAAAAGGTTTAAGAAGAGATATATGTGGCAAAAGGGAGGGGGGTGATATGAATATTTTATAATCTCAAAAATAATAGAGATAATTTTTAAAAATTAATTACTCAATTAAGAAAAATAAAATGTGCTTTTTAAAAATGCACAAAAAAGGATCTGTCTAAGTATGGTATAGAGCAAAATTAAAATGCAAAAGGAATTCAGAGATATAGTGTCTTTCTGCTAGGCTCAGTCGGCTCCTGTGCTAAGTATTCTGTTTTCTTAAACTGCCATTATACAAACAATCATGAATCAGGTGATACAGTTTGTTGAGCCAAGTTAGCAGTTTATAAAGAACAGGATTCAGATGGCTAAAAGATTCAACAGATCTGAGTGAAAATTCCTGAAGGTTGCCATTGCTACAGCAATGACATGGCTCACCAGCTTCTCTGTGAAACGGACCACATCTCCATTAAACAGCATTACTGTGGGTGGTTGAAAACTTCTCATCTTGAAAACCAGGGAACAAGTAAGGAAGAGCCCAAGAAGCTTACGAAACAAACTTGTGTCTATATTCTGTTGTGTTTTCTTTTCTTTCCTCTTTCTAAGATGTTTTTACTTTTCAGGTAAAATAATTTTAAAGGAAACAGTTTTTCAGTTCTGCTTTATAAATAAATAAAAATCAAGTTTACAAAATGATCTTGTTTACCTACATTTAAATGTAAACATGGAATCTGAACTCTGAAATATAGTTATTCATAGGAAGTGCCCCAATATTGGTGAACACAAAGAGTGTGCAATATATACTAAGAAATCACCCACTGTTAGTGCTATAATGGTATCACCAGTGTGTCTCTATTTTTAATAACTAAGGCAGCCAAATAAACAAATATAGACAAGGAAAGAGAAATCAAGATGAAAGGAGAAATAAAGAAAAGCACCTAAGTATCTTTTTATTCACTAATTTTTTTCTTTTATTGGATATTTTTTATATTTACATTTCAAATGTTATTCCCTTTCCTGGTTTCCCCTCCAGAAACCCCCTGTCCCATCCCTTGTAACACCACACACTCACTGTACTCATGTTTGTGGTGATGCTGGCTGTGGTGGAAAGCATCAACGTCACTGTTCTTGTGTGTACATAATAATGGTGGTGAATGACTGCTACTGGTTTCTGTATTTAGTAGATGTTACCGTTACTTCAGTCTTCTATTTGTTAAAAAGAAATTTAGGTAAAATGGCCTGTCTTGTGACACTGACAGCAGCCTTTAATTCCAAACAATTTGTATAAGAAAGCACCCATGTTTGAAAGTAATGTCTATTTGATAGGCAGGCAAAGGGATGAATTATAAATTCAACAGAATGGGATATGGCCAACTCTGTCAGGTTGCAAGAGAAAGAGCAAGATAGACATAGGTGAATGAGCCAGAGCATGAGAAGGAGCTAGATTAGAACACAGTGCTTAAAGTTAGTATGAGGTCAAGCAGAAGTCAGAAGCTGAAAGAAGCCAGTTTGAATTAGCATGGAGAGGAATTTAGAGCCAGAACAGCTGAGTTGCCCAGCCAGCCAGAATTCAGAAAGAGCTAGAAAGAGTGAACTTATTCAGCAGTAAGTCTCAGAGGCTGAAAACACTGTAGACCTAGATAAGACTGTACAGAAACTAGAAGCTTCCAGGGAGAGGCTTAGGTTAGCAGATAGTGGCAGTAAGCCTCTGAGATGACAATTACACCAGGGGAACACAAGTTATGTTTACAGCACCATTTACTTTTTACTGGTGTATTTTCTTTTACTCTCCTTTTTATGCATTAAGAAACATTGCCTCCCAATTACTCACTGTATATTTTGACCCTTCCCTAAAACCCTAGTAGGAAGTCAAACTTGCTTACTCAGAGGCAAATTTCTCAGGGGACCAGAGCCCATAGCTGGAGGGTATTGACTTTTATTTTGTAAACAGTGATATTGGTTCCTGCTCCAGCCCATTCTTGCTTTTCTAGCTAGAGGCCTTGCAAAAAAGCAGCCTTCTGCTTCCAAGGTCAGCAATGAGACACCCAGATCTTTCTGGGTTTTGTTTTTCTCTGTATTTTGGCATATTTCCTCTTACCGTCCAACCATTATTTTCTCTCATAAGTACTTTTTTGTTAATACAAGACAATCCCCATCCATTTTAAGATCTTTAATATTTCATAAAACACAACAATTAAATGAGTATAAAGAACCATAATGGTGCCTGGGGTGGGTAGAGAGATGATTCCGATGTTAAGAGCATTTCCTGCTTTTCCAGAGGACCCGGGTTCAGTTCCTGGCACCTGACTGGTAGCTTACAACTGTGTGTAACTCCAGTTTTAGGGAATCTGATGTTCTATTTTGGCATTGGAGGCACCAGGCATACATTTGGTACACGCACATGCAGGCAAGACACTCGTGCATAAAACAAAATTAAAATGTAATAAAAAACTATAATGGAGGATTTCCAGTTCACTAGAGGAGAAAACAATCAATTCTATGAGCCCCACTTCTGGGACAGAAGGTACAAAGGGACAATTGTAATAATTGGCTCTGAATTAATTAAAAGAACAGTAGTGATCACAAATATATGAATGATAAATTTTCCTATGAAAAAACAGGACCCAAGGCACAATAGTGTAAATTGGATAAAAGATAACTTAGAAATAAAATGATCAAGAGTGAATATATGTGAAAATTTGAGTAAAAATAAGTCATATTCTGGAATGGGTCAGAAAATATGACAACACAAGAAGATGGGTAATCTTTTAAAAAGGGATATTAAAGTATTTTTAGGTGTGTTGTTGATGACCTGGAAAAACAAAGAGATTCCTTAGGAAAGGCCTACTTAGTTAGGGGGTTTCCTGTAAGTCACCAGAACAGTGATTGCTACCATCTTCCCTGCACCTGATAGTCCCTGACATTGTATTTAGAACAGGGTCATGGAGACAGAAAACTCTAGCAAACACATAAAGTACTGCATAAGCTGCTGTTCAATGCATAAAACATGGTTCATTTGGGAGATGTAATAATTATGAACCTGAATGCATTTCAAAGAATATTAGTGCCTTAAAATAGCAAATACTTGTAGCATTGCCAGGTGACAAGGACACTTCTCAAGGATTTGAGTATCATCACACACAACTGCCATTGCTTAGTAAGAACGTGAGCACCCAAGTTAGAATGGGGGAGAGGAGGCATGGTTCACAGTGGTATACTCTCCTGAGGGTCGCTTGCAGAGTTTGCTGCCCAGAGATCAGTAGATTTGAAATTCAGAGACCAATTTCTCAGGGGATCAGAGCTCATAACTGGAAAATGATGGTTCATGGAGAGATACCACTTGGCAGGGAAGATGAAAGGAAATGGAAGGAGAATAATATTCAGCTTCCAGAGCACATCTAAAGAGAGAACACTGAGAGCCTCAGAAGGGACAGGTATGGGAGGCAAGGGAAGAGGTCCCAGCTGGCAGGTCTCTTTGTTATGCTCTTCAGGAAACTTGTGGGTTCCACCTGGCACCTTGTCTCAGCTCAAAGCCAGTCTTTGATCCTACCACCTACCCACTTAGATTTTTCTTCCTTTTTCTTTCATCTCTCTTCCTTCCTTCCCTCTAAAAGATTTCTTATCTGCATCTCTCCCACCTTCCTTTGTTAGCTCTTGTGTGGTAATGAGATACATGCCAATCACTTTGTGTGTGTGCAGCCACTTCACTTCCTACGTGGGAAGTTGAATTCACAGAAACTAATCATGGATTCACTTGTCTCTCACTCAGCCTTTGTTTCTCTTTTTGTATCTGTTTCTCAGTGTATTTCTCTCCCCACTCCCACTATGTACAAACTTTTTAAAAAGGGTTTTATTTATTAGTTTTGTAATATTAATTAAATATTAATCAAGTAAACTCTTTATCATGGTTGGAAATTACACTTGCAAAATTTGTATGCTTAATGATTGATGTTTGTAATTTGTTCTGGGTGAGAAATTAAGCTAGTATGAGGACACGTGTACAGAAATGGTTTTGTACTATATATGCTAATAATAAAAATAACCCAATGGTACATGTTCAGAACAGGTTCCAGGATTCAATGATGGGGCATCACCCAGCCATTAGGTATAGGCATTTGTAAATAATGCAGAAGGACAAATAATATACTAGTGAGACGTTATGTAATAATTCCTGATATTCTGAAGTACTGATTGGATGTACAGTGGGACAGCAGGGTAGATGTTGACTGGCAAGATTAGGTAGGATGGGGACAATCCAAGACACATATCTTCATGGTGTCTGACACTTCACTTGATCCAAATCCAGTCTTTAATATTTTCAGCTCAAACCTGCTTCTCCATTTCCCACTTCACCATAGCCTTATGATCTCCTTGGGAGTCACTTCTGACTCCAGACAAATAACTTTAGGAATGACTTCCTTTTATCTGTTTACACCCTGGATAAAGTCACTTTCTCTCCCCAAATAGTATATTCCCAAGGCCCAGCTCCAAACTTTCTTGCCAAACTCAAGCCATCACACATGGCTAAAAATTGGAAATTGTATCATGCCTCTAGCCCCCTTATAATTACACATATGATCTTGGTTTTAATATTTAGGTCATATGATTGTCAGTCTGATTGATCATGAAGAGAGAAAACACAAGGGAGAGTAGACAAGATATTGGCAAAGACGATGTTTCTTTTCATCTTTTTCCAGAAAATAAAAATAAAAAGAAGTGCCCTATAGGGCTGTTGGTAGCTGATGAACCCACGGAGAGGTTTAACAAGTTTCAGAGCTGGATGTGGTAGATCCATACTTGTAGCTCCCACACTTGGGAGGCTGAAGCAGAAGGGTCATGAGTTCAAGATCTTTATGGGCTACATAATGTGTCTGTCTGCCTATCTATCCATCCAGTCAAAGGATGAGAGAAGAACCAAGAACTACTGTGTATACTAAAATCTTATCATTTGCATTCAGGATCATATCATTTATGTACCCTGGGAAATGGAGCATCACCAAGTTGGGAGTGAAATTGGGAGTATTTGCTTATTATCACCATAAGACATCTCAGTGTTAGAATTCTACTGTGTAGTTCTGGGCCTTTCAGTAAAGCAATCCTTTCTAGGAGGAGATCCAATGTAATGTGAATAATTAGCTTTGAAACTGCAATTCCCACACACTCTGTCTCTGGTTCACCCTTCTCCATTTTTCCTCTTCAAATTTTATGACCTGTTGTCTTTATTATTCTTGTACCCAGAGCTGCCTTCATAGCCCGTGTGTCATGCTTATGTGTAGTACATCTGTTTTCTTTTAGTCCAAGCACACATTTTACTTTATTCTTTTAGATTCCATTTTATAAACATTACAAATTTTTCTTTGATTGTGGCATATTTGAGTTGTCTCTTCTCCTTTCCTTTTCGCTATTGCACTGTGTTGTAGTATTTTTTTTTTCTGACTGCATATCTGAAAATACTTCTGTGGGATACTAATGGATAAGTAATGTTTAAATGGCCAACCGAGATGGTGAGATCACTAATTATTCACAGAGATGGCTGGGATTCCTCTTCTTTCAAGAGGCATAAAGCTGATTTGTGAATTTAGCCTTAGATAATCTGGTATCATCAAGGATGCTTTGTTTCAATGTATTAGATATTGTCATGTTTTGTTGTTGGGTAATTTAAAATTTTATTGTTCTGAGGCTTAGAACCTTTTTTTAACCCACGTAGCATAGATATTTATCTTTTCTATAGGTTGTGTATTTACAATTCTTGTCCAGATTAAAAAAGAAACGATTATATATTCTGTAGCTGGCTTCAGATACACCAGAAGAGGACATCAGATCCCATTACAGATGGTTGTAAGCCACCATGTGGTTGCTGGGAATTGAACTCAGGACCTCTGGAAGAACAGTCAGTGCTCTTAATTGATGAACCATTATCTCTCTGGCCCCCTTTGCCCAGCTTTTCTATAAAATAATTTATCTTTTAAAAAATGCCTGTAAAAAATCTGTTTTATGTTGTTTGAGAACTTCATAATTCACACAATATAGTTTGGCTAAATTGACAATTCTATTACTTCCCCTATAACTTCTCTCCTGTTTCCTCTACCACCTTTCCCTCCTGACTTCAACTTCATGTGCTTTCTTTCTCTTCTCATGTATTTCTCTTTCTCCCTCATCCTCCACCCAACAAAGTGAGCCTACTTGTTGCTAATTATATGTGCATAAATACAAGGTCATCTCCTGCAATATGGTAGCCTTCAAGGGTCCATATTTCTGAAGAACATTTTTTTTCCTTCAGTAGCCATCAATTGCCAATAGCTCTCCAGGTAGGAGTGGGCCTTCATGAGCCCTCCCAAACACATGCTGGGATTTTGGGCACCTTGATCTTGTGCGTGTCTTGTACATGTATCAATAGTCTCTGTGAATTCATATGTGAAACGGTGCCATCATGCCTGGAAATTACTGGTTCGCCATAGTTATCTACTTCCTCTTCCCAGTGACTCCTAAACTTTGGGAGTAGGGGTATAAATCAGATATTTCATCTAAACTGAGTACTCTATACTCTCTTATTCTCTGCACTTTCATCAGTTGTAGGTCTCTATGTCAACCTGACACAAGCTAAAGTCATCTGAGAGGAAGGAACCTCAATTAAGAATAGATTTCTATAAGATGTGGCTGTAGACAGGCCTATAAGATATTTTCTTAATTAGTGATTGATAGAGAGGGTCCAACCCAATGTGGGTGGTGCCATTCCTGGGCTTGTGATCCTGAATTCTATAAGAAAGTGGGCTGAACAAGACATGGGAGCCAGTATGCACCACACCTCAATGGCTTCTACATCAGCTCCTGCCTCCATGTTCCTGACCAACAAGTTTCAGTACTGACTTCCTTTGGTGATAAATAGTGACACAGAAGCCAAATAAATCCTTTCCTCTTCAACTTGATTTTTGGTTATGGATTTGCATCTCAGTAATAGAATCTCTAACTAAGACAATCACCATCTACCAATAAATGGAGCATCACTGATGAGGGTTGAGAGATGAATTAATTTCTGGGTATAAAGATAAGAAATTGGGGAGCAGTTTAATACTATGACCATTTAGCAGACTATGCCTATAACTTAGCCATCCATGAGTCTTTGGCCCAATTAATAGTACCAGGCATAGGTTATATCTTGTAGAGTGTTTTTAAATCCAACCAGAAAGTGCTTACTTCCTCCTTAACATTTGTGCACTATTGCACTAGGGGCATATCTTGCCAGGCCAGTCATTACCTCAACATGCAGGGTTCACACCTGGATAAGACTAATGATTACTTTTATCTTCTGGAAAACTGCATGGAAACTTCTAGCACTATGAAAACCAGTCAGTTGAGATAAAGCTTTTAAATCAGTCAATAATAGTTCTTTGATATAGAGATTAAAAAAATCTGTCACATGTTTATCACATTCTTATTATTTGTTTCATGTGTATCTGTTAAGATAGTGTCTTGGTTAGGTTTTCCATTGCTGTGAAGAGAAACCATCACCAAGGCAACTCTTATAAAGGACATTTAATTTGGCTTGGCTTACAGTTTCAGAGTCAGTCCATTATCATCATGATGGGGAGCATGGCAAAGTGCAGGAAGACATTGTGCTGGAGAAGCAAGCAAAGAGTTCTACATCTTGATCTGAAGGCTTTAGTTTGCTTTTGGTTTTCTATCTTGAATAGTATGCATTTTTTCACATAACCCTACAATACTGTCACACAAGAACAGTGAGGAAAAGGCTGATAGGACCTGCCTGAGGTATCCAGACTAGAGCAGCATCAGAGTGGCTAGCTTACCTCACAAAGGGGATGCATGTGTGACCATCTGCTAGTGAAGTCAGAGGTCAGAAGTACCTGGGGTTTTAGCCCCAACAGATGCCTATCCAGGAGCAAGAGCATGACCTGAGTGTGCTGGTGATCAAGATCAACCTGGGGCTAGAGGCCATTTAATTTTAATCTTCACTGCATATAAAGGTACTTCCTGTGGGATGGAGTAGTCACTTTAAGGCCCAGAGACTAGCAACATGTCTGAGAGCTTGGTTTAGACATGATACAGAGTAGAGTGTTCAGAGACCAGGAAAGTAATGCAGAGATTAGAAAACCGAATTGTGTACTGAACAGTTGGTTCAGATTCTCCCTTAACCTACCAAATAAGAAGGTGATAATGAGGCTTGTTGACATGCTTAAGAAACAGGGCAAATGAGGTAGAGGTAGAGAGACCATGTTGCCTGGAACATGGGCTCACATTTTGTGCCTGCTGCTGCATCAACTTCATTCTGATGGTAGGTTAGTGGGATTGCTGAGATTTGAACAAGTGATGTGCCAGTAAACCAGTTTTGCTTACTTGTGAGCTATGGGTCTCTGCATCTGTTTCCACCAGCTGCTGGATGAAGCTTCTCAGGAGACAGTTATGCTAGGGTCCCATCTGCAAACATAGCAGAGTATCATTAACAGAGTCAGGGGTTTGCTCTCTCCCGTGGGATGAGTCCAAGTTGGGCTAGTCAGGTTGGCCTTTCCCTCAGTCTGTGCTCCATGTTTATCCCTACATATCTTGTAGGCAGGACAGATTTTGAGTTGAAGGTTTTGTGGATGGACTGATGTCCCCTTCTTTCCACTGTAAGTCCTGCCTGGCAACAGGAGGTGGCCACTTCACTCTATAGTCCTCACTTATAGGGATCTCAGCTGGGGTCACTCTCATAGACTCCTTGAAGCTCCCCATCCCAGGTATCTAGGGAAATGGGGGGTCATCTCTGGGACTAGCCAGATACTTTTGTTTAATTCACAAAGTACCCCTAGAACTACATGTGTGACATCCCTAGGAAATGTTCTAATTCTGTCTAGAATCAAATGGACACCCAGGGATTCAGTTAAATTACATTACCTGGTACCAGCCTAAGACAACAGAAGTTTGTCTTGCTTTCTTTCATAAGACCTCCCACTTTAGATGTCAATCACAAGTGGAATGTTTCTGGGGTAGCTCACACTTTCTTTGAACTTGCCTATAAAGAAAGATCTCCCTACAACCTCTGCCAGTTTGGTATCTTATTCTATTTTTTGTTATGACTGAATATCATCAATTGAAAACAACAAAGGTAAAGGTGAATCTGAGGTTTGTGGCTTGAAGTACACAGTTGAGGGTCCATGTCTGGGGAGGGTGTCTCCATCTGTATCATAGCATGGTGGAGGAGCAAGTAAAAAAAAGGCACAAAGTCACTCATGAAAATACTAACCTGCCTCAGCAATAAAGGGTATCGAGTCACTTAAAGATAATGAGGGAATCATGACCTGTCTACCAGGTAAAGATTGTACACCATGATTTTAATTGCAGTAAAATTGCCCCCTGTGCCTTGGCATGGCCAATTTGTTAAGGCACAGATGAGTAGCTTGATGAAGAGTTATGCACAGCAAGAAAGGATAGTACTGGGGTTTCATTCATTCATCTACACCACCATGTTTTCACCAAACTGGAAGCTCTCCTAATGCTTTGAGACAGGCCCAACTGATAAAAATAATTAACCACTGCTGATTAACTCAGTCTTCATTTCCCCAAGGTCAAAGGTGAACTGCAAGATCCAACTTACTTGGTTCTTCTGACAATAAGCTCCATCTATTTGTTGCCACAGGGTTCACCTAGAGCTAACTTTTGCAAGCCTGAAAAGAGCTTGCCATGGAATGTGTAGATTTTTCCTTTCTCATGTTATCACCCAGGAATACGTAGGGTTCTAATTGCAGAAATGGGGATGAAAATCAAATATGCATTTCTAATTATAGTACAATATCATAATGATGCCAACAGATATTCCTTTCTTTTAACCTGCAGCAGTGTCAGAAACTGAAGAGAAAGGATCCATTGACCTGCAGAGGAAGCAGGTGCCTTGTTGGCTACATCATCTACACCAGCTCTGGAAAGAAAACAGAAACTTGGTACATTTCTTGAATGAAGCATCATGGCCAGATTCTTACAGATCCTGCTGTTCCTGGTGATCACAGTAGTGTTTGTATCTAGAAGAGTCGAAGCCTGGGGCTCACCAACAATTGTGAGGCCATTCGAAGACATTCCCAAATCCTACGTCTATGTGCAGCATGCACTCTGGTATGCTATGAAAGAGTATAACAAGGCCAGCAATGACCCATACAGTTTCAGGGTGAAGGACATTTTAAAATCCCAGGAGCAGGTGAGTCTGCTCCTTGTTCCTTTATCCTCTAGTCTTCTGTTGGTGGCAGAAACTAGAGTTGAGGAATAGTGACTACAGAGGAATGAAAACAAATTAATAGGATGCCTTTATCTACAACATACCATGTAAGAAGTAAAGATTAGATTTTTCTATTAGTCTGAGATGTAGAAGAAACATGAAAATATCAATTAAAATTGCTTATAGTAGTGACAGTAAAAGTGTAGGTCAGGGCTGAAGAGATATTCCAGTGATTAAGAGCACTTTCTGCTCTTGTAGATAACTCAGGTTTGGTTACCATCATCCATATGGTGGCTCACAACTCTTTGTAATGCCAGTTCTAGGGGATCTGACACCTCTTTCTGACTGTTGAAGTCCCCAGGCATATACATGGTATACATTTATAGATATAAGCTAAACAATCAAACTTAGAAAATAAAGATAAATAAAACATGTAAAGTGTAGGCCAGAGGTCAGAAGGGAAATCTATAGATTTTGTGCAGTGTTGAGTGCTAGTATACCTGAACTTCTATAGAAGCCTAGAACTACTTTGGCTCAACTAGAACATTTTCTTTGTGTTGATTGGCCTTTTTCTCATGGCTCACTCATTCAGCTTGCACAGTTCCTAGTCAGGAGCAATTATTCTTCTGTGTTATAGAGAGGAAACTGAAGCACGGAAAGTATGCTGTGCTGTATAGCTGGTAAGTAAGGGAGTCAAGACATAAACCCAGATCCTTGTAATTGTAAACAGGGTATGACTCTGAGTGACTGGATAGGGTGAGCAACTTCTGAATCACATTCCATAGCAGGGCAGAGGTTAGCAAAAAGAGAAAAATGAGTTGCCTGAAAGGTCCAAAATCAGAGGAGTCTGGAAAAACCGTGAAGGGCTGCTTCAGTATGCAAGAAGCAAGCCCCTTGTCTCTTCTCTGCTGGACAATTAGGAATATACATTAGGTTCGTGATTGGTTGGTGGCTGAGTGAACTAACACTGCTTGCAGTTATTTTAACTTAGAAGCACAGATGTTCTCTAAATTATAATTTATAGTGGTGTGAAAGCAATATACATTCAATAGAAAGCTTGCTTTGGAATTTGAATATTTAGGAATTTCAAATTTAAATATTTTCTTGAGCCACGAATACATATTATACCCACACTTATGGACATATACACAGATACATACACACATAATAAAAATAAAAGAAAACTGTTTCTTTCCCTCCCTTTCCTTCCCTCCCCCTTCTCTCCTTCCCTCCTTCCCTCCCTCTCTCCCTCCCTCCCTCCCTCCCTTCTTTCCTCCCTTTCTTCCTCCCCTCTCTGTATGTAAGATAGAAAGAGAGATATGAGAGAGGAGAGGGTTGTAGAGGATGGAGGAAGGAAAACAATGTCAGAGTCAGTTCTTTTCTTCCACTATTTAGATTCTGGGAAGCAAACTCAGGTTTTCAAGCTAATTGGTAGGTGATTTTACCCATGGAGCTATATCACTGATCCAATTAAGTTTATTTTGTATTCATGAAATCATACTGTATTTTATTTTGGTACTCAAAATGTCACAGGAATTCACACACATATTTTGTTCTCTCTCTCTCTCTCTCTCTCTCTCTCTCTCTCTCTCTCTATATATATATATATATATATATATATATATATATAACTGAATTACCATGATTATTTTTGCTTATATCCTAGCAGATCAGTAGGTTTGCTAATAGAAAACATAGAGCAATGAACTTGCCACTGTATTCATCATAGTCAAAACTTGGTGTATTTTTGTTTAGAAAGTGTATTTGTAAGATAATGGCAAATTGCCCTGAATGCTGCTGCTCAATTTATTGTTTTTAAGTTTTATTTGTTATGCTGGACACTGAACACAGGGCCTCAGTTAGGTTGTGGACTAAATAGATTTAGTCTCCAGCCAATGCTGCCGGCATATGTCTCATGCCGTTCATCATATCAATAGCAGAACTCTCTTATCTTTTAGATGTTTGTCTGTTTGATGGATGTGAAAATATATCCTTTTGTATTTCCCAATGTCATGAAAAATGTGTCATATACACACATAAACATGTATGTATATTGCTGTATTTGCACTGTTTGCAGTTTAATCTTGCTTATGCAGTTTGTAGACTTTAGAAGACATACAGCACTTAACTTTTCCTTTCTGTATGTTGTTTGAATTTTGTATCCTGCTTGAGAAGTCTTCCTCCACCTCTCATGAATTTAATGATAAACTGACCACTATGTACATGTACATTTTTAAAAGTAAAAGACAATTACAAGAACTCTTATCACAAATATGCCTCTAGACTTTTGAAAGATGGGTAGAGCAGAAGCTGAAGCTTTCAGTTGTGGTTGACATCATTTTTGTTTGAGAGGATTTTTGCAGGTATCCAGACAGGGAAGCCAGCCCTAGAAGAGATAAGAATGAAAATTGTGTGCAGATTTACTTCATCAACCTAGAACTGGACTTTGGGGAATCTAATGCCAGAAAGTTCAATATCAGTATATTTAAAACACAGTAAAATTTGGGAAGAGCTTTCCAGCAATAGTCAGTCCAATTCCAGGTGTATAAAAAGCTTAAGGTGTGATTGCATATAAACTTTTATTTTTACAAAGTACTTGTGACCCTGAGAGTGAATTTTATGTTAAAACCCTAGAATCTAGTGTGGTCTTTGAAAGATAACATAGAGGTCAGCTGGCCATAAAATACATTAAACATCTTCCTTAAGAGAGGGGAGAGTCTGGAATAACCATTCTGGGAAATTTGGGTGAGGTCTGCCTCCAGAGATGCAAAACAGTCACTGTTCACTAACAAAATCTACTCTCAGTTTTCTGGATGGAATGTAGGCATTTGATTTACATCTCCTTCAATGAGGAAACACCCTGGGTGATTAATATTCCTGGGTCTCTGAGTGCTTCTCTGTGAGTACAGTAGGGCCCTCTGTGCTCCCAACAATTGTAGAATTCTTTATTCTTTCCCTTGGACTGTCAGTTCCTGGGCTCTCTCATAGTTGTCTCTGAGAAAGACATGATGTTATTTGCATGTATCCTCCTAAAAACATGCTTTGGAAATTTAATCCCTTATGTGAGGGTATGAAGATGTGGCCCTAAGGAGAAGATTTTATGTTGCAAAGAGAGTTGTACCTTTGTCATCTTACTTACTTCTCTCTCTGTTGTTGTTATTGTTGTTCTTATTGTTGTTATTGTGCACATGGCTGCCTGTATGAGTTACTGGGTGGCTACAGGTCAACGCTGCTGTTTTCATTGATCACATTCCCCAACTTAGAACTCACTGATTTTGCTAAGCTAGTTGGCAATTTCCTTGGACACCGATTTGTTCTTAAAGGTCTTGAGTCTGCACACTCGATCTCCTGCCTTTTTTTTTTTTTTTTTTTATATGTTCCCTTTCTTTCTTCTGCCCTCTACTATGGTTAGATGTAGTAAGAAAAATTCTGCTAAGCTCTCTGATCTGTGAATGTGGAACATTTAAAAGCCTCAAAAATGAAATACTAGTTCTTTACAGGTGACTTAATCTCAAGTTCCAAAATAAATAAATGGTTTTCATTGGAGAATGCTGTTTGTTTATAACTTGCTTGTTTCGTTCCGGGGATACTTGTTATTACTATAAAGTTAAAAATCCAGGAGTTAGGGAGATGACTAAGTCAGTAAAGTGGTGGCTGCAAACACAGGAGGACCTGAGTTTGAACTACAGCATCTACTCAAATGTTAGGCATTGTGGTGCATGTCTGCATCCCAGCACTTTGCATAAGCAGATCCTGGAACTAACTGACAGCTTAGCAAAATCAATGAACTCCAGGCTCTGTGAGAGTGATTCAAGAAGACATCAACATTGATTGACATGTGGCCTTTCAGTGCATGCTCACATGTACATAAGCACCAACCCACATGAATACATACCTATAACATATACATGTATACACACAGTAACAATAATGATGTCAATAAATAAAAATAAAACAATCGTGAGAGAAGATAGGCAAATGTCAAGGTAAGAATTTTCTCAAATAATCTCAAAACTTCTGCCAGGAGATGTAGTGCGGAGGAAGAAGAGGAATATATTCTAGCCCTAAGTAGCCAATGTCATATTGGCTCATCAGAGGGGATACTTGGTGCTGTTTCCTTCTATGCAATTTAATTTACATGACTTGTTGACAGATCACAGACAGTCTGGAGTATTATCTTGAAGTAAACATTGCCAGAACAATGTGCAAGAAAACTGCAGGAGATGATGAAAACTGCTTGTTTCAACATGATCCTAAAATGAAAAAGGTATGTGGTTGAAATTAAATTTAAAATTGCCCTGGTCCCACCTATGTAATGGAGAACATTGAGAGGACAGTTGAGACACATTTACTAGTTTCTCATTTAAACTTTATTTGATATGGTGGTAGACTGCAGACCTGAGATGTTGTTTCTATTATCTATCATTGACACCATCCTACCGCATTCTATAAGACATATACATACATATATCTACATGTACCCAGGGAGACATAAGCACACATAGAGATCCATATACAGGACACCTAAAAGTAAGCTTAAAGCAAAGCCAATTATCTATTCATTATCTATTGCTATTTTGTATTCTGGGCAGGGTTCTTCTGGGCAACTGTTCTGCTCCTATGGTATGTACTGGCAGGAATGTTCCAGACAAGTGGGTCAGTCACAGTCATACATGGAGTACTTCACAGAGGATTGGCTGATAAAGCTACTCAAACTTATTCCTTCTGTTTGGAGCTTCTCTGGCACAAAGTCATAGAGAAAATCTATCCTGTTCTTTTCCAGGACTAAAGGATGTCCTGGCATATAGATCTGTCCTTGCTAAAATCAGAGCCATCTCAGCCAAACTAGTATATATTCACCATTTTATATTAACTTTCTCATAAAGAGATGGTCCTAAGGGAATCTACCACTTGAATTTCTATTATTATTATTATATTATTACTATTGTTATTGTTATTGTTACTTATTACTCTCTCTCTCTCTCTCTCTCTCTCTCTCTCTCTCTCTCTCTCTCTCTCTCTCTCTCCCTCTCTCTCTCTCTCTCTGTGTGTGTGTGTACATGTACTTGTGCATTATCATGTTCATGCCAGAGGTTAATGCTGGGTGTCTTCCTCCTCTTTTTTATTTTACATTTTGGAGACATTGTCTTTCACCAAAGATGGAGCTTGCCATTTGGACTAGATGGGCTGATCAGGAAGCCCCCAGGATCCATATGTTTCTGTTCCCATAAAGCTGAGGTCACAGCTTTGTGATGCTGTTTTCCACGGGTGCTAGAGATCTAAATTCAGATTTACATGCTTATTCAGCAAGCACTTTACACACTGAGCCATCTCTGCAGCACTAACAAGCTAAAGAAGAGATAATTAGACCCTTCTATTAGTCCTGGGTAGTGGCCATCTTGGTAGATACCCTCATCTAAGTGGTACTAGGAGGGGCTGAGCCTGTGAAGAGCATGTCATGACCATCTCATAGAAATCCTTGATGCAGGGAATGTCAGGAAGAAATAATCTTGTCTGATTCTATTGAGCTTGCTGTTGTATGGAAGCCCTGGGAGCCCGTGGGGCTTCCTGAATGAGTCTGCATGTCCAACATACTACCCCATGTTCAGTCTTCTGACACATCATGTTATGGTTGAGGGTCATGATAGTTTATGTACTAGTGTTACCAGGCCTTGTGCTCAGATGAATTCATAGGGGCCAGTCCATCACAACAGGATCAGCACTAATGTCTAAACTGCATATTTTTGTGCAATTTCTTTGTCTCCTTTGTTTGAGGCTGTTATTCATGTCATATTGATGTCATAGTGGTATTTCAATTTTACATTTTATTCTAAGTTTATATGTATTTTTAGGAGAGAGAGTAGAAAAACAAAAGTGCTTATTGTCCACCATGAGCCTGGAGTGCCACTCCTTCAAGATTCTGAGACCAGGTCATGCATCGCTGTATAATTCTCTACTTGAAGGCTGTTTTGCTTGGTGTCTGGACAGTTTTTTTTTTTTTTTTTTTTTTTTTTTTTTTTTTTTACTTCTTCTCCTGAGAAGCAAAGGGCTCTGCACTATTCTTGTTTAATTGATTCTATGGGCAGGATCAACAGGGACCCAGGCACAGCAGATGGCCTTTATGGATCACAGGAAAGTGGGCTGTAGAGGAAGACAGATTTGTAAGACTGATCAGTTTCTGGAGTCTCTGGATTTAGACAGATTTTGTAAGGAAGGTTGGCTCCTCTGCCTGTGCATGTGTACAACATATATTTCTGTGGACCAGTGTACATGCATGCCATTCTTTATCTTATCTTTTGAGATAAGTTATCTCACAGAGCTCATTGATCACTAAGAGCTGGCCACTGACCTCCAGGATCTGTCTCTGTTCACGCTATGCTTAGGTTATAGATGTGCAGCTTTTTTATGTGGGTGCTGGAGATTCAAATTTAGGTGCTTTACTATGCATTCTCCACAGTTCCCTAAGTAACTGTTCTTTATATCTCTTTTAGATGATGTTTTGCATTTTTATCGTTAGCTCCAAACCATGGAAGTTTGAACTTAAAATGCTGAAGAAGCAATGCAACAATATCTAATCAGCATCCGGTACACTTTGCCATTCTCACTTTTCTTTTAAGTGAATAAAGATGACTGTAAGATAATGGGCCACCACAGATGACCTGCTGACTTTTTTTTTTTAAGTGTGTGCGTGTTCTTTGGATCTAGTGCTGAGAGTGTGTGATACTATTTTCTGGGGTTGGGTAGCCTTCTCACCCCCTCATATTAACCATTTGCCCTTCAAATCTGCTTCCCCAAATAAACACATAGAAACAAATAAACAAAAACAAAGCATACAAAACATCTCATCATGGAAAACTGTAGTAACACACTGTGACATACTCCAATATGTCTTCACTTGCAAATGTTCATTGCATGAGTCATTGGTCTGGTTCCATAAACTTGGTTTCTTTGACATTATCAGTATAGATCCTCACTAGGACTCCTTCAGGTTATCCTGTCCTATATCATGAAGATCCTGCATCTTTGGATCAGCAGGATAGGCCCTTTCACCTGTCCCAACTATTCATACCTGATATTGATTCTGGGGTAGGTAAGTTCATAGCCCTTGATCATAGGCTGGTAGCATGGTGGCTTTTCCTGAACCAGCAGAGTCAGCTGTCCAGCATGCTCTGGCTAGGCCATCCAATGCCATCATTGGCAGGAGGCAGGGTCGGTTCTCCTGCACTCATGCTCTCAGGGCATTGGGCTGTGGGTGGTAAGGAGGTCCACAGATCTCTGTCTGTCTTCGACCTCCCATGCTGTGCTGAATGGTGGTAGGCAAGGCTCTGCATCCATGGTCTGCCTGTCTTCTCTCTGAGCTGTGCTGATTGGATTTGATTTGGTTTTTAAGTGTCCTAGGTATAAAACAGCTTTGGTAACCAAGCCATGCAGGTATTAAGTTAGGATCAACAAAGAACAGCCATATGTTCTGCACCAGACTGATATAAGAACAACACCACCTACAAGGTGTCTCTTTTTTTCAGAGGTTTGTGTACATTTTTATATCTCTGAGCATATATATAGACATCTGTTGGATTTCCCACTGAGCAGAAGACACATACCTTGGGATGCCAAATTTTGAATGTTTGTCAGAAGGTCTTAACTTCTGGTTGGTCCTAGATAAAGGTAGGGTGTTCGTGCTGGTTCTCATTATCTGGGGCACATGTACTGGTAAGATAGAGAATGGAGGGAGAGCAGGGTTAAGGTCCCTTCATAGAGCCAGTCATTAGCCTTTGAAAGAATCACTGAAGTATCACCTACAGTGGGGAAAGCTCAGTCTGTTAAGCCTAACTTCCAGGGTCCACAGTGTTGTGGTGCTTCTCCCAAGCTGTATGCATGGGTTCACGGAAATGGTGCTGGAGAAGAGATGAGCTTTATCCCTCACACATACCTGACAGTTTTCAGTGTATTACTCTGTTTTGTACAGTAGTGACCTCGGTCCCAGAAAATGGAACACAGTCTCTTAGTTCAATTTTTCTTTCATCTATTCTCATCTCATGAGCTACAACACACCATCTCCATCCAATGGTACATTGTACTTAGGTTAGCCAAACTCAATACTTTTACAGTTGCACTATTCACTTTTGTTCTATTTTGACATGAATTCTTTTTCACATATATGAAGAATGATATGTGGTATGTGTACATGTATGTGTTGTCATGTGATACACATATATGTATGCATATGGAAGCCAGAGATTGTTGTGGGTTGTCCTTTTTTATCATGCTTCATCTTATTTTTTGACACAAGGTTTCTTTCTGAACCCAGAGCACACTGATTTGCCAACACATTACTGGCCAGTGAGCTCCAGCAATCTTTCTGTCTTTGTCTTTCCATAGTTAGGATCATACGCATGTGCCACCATGATTGTGGTGATACAAACATGGATTCTCATCCTTTCAAGACAAGCCACTTACCAACTGAGCCATGTTCCTGTGCCCTTAATGCCAATTTTTATTCAACATAAATGGCCTATTTTAAAAATGAGTTGTTTTCAGAGAAATGATTTCAAATTAACCAACTAATGTCAAATATGAGTGGGCAAAACTTTATTTAAAAGATCATCTGGTTTGTAATCATAAGGATCATGGGACTATGAAGAAATTCTGTTTTATGTCATCGGGACAAAAACACATATTGTCCCTAGTAGAATGCCATTCAAATATCTCTTTAAATTTGACCTTGGTGGTATTCTAAGTCTTGGGTAAATACGTATTGTGGTTGTAGGAGAATGGAGAGAGGGAACATGGTTGTGAACCTGAAAAGGACAGTTCTGTGCCAGGAGGCTGTTAACAAGGGGAGATGAGTGAACGCTGTAAGGTATATGCTTTCAGCTGACTCTAAAAGTTAACCATTCTTACGGTCATTCAGCTGTATAATACACTGTTGGTTTCCAGAAGGTGTTACTGGAAAAGACACATCTGACTGAAGCTACCCAAGAACTGAAAACTCTTCTTCAGAGAATGTCTCCCCTTATCTCTGTGGGAAAGTTGCTTCTATCTTCCTGTCCCCCTTGCAAAAGTAGCTTTTCGTTATCTATCTCCTGGGAAAGTAGCCCTTTGCAATCTTCCCCCTTCTCCACTGAAAAGAGGCCTTTTCTTTCCTAGCAATTAACCACAGAATCAACCATTCTTGGGAAAGGAACTAAAAAGATTTGGGGCACTGAGTTTTCTAATCAACCTTTCCCCCCCTTCAGATTCACAGAATTCAGAACATTCTAGAGATAGCAGCCCTGCCTTGGTATCAGAGAGTAGATATAAGATTCAGAAGTTTCTAGCTACCCTGATGCTAGGCAGCCTCTTTGACACTTTTTAGACCCCCTACATATTGGTGTGGATTCCTTGTCTGTCTGTCTGTCTATTTACTATGTGTATGAGAACACATGCATGAGCACGCACACTTTAATATGCTTCAGCGGACAACTTGGGGGGAATCTGTTTGTCCTTCTACCAAAGGGTTTTGGGAATAGAACTTGGATGCTCATGGTTGGTAGCAAGAGTGTTTACCTGCTGAACCATCTTGCTATTTTTTTCATGCTAGTCTCTTACCCACAACTTCTAGGTAAATGGTCTTTGTTGGCCATAGGCTCCATCTTTTTTGTTTGCCTGCTCTCTAAAAAGGCTTTCCCCTGTCTTAACATTTTTTTCCAAATTAGCCAGGGACTGTTCTGTCTAAGTCTCAGAACTTGGAGCTCTGTCTTTCTTGTATGTGCTATGATGCTAGAGAAGAAAGAGGATGGTTCTGAACAATGGAGCACTTCTCTCTTCTGGGTGAAGGTGATCCCAGGTTTGCTTTCTGTGGAGACCATGGTTCATGAAAGAGCCTGCATGTTCATGCTCACAGATCCCTAGAAGGTGCAGCTACTGTGAATCACAGAAATGCTCTGATTCAACAGAGGCTACAGAGACCATAAAGGCATTCTGAACTAGTATTTAGCACATTATTTCCAAAGGGGAAAAGATAAGTATTTGGGTGTTTTAGGGGTGTGGCATGGGATCTCTTTCCCAATAACTCAGTGTTTTGAAAGCAGCTATTAGCAAAGTATAGACAAAGGAGGATGGGTCAATAAGCCACATTCACATACAGATAGTGACTGAAAACGATTCTTGGCACAGAGTTGACAATATCTGACAGTAAAAAACTGACGGGGGAAATCATATACAGCCAGAGCAAAGCAGACAGAAAATGGGTTCCACCTCCAGGAAGGAGACAGGCTCTGGTTGTGTGTGAACATAACATGGGACCACTCAGCATAAAGGTGTGTGAAGATAGCAGAGTTTATATTAAATAAGATGTGATCAAGGCATACTAGTTCACTATTGGAGAAATAATTGCTGAGAATTTTCTTAGGCAAATGGATGGAACTTGAAGCTATCATCCTGAGTGAGGTAACCCAGTCACAAAAAAAAAAAAAAAAAAAAAAGAAAGAAAGAAAGAAAGAAAGAAAGAAAGAAAGAAAGAAAGAAAGAAAGAAAGAAAAAGACAGAGGAAAATAAAGCGAAGATAAGGGAGCAGAGCTGCAATGCTAAGAAATGAGAGAATGCAGATAAAGATTCAAGGCTCTTCCAGGATGGTCCTGAGCATTCAGCTGAGCCTCTGCTTACAGAGAGAAAACACAGAATGACAGAATGTGGTACTGTGACATCAGCAGATGCTTGGGCCCTGGGTCTGAGTGACTCATGCCAAAATAAGGGACTAAAAGCAGAAACGGGCTGGTGCATTCGGCCTGGTGGGGGTTGGGGGCAGAGACACTGGTTGCAGGGATAATGACAACAATATGACTGACACAATGAAAGGACCTAATTGGTCAGTTGCTATTGGACTTGATGTTTGATATTAATTTTGGAACAGAAGCCAAATAATGTTAATTTCTGATGTCATTTGTATGAAGGACATTTAGGGAAGCAGAGCTAAAACTTTGGCAGTACTATGCATGCAATTTGAGCTTCATGAATGAGGGGGGACTTCATAGGCAGTCAGGGTCCCAGGATCTGGGATGAGAAACAATCTCTGAGGATGTTTCCAGGGACACCCCAAAGAGTACTGTAATTGCTCCCAGATCTTAACCCCAGGTCCTAAGCACAGCCACAGTGCAGTACAGGCTCCTTGAATCCTGCCTTGGTTTTGAGGCCTATATCATCTTCTTGTTCTGCTAGGCTTGGGGCACCAGAGCTGGTAATGGTTGGCTTCTATGGGTTCCCTTCCTTCCGGCTGGATTTAGGATAAGCTTCTCTATTTCTGAATAGATGCTTGTTAATTTGAGCCGGCAAGTAGCCTCCTATCCTTGTCCCTTGTCTTGGCCTAAGAAATTCACACAGGTTCATGTGTGTGAAGGGGGCAGTTTTCTACTCTTCAGACTAGTTGCCTACTCAAGTTAGAATTCCCACCTAGGATTAGATAGATTACACTGGAATAAGAAATATACAATCCTACCTCAGTTGAGTACAGAAAGGTTTTCTTGGGCACATGTCCATACAGCTCAACCCAGGTAGCCTTCCTTGGTGGTCTGTTCAGAGCTGCCAAGAAAGAGTGAGAAGTGGGAAGGGGAGAGCATAAAGCTTATAAGTTTTATATTATTTTGAAAAAAAGTAGAAAGTACTTTATGATTATATTGGATGGGGTAATTTAGTCTGCAAAACTACTTAAACAGGGTGGCTGACTGCATCTGTCTGGTCTCTCTGGCTTCTGTTCTACTTGCTCTTCTAACACTGTGTTTGTGAAATAAAGGGTGTATTAGTTCTAACATGGTTGGGGCTTGCTATTTTCTTGTAGCAGAATTACAGGTTCTGTTTTATATTCTGACTCAGTGGCAGGTGCATGTGGGATGAAAACTATGGTAATTTCTCTCTCTGCATCTATGGTTTGCATCTATGATTTGATAGATGTTTTTGTCTTGAGAACAGAGTCTCAGGACATAGTCCAGGCCACCAATGAACTCATTCTTATATCTCTTCTTCTCCAATTCTGGGACTATAGACATGCAATATACTGTAAATTATTATAACTTCCTGAGCATTTTTCTGAATTTCAGTCTCCATCTGTCTTCCTCAGATACTCTCCCCACTAGATATGATCAGGCACCATTACTGTGGTTGAAGATGTTGATTTCATTTCATTCATTACCTTTTCCTTAGGGAAATTTGGAAGATGCTTGGGCAGCAATGAAAGATTGTGTGTGTGTGTGTGTGTGTGTGTGTGTGTGTGTGTGTGTGTGTGTGTGTGATTCTGACAACTGAGAGGAGAAGTCTGTGCCCAAGCTGAATAGATTATGGGTTGGTGTTGTGCCTGATAGACTCCTGTGGGACTGACGGGCTGAGACAGACAAAGCTGAGGCTCTGGAGTTCTGGCACCATGTCCTGTCTACTGGGAAAGAAAGCTCTGCCTCAGGTCATGCTGCTACTTTTGCTGAGCTTTCAGGTTTTCATCACTCCTGTCTCAAAGGCCGATGAAGAAACAGACAAATCTTTTGATTTCATTCCCACAGTGGAATTTGCTGTGAACGCATTCAACCAGAAAAGTCAGGATGAGTATGCCTACAGGATGGAACATATCCTGAGTTCTTGGAGGGAGGCAGTAAGTGACATTTTTGCTGTCTTGTCAGAATGTATCTGCTAGTCAGTGAAGGATGGGGAAGGGCAATCCACCTTTTGCAAGTTGTCCATAACCTAATTCAGTCAGTTTCAATGTTTAACATACATTTTCATTACACACTTAAAATTTTAGACAATTTCTTATCCTCACACAAGAAAACCATGTCTTTTTAAAAATTGCTTTGACACACTGTTTAAAATCAAATTTTAGAGTGGGCATGTCTTTCTAAAGATTTTAAAATTATATTTTTATTTATTTATTCATGTGTGTGTGTGTATGTGTGTTGTGTGTGTGTGTGTGTGTGTGTGTGTGTGTGTGTGTTAACATACACATTTTCCAGAAAACAAATTCTGTAATCTTTTCCCACCATGTATGTATTGAATATTGAGTTCAGGCTGTCAGCCTTGGTGGCAAGCACCTTTATTTGATGAACCATTTCACTGGCTACAGACCGACACTTTTAAGCAAGTAAACCCCCCCCCAAAAAAAGATTCACACAAAGTGGTGATAGATGAAGCTAAAAAAATATATCAAAAGACACATAAAGAAAAGATAGTTGGCAAAGACGGAGAGAGTAAAACAGAAGATAAACAGTAGAGTTGGGTGCTGAGGATTCATGGAGCACAGAGAAACCCACTAATGTTCCCTAGAGGTCCAGGTACAGTTGCTCTTCTCATTCCCACTCAGACCACTCATCACATTAGACCTTGTCTCTTATTCTATAATGCTCCTGCAGAGTGTAGTCGGGATGGCAATACTCATCTCCAACTTTGCAATTTTGGCCATAGGGGAGGGACATTCTATTTCCCCTTCCCTGGCAAGAGAAAGGCAGAGGGGTTCCAGCACAGCCCAATGTTGAAGTTTCTGAGATCTCTGTGCAGCCCCTAACAAATTTTCTAAAGCACACACTGCAGAAGGAACAAAGCATCTCCTGAAACACTGCTCTGGACTGTGCTTATATTGCAGATGTTTGACTTATAGCTCAGTTGAGAAAGTATCTGGAGATTTTTCTCCATGTATTGGGGCTGATTATCCAACAACTGATAGAGCAACCACCCTTCCAAAACATGTTGTGACTCTGGGAATGGAGATATAGGATAAGATATCTGTAGAGATAATAGTATGCACACATCTTGACTTTTCTGCTTTCTAACAGGCTTACTCTTGAATCTTAACTCCCTAATCTAGAGACTACTGCTCTGGCTTCTGTCTTCATAGAGTTGACTCTAAACCCCGAGGAACTCCATTTGGAGTTGATTCTGGGTTTTTTCCTATATTGAATGGAGTCACAGAGCCTCTTAAGAGGCAAATGGGTCTGTTAATTTTATTTTTTTCTAGTTTCAGGTAAATTTCCCAACTATTTTTTCCATGAGGCTTCAGCTGCAGAGAACCATATGCAAGAAATATGAAGAAAGCCTGGACATTTGCCCCTTTCAGGAGAGCCGTGATCTGAATAATGTAAGGCAGGACACAAGCCCTCTTAATTTTCACAGCAATGGGTGCTGCAGCGGGACAGGGTGGGGTGCAAGAGCAAGTGACAGAGCCATGTCTAGGACACAAGGATAGGCAGGTGCTCCTTAGGGCTCTCTAAGCCACTATGTGGAGGTAACAGGCATCCCAATGAAGCATATGCAGAGCACTAACCAACCTGAGCTCTCAATACTACCCACTGCTTCACTGTAGCTGCTTCCTGGATTCTATAGCCTTACAATGCTTGTGTCTTTTTTGATCCTGTGTTCTGGATATATGAAGGGTTACCCATTGCCTCATCTTCAGTATCCTTCAATGGCTTCAGTAGAAGTCTGGTAGGCTCTAATATAACTTTTGCCTGAATGTGCAACTCCTAGGGTCCTAACCTGACACAATGTCTGAAAGTGAAAGTTGAAGAGGAGCCCCACTCTCTTCCCTTCCAGGACTTGCCTTGGGGCACTTGCTCTGGGGAACCAGGACAAGGTAAAGCTTGACTATGAGGACAACCCCATATAGCATTAGTTGAGCATCTTATCAGAGTCTTCACTAATACATTATTTGATAGGCTGAACCTAAGGGTGGCTTGTACTAGTTTCATTTGTGTTGCTTTGATAAAATAGCCTGACAAAAAGCACCTCTTGGGAGAAAGGGTTTATTTTGCTCACAACTCCACCATGTTCATCATATCAGAGACTTCAAGGCAGCAGGAACTTCAGCAAGTTAGTTATATGACATCCACTGTTGATGCAAAGTTTCTCCTTTGGCTTCCAAGCTCCTGAAATAATGACTCTGAGACTCAATTATATTTACAAAAACCTTGGCCATAAGCTTTGGTTGGTTCCTTTATTAGATCATAATTAAATATTCAATTTGTTCTAATCTAATTTCTGCCATGTGATTAGTTACCTCTGCTCAGCTCTCATGCGTCTTATCCTCTTTTATGTCCCTAGGAGACTCCTCCTGCACTCCACTCTATTCCAGAATCCTCTCTGTCCACCAGATGTTCCAACTTCTATTCTACCATTTTTATAGTCTTTTTATTGACATGATGTATCAATACAGTACAAAAATTATACAATCCATGGTCAGAAATAAAAGTGAATAAATACAGGTTTCTAGAACTTAACTTACTCTTGACACTCTAATACAGCTCAGATTTCAAACCCAGGGGAATGGTGCCATTAACAGTAGGCTGGGTATTTCCATAATTAATATAGTCAAGATAACTCTCCACTGACAATCTTACAGGCCAACGTGATCTAGGTCATCTCTCACTAAGATTCTCTTCCCAGATGATTCTAAATTGTTTTAGGTGGCAATTAAAACTAATTAATTATCACAGCAGATAAACTTTAAAAAATTCCTTTTATTGGCTATTTTATGTATTTACATTTCAAATGTTATCCCCTTACCCCTTCCTCCTCCCCTTGCTTCCATGAAGATACTCCTATTCCCAATCACTCTCATCTCAGCACCTTGGTGTTCCCCTACACTGTGAAAACAAGCCTTCACAGGACCAAAGGCCTCTGCTTCTCTTGATGACAGACAATGCTAACCTCTGCTACATATGCAGCTGGAGCCATGGGTATCTCCATGTGAACTCACTGGTTGGTGTTTTAGTCTCTGGAAGCTCTGGAGGATTTGTTTGTTGATATTATTGTTCTTCATATGGGGTTGTAAACACTTTTAGTTCCTCACTTCTTTCTGTAGCTCCTCCATTGGGTCCCTATGCTTGGTCCGATGGTTAGCTGCAAGCATCCTCATCTGTATAGCTCTGGCAGAACCTCTGAGGATGCATCCATATCAGGCTCCTGTCAGCAAAGCACATCTTGGCATCAGCAATAGTGACTGAGTTTAGTGGCTGCATATAGGATGGATCCACAAGTGAGGCAGTCTCTGGATGACCTATTCATCAGTCCCTGCTCTGGTCTTTGTTCCTGTATTTCTCCCAGTGAGTATTTTGTTCTCCCTTATAAAAAGGACGGAAGCATACACATTTTGGTCTTTCTTCTTTATGAGCTTCATATAGCCAGTGAATTGTTTCATAGGTATTCCGAGCTTTTGGGCTAGTACACACTTATCAGTGAGTGCATACTGTGTGAGTTCTTTTATGATTGAGTTACTTCATTCAGGATGGTATTTTTTACTTCCACCCATTTACCAAGAATTTCATGTAGTTATTGCTTTTAATAGCCGAGTAGTACTCCATTGTGTACCACAATATTTGTATCCATTCCCCTGTTGAAGTGAATCTAGGTTCTTTCCACCTTCTGGCTATTATAAATAAGGCTGCTATGGACATAGTGGAACATGTGTCCATGTTATACATTGGGGCATCTTTTGGGTATGTGCCCGGGTATAGCTGGGTCCTCTGGTCCAATTTTCTGAGGAACCTCCATAATGATTTTCAAAGCAGTTGTACCAGCTTGCAATCCACCTACAATGGAGGAGCATTCCTCTTTCTCCACATCCTTGCCAGCATCTGCTATCACCTGAGCTTTTGATCTTAGCCATTCTGACTGGTATGGGGTGGAATCTGAGGGTTGTTTTGATTTGCATTTCCCTGATGATTAAGGATGATGAACATTTCTTTAGGTGCTTCTCAGCCATTTTGTATTTTTCAGTTGAGAATTCTTTGCTTAGCTCTGTACCCCATTTTAAAAATAGGATTATTTGATTTTTCTGGAGGCTAACTTTTTGAGTTCTTTGTATATATTGAATATTAGTTCTCTATCAAATGTCAGATTGGTAAAGATCTTTCCCCAATCTGTTGATTGCCATTTTGTTTCATTGACAGTGTCCTTTGCCTTACAGAAACTTTGCACTTTTATGAGGTCCCATTTGTTGATTCTTGATCTTAGAGCATAAGCCATTGGTATTCTGTTCAGGAAAATCTCCCCAGTGCCTATGTGTTCTAAGCTTTTCACCACTTTTTTTAATCTATTAGTTTCAGTGTACCTGGTTTTACATGGAAGTCTTTGATCCACTTGGACTTGAGCTTTGTACAAGGAGATAAGAATGAGTTGATTTGCTAACTGCATTATATGCTATTGTATGCTAACTGCAAGTTGAACCTGTACTATTTGTTGAAAATGCTGTCTTTTTTTTTATTGGATGTTTTTAGCTTCTTTGTCAAAGATCAAGTGACCGTAGGTGTGTGAACTCATTACTGCATCTTCAACATTATTCCATTGATCTACCTGCTTGTCTCTGTACCAATACCATGCAGGTTTTTATGACAATTGATAAGTAATACAGCTTGAGGTCAGGTATGGTGTTTACCCAAGAAGGGTTTTTTTTTTTTAATTGTTGAGGATAGTTTTTACTCTCCTGGGTTTTTTGTCATTCCAAGTGAATTTCAAATGTCTCTAACTCTATGAAAAATTGAGTTAGAATTTTGATGAAAATTGCATTTGTATTGTATCTGTAGATTGCTTTTGGGAAGATGGCCATTTTTATTAAATTAATCATGTCAGTCCATGAGCATGGGAGGTCTTCCCATCTTCTGAGATCTTCTTCAATTCTTTTCTTCAGAGACTTGAAGTTCTTGTCATACAGATCTTTCACTTGCTTGGTTAGGATCATATTAAGATAGTTTATATTATTTATGACAATTGTGAAGGGTGTCATTTCTCTGCTCTCTTTCACAGCCTGTTTTGACTTTGAGTATAGGAAGGCTACTGATTTTTTGAGTTAATTTTATATCCACCCAGTTTGCTTAAGTTGATTATTAGCTGTAGGAGTTCTCTGGTAAAATTTTTGGGGTCACTTAAGTGTACTATCACATCATCTGCAAATAATTATATTTTGACTTCTTTCCAATTTTTATCCCTTTGACCTCCTTTTGTTGTCTAATTGCTCTGGCTAGAACTTTCAGTACTGTATTTAATAGGTAGGGGGAGAGTGGGCAGTTTTGTCTAGACCCTGATTTTTATGAGATTGCTTCAAATTTTTCTCAGTTTAGTTTGATGTTGGCTAGTGGTTTGATGTATATTGCTTTTTACTATGTTTAGGTTTGGGCCTTGAATTCCTGATCTTTCCAAGACTTTTAACATGAAGAGGTGTTGAATTTTGTCAAATACTTCTCAGCATCTAATGGGATAATCCTGTGGGATTTTTTTCTTTGAGTTTGTTTATATAGTGGATTTCACTGATAGATTTTTGTATATTGAACCATCTCTGCATCCCTGGGATGAAACCTACTTGGTCACACTGAATAATCCTTTTGATGTGTTCTTGAATTTGATTTTCAAGAATTTTATTGGGTATTTTTTTCATCGATGTTAATGAGAGAAATTGGTCTGAAGTTCTGGGCATAGTCCAGTTATGAATTACCTGAAACCTAATTTTAAATGGGAAATCTTTAAGGAGATTCTCAATAAAGGTAAGGGAACTCAACATGGAAGTCAATGGAGCCTGCTGTTGGGAGAAGTTCACCCATGGCTTCTAACTGCATCAAGAGAGCACTGAACACAATGGGTCTTGTGGGAGCACCACCTACTCAGTAGGTGCTTATTATGTTGCTGGAGGCCTTCTTAGGACCCTATATCTGCCACAAACTTAAGACAAAGAGAAATTTTAGACAGAAATAAAATTTACAGTTCTTATTTAGGCAAGGAAGAATATATGCTCCAGATAATGATCAATGAATAAACTGTGTTCCAGCATTGTCTTTATTAGACTTACAATTGCTGTGATGAAACATCACAACTAAAAGCAACTTGGAGAAAAAATGGTTTATCCCAAGTCACAGTCCATTAATGGAAGCCAAAATAGGAACTCAAACAGGGCAGGAACCTGACACAAGAGTTGGTTCAAATGCCATGGAGAAATACTGCTTACTGGCTTCCTCCTATGGCTTGCTTAGTCTACTTCCTTATAGAACCTAGGGCCACCAACCCAGTAATAGCAACAATGGGCTGGGTTTCCCCCATCAATCACTAGCTTTCAGAATATCCTTCATCCAGATATGATACAGGGATTTTTTTCAGTTAAGGTTTCTTCTTTTCAAATGATCTAGCTTGTGTCATGTTGACATAAAACTACCTGGTACAAGCATCATGACAAGTAAGATTTTTAAGACTAAAAAGTGGATGTAAGCTGAAGAAACACCATGTTGACTATGGCTAAATATTTGATTATTTGTACACTATGTTATAGGTGGGTCCCAAGTGTCTGTCTTCTGGGGACAGGGTGTAATAGAAGGTTGTAGGAAATTTGCAGTATTTAGACCAGGCATGTCATGAAGTGCTAGGGTGCTAGGTATTTGCTTTTCTTTCTGTGTGAAAAGCTCCCATTTAGGAAAGTTTTTCTGTGATGTTTTCAAAAACTGACACCTTTACTTCCAAGACAAAAGAGCTGTGTTTTGATGTACATGGTAAGCAAGCTGTCTTAGTTTGGTTTCTGTTGCTGTAATAAATATATGGCCAATGGCAACTTGGGGCAGTTGTGAGCTGCCTATTTTGTGTGCTGGGAGTCATAGTCAGGTTGTTTGCAAGAGCAAATCATGTACTTAACTCTTGAGCCTGAGAATTCCTTTTTTAAAAAATTTTAGTGACACACCATATTTGGTCATATTATTTTCTGTAATTTATGTATTGCTGATTTTGTCTTGTTAATATTTTTTCATTTATTTTTTGAATATTGTTGAATTCTTATTGTTCTTTATTTAGAATATGCCCATTGTTATATTTTCTGTCAAAATTATTTTTACTTTATTTGATAGATATGGAAATGTTGCACTCTGCTGTTTTACTAGAAGCCAAAGGAAATTTGATTTCAAGATTGGGTAAAATTAAGATTATTTTCTCCGTTATTGTTTGGTGGACCTAGGAAACATTTTATTTTTGAGTTTTTTTGAGGAAATTTATTTTTATGATTTATTTATTTAAATGACTTTTGGTCTATCCATAAGTATCATATTTCCAGAGTCATTTAATGTGTATTTTTCAAATGTTTGTTAATTTAACTATAATTTAAAATATATTATCATAAAATATTGCAACTTTTCTCATCATTTATTACTGTGACAATTTACACATATAAAAAGTGCAAATGAAACAAATATATATGCAAAGAGTCCTGAGTCACCTTTTAAAAAGGTTGCCTTTTTTTCCCCCAAATTCAGGCACACCTTGAGTGAAGTTTTGTTGCTGGTACAAAGGAGAAGCCCAGTTTTTCCTAAAATTAACTATGGGCAGGCAGTTTGCCATAATCTCCCATGGCATGGTTACCATAAATCTAAGGTTTCATGCACACACTTACTTGCATCTGTGGGGCCACATCAATTGTACATCTTGCTCCTTTTCCAGTGACTCTTCCTCTGCCTGGACATGTGAGTTTTATTTATTTATTTTTAAAGATTTATTTATTTATTTCAGTACACTGTCTCTGTCTTCAGACACATCAGAAGAAGGCATTAGATACCATTACAGATGGTTGTGAGCCACCATGTGGTTGCTGAGAATTGAACTCAGGACCTCTGGAAGAGCAGTCAGTGCTCTTAACCACTGAGCCATCACTCCAGCCCTGTGAGTTTTATAAAAATTTAATATTTATTAGTTTTCTTATACCTACACACAAAAGAATTTTTTTTTATTCTGTTGAATATAGAGACTGATTTTGGGGAAATGGCCAATTTTAGAATCAAGGGTCTTCAAGTGCACTGGCATGAACTATTCTTTATTGTCTCTCTTTCACTCTCAGTAACATTTGAGTACTTCCCACTTAAAGACAACACACCTAATTTTATTGATTTCTTACATAAGTCCATGTTTTCTGTTTTTTGTTAGTTAGTTTGTTTGAGACATGACCTCTCTACAGAGTACTGGTTGTCCAGGAACTCACTATGTAGACCAGGCTGGCTTCAGCTCAGAGATCTCCTGCCTGTGCTTCCTAAGTGCTGGAATTAAAGGCATGTACCACCACACTCAGCCTGTAAGTTCATGTTTTAATTTGAGAGTATGTTGTTCTTACTGGTTATAATTATTTAAGATACATATTATCTTAAAACCATAAATTTCACTTTTTGTGTTTAAAATCATTATTGATATTTTTTTGATAATGTTATATATATTTATCAGACATTTTGAGTACTTTCTTCCTACACATTCTCTTATCTTCTTCCTACTTACTTCAACCCCTCTTGTTTCTACCCATCCTTTTCCCAGATTCATGACTCTTGGTTTTGCTGTGGGACCATTTAGTTAAACCATTTGTGTGATCACTGGACTGGAACTATGCACTGGATCCAGGTATGGTTATCAGTGGGTCTACAACTGAAAGCAATGAATCTGTTGCCCTAAATTTATATCTAGAATATAGTTTAGCAGTGAGAAATAAGGACCCCCCAGTCTCTCTTTATCCTTGCCTATCTTTATTATTGTCATCCAAATTGTTGAAAATTGATGATTTGGTTGTCCAAAAGATGTCATTCCACAGCCCTTCTCCCTATCTTCCACTTCTTAACAATTTTCTATTCTTTCTTTTGAGCTGTGGTATAGTTTATGTGTCTTGTTTAGTGCTGAGCACAAAACTAAAACTTTTAGGCAGAGAGTGGAGCTGTAAGACTGCCTTCATTACAATGTAGTGAAAAATAGAAGCTTCTCTGATTAGGGTTGATAGTGGTAGTTGCCTCTGGATGTTAATGTGTATATTTAGAAGGTGGATATTTTTGACACAGGATCTCATATACCTTAGAAAGTGGTGGAAAGGCAGATAGTGAAGTATGGCAGGGCAAGAGAGAGGCATGGGCAGGGGGGGAGAGGAGAGCTACTTTCACTGACAGACTTCCTCCAACAAGGCCAAACCTACTTCAAAAAGGCCACTACCTTCTAATCTTTCTAATTCTATTGAACAGTTACTCTCTCTGGTGACTAAGCATTCAAATATACGAACTTAAGGAAGCCATTCTTATTCAAACCACCACTGTAGGTACTGATAATTAGTGAACACATATCCATGAAAATAAATCTTATAATTTTGGTTGTGAACCTAGCTTTTAACAGATGAACCATCTCTCTGGCCCCATGAAAAGGAATCTTAAGTGTTATCTGAAGAGTGTGTTATTTAATGTAGAAAGGATAAAGGCCTCTTTCTGGAGTCCAGAGTACAGGCTATGGAGCTTTTTCCTGTTAGAAATCTTGGTGATTAGTGTGAGATTTTCTGTGGAATTGGTGGCCTGAAATTGGCAGGCTGATATCTGCCTCCTTCCCGGTGGACGTGTGTGGTTCCCAGACTTGACCTTTCTACACCTGCCTTGTATAAATGGGCACTGATGGGTGCCATGCCCTGACACAGACTGGGGAGGTGCTGGGGCTTTAGATGGAATAAGTACCTGCAAACACAAGCACAGGTCTCTTGGTGTCAGAGATGGGCAACTATGGTCAAAGGCCAAAGTGGTCACTACTTACTTTTCAACAGTCCTTTTGAAACACTGCCACTCTCATCAGTTTCTGCATAGTCTATGATTGACAAGAAACAAAGGCAAAATGGAGATAGTTGGAATAAATATCCAGATACTCCAAAATGTCAGAATAGTTATTCTCTGGCTTCTTTGGAGTATGTGCTGTCTCATATAGGACTTAGTGGTCTTCTGGTTCATCAGTGTTTCTCAAATATGAATTACAAAATGTCCTCTAAAGATTATTAGATGTGGGTCCCCTTTGAAGGGCTAAAGTTTCTAGTGTTGTCCATTACTAATTGGTGCCAAGGAGATGCTGCTGCTATTCTTTGTTGGGGGACCACTCCCTGAACAGTGAGAGTATGGTCTAGCCTCCATGTACCAACTTCAGAGACTTGAGAAAAGATATGTGATGAATTTCCTCAAGAGCAACGATCATCTGTGCTGAGAGGAACTTGAGGCTTGCCTTCCTCCACAATGTGCATGTGATGCCCTGGTAGGGCAGATAGGTAAACAATCATTCATATCTCTGGCCATATGGGTTATGTCATGAGACCACAGTTCAGATGGACCATAATGGTAGTATCTGGGTCAACTCACGAGGTCTAGAAGAGTGGTCACCAAGCTACCCTGCTGAGATAACTCCACTGAGTGCTCAGCTTCCATTCTCATGTCTATGGCCCACAAACCTTACTACATGCTATTTAATGATCTAATCTCTATGACAAATCTGTACAAAGGAACATTTGTAAAATGCCAGGACATGAAACCACAGACACTTGCAGAGCTTCTTAAGCCTGTAATTGCTGATTCTGATGAATGGCAGGTATCTTTAGGAAAAGGAGCAGGCCAGGATCAATGCTGTAGGTATATCCTTATGGTGGATCCCAGTCAGAACAAGTCATTTTCAACAGGTTGAATTGTTTTGAGCCTGGGCTGCTGATGCTGAAGGAACAGATGAGGATCTAAGGAAACAATCAAAATGAGACAGAGGGTGGGAGAGGCTCAGGAAGCTTGTGGTTTGTTGTCAGAAAAATTCTCTACTCAACCACATCCCATTCTTAGCTAGCAGTTGGAAGAAAAGGGTTCTGGTCTACAGGTGTAACCACCAACTCAAACTCTACTTGAGGTCAAGCTGTCTGCATCTGGACTTCCCTTTGATCCAACAGGCTTTCTTATTGTTCCCACCCAATTTGTGCCCCCAAGAAACCTTTTGGATTGTTGCTTTGTGATACAAGGTCCTAGGAACAGTAGTGGATATTCTGTATCAGGAGGTGTTGACTATTATCAGATTTAAGTCAATATTTAAGGTATTAATTATTTTTGATAAGGGGTCAACTGCCCCTGAGTGAGGATATTCCCAGAAAAATGCTACCCCAAACAACTGCTGGAGCTTCTTCAGGGCATAGGGCCTGGAGGGAAGACAGTGGACCCCCCCATCTCACTCCCTTTTCAGGCTGTGTATCAGTGAAGGGTTCATAATATAACAGCAGAATTCAGTACGTTCTTTCTCCTGAATCCAGGGGAAGATTAGATAAAAACCAGACAAAGAACATCTGTTACCCAGACTTAGCATGCAGGACCAAAGAAAACACAGGCATTCTGAAGCCATGGTGCCTAAGGAGTAGACAGCTACTATTCTGAATGGTCAACATTGGAGAAACAGGTTGGCCAGATCTCTGTGGCCTGCATCTTTTTGGGACTCTTTTACCATTAAACTTAAGAAGGGCTTTTAGAAGTTTGTCACTGGTCCCTCCTCGGGTCTCTAAGCATGTCTCTGTCACCATTCTTGGATCCTAACTCTGACTCTGCAGCATTCACAACTGTAAAGAGGTGGACACATGTTTTATCTTACATTTTCCAGTTCAGGTAAGGGGCAGGTGTCTAGGCTTTTCTCAAATTTCTTACAGATGGTTCTTGTTAGCCTCAGCTTCAAGAAGAAAGTTTGTGGTGGTTTTTCCTGAAGACAGAAAAATACTGAAGTGAGCAGACCCTTATTGTTGCCATTCATAGACTTGTCTCAGTATTGGGAGAGACCTGGCCTCTCTCTTGATTCTGGAGTTTTCCCAAGGCCTACTATCCTATTCTTTAAGGTGAAAGTCTTGGAGGGGATAATCTAGCTAAGAGAGTTAATAGAAGAAGGCAGTTTGGTAGAAACTAGGAGAAATCAGAGGCAGAGTCTCATACCATTAGTATATCACCTACCTCAAATTCTCATATTCTATTCTACCAAAGGAAACCCAGGTTTCACTCTCAGTAGGCACCTAAACTAACCTACCAGGCTCTGGTAGTGTATTTGTCTCTGCTGATAATTCAGCCCAAAGAGATAAAGCCAGATCTGCAGGATGCTGCCACTTGACCTACATTAAGAAAATTCTCATGTGACAATAACTATGCACCAGCACACCAGATTGGAATGATGACTTATACAGTGAGTTTCTATATAGCATGAGCTCTAAAATCTTCCTCCTGCTTCCTTCCACTGTATCCCCTTTCTTCCTTGCCTAGTCTCCCACTCTTCCAATCCTTTCTTCCCATAAGACCAACTCTGCCTCTACCAAAGTCATAGCTTTAGCTCACAGGTAGGGTTCCAGCCTAAGAGACGTAACAGAACCAGCTAGGTGCTCTACAGAAATTTCCAGAGGTCCCAGCACTGTGCAAACCCTCTGCCTTTCCTCTGTTTAGGAAGGAGGAGCCTCCTCCATGACCATGAGCATGGCATTAGGAGATGAGCATTACCATCCTGAGGACATTTTGTGGGGATCCATCACTATTTTAGGATGTTGGTCAATGGGCTATTTGAGTCTGCCAAGGGCCCAGAGTAGGAGGGAATTAACTGAGAGAAGGGGCTGAGCTGGCAGGTGGTTCTCAGGACAGCTTGTCCTGACAGTTGGCAAGTCTTCACAGCCTACCCTTTCTCTTCCTTTCACTTTCTCAGTTTTTCCAATTACTTGTTTATGTATGTGTATGCACATATGTGTGAAGCCAGAGCAACAGCTGGACTGTTCCTCAGCAGCTCCCCATCTTACTTTTCGAACACAGGATTTGTCACTGAAGCTGAGGCTGATCAAAAAACACTAGGCTGGTCAACAACATGGCCTCTCCAGACTCTACAGTCTCTGCTTTCTCTACACTAGAATTAGTCAGGCTTTTTACATGGGTGATGAGGATCCAAACTCCAGTCCTCATTTTTGTGTGGCAAGCATGTTACTGACAGATCCCTCCACAATTCTCCAACTGTTTTCATTTTTTAATATGTTTGTAAGTTGCCTGTACTCCTCTAAATATCACTTGAGCATGTTTCTGTAAGAAACTCCAGTTAAACTCATTTAATTATCAACAAGAACAGCAACAACAAAGTACAAAGTATGAAGTATGAAGACACATACAAAAGGTATGAAAAAGAACTAAGCAAGGATGGGAGGGGCACATGAGAGTAATGGGAGGCAAATATGTTGAAAATACATTATGTACATTTATGAGATGTCATGATAAAATTTGCTATTGTGCATAATAAATATATTCTAGCAAAAACTTTTAAAGGTGCTTTTGACATATTTTCAGTCTTTGCTTATGGAATTTTTGTGTAAATATTTTCTTTGTTTAGTAGAAAGATCTTTCTAGAAGTGCCTATCCTGTAAAGTATTATTATTATGATGATTATGATTATGATTATTCTTATTTTGGCATCAAATTCCAGGTCCTTCTGTACCACTTTCAAAATGCTGGAACTACATTTGTATGCCACCATGTCTTATCTAACATGTATTCTTTAATTAAGTACTATCATAAAACATAATAATATTACATAATAATTTTAATGTGAGTAGACTTAATTTAAAAGAATGTGTAAGTTAAAAAAGCATTCTAACCACTGAAGCCAAAAGATTTATATGTAACTCAGTCAAGTGCCTTGCCTACTTCATCAGGAAACAGCAAGTATAGTGGACAAGTTCACCCACCTGTACTTTAAAGAAACCCATGATGTTTACCAGTCTGTAGACATATTCATCCTTGCTCTGCTTGTTGAATGCACTCAAAGCATACTTCAGTATGTCGGGGTCACTGACCGGTTTATCATTGTAGAGCTTATCCTTTTCCAAACACCATGCGTGAGCTTCCTGGATGTAGATACCTGAGAGAGACAGTAATATTATCCAGGGCAGAGACATCTTTCCTGCTGGACACAGTATGATGTAGGTTCTGTGTCCTGTCTTGGCTCTAACAATAACAAATAAGCTCTGCTTATTTAAGTCTCGGGCTTAAGTTAATTTCCTGGGCCCTGGACTCCTCCCTCTGGGGCTCCTCTTAGTTATCACACTGAGTTTCTTCCCCCTTGGTACCACCTCCCTCCGTTAAAGCTGTTTATGTTCTTCCTGTCCTGGATGGAGCAAAAGTGCACAGGCAGAGTAGTTTGGATAGAACAAGTGAGATGAGAAGTTTAGGCGCCCCTGATCTGAGTACCACCACACTTAACTTCCTGTGACTCACTGGATAGATGAGCTTTTAAGAGTACGCCCCATGGTCAGGTGCTGAAAGATTGATAACTGTCCCCAGGTGTTAGTAAAAGGTAATTTCTGTACATGCCAGTAGAGGGAGACAATGACTCAGGAAAAGAGATTAAAGACTGGGAAAAAAGACCAACTTGAATTGATATCTATTTATGCTAGAGATGCAGCATGGCACAGGGGAGGAAGTTATCTCTTCTTTTGGGTTGGCGTTCATAAGGGATGTTTTTCTTTGCTTCTGTGTTAGGTAACTTCCCTTATCCCCTCATAACCGGAATGCACATTCTGATATAGGTTTCTAGAAGATGGCACCAACACTGAGGCATCCATCTAGAGTTCTGGTGCACTCCTGTGAATTTCCATCTATGTAAGCCAGCCAGCTTCTTAGCCTCAGGGGTGAGTGACCTCACCCAACTGTGCTGGTATACGGCTTGATTATATCAGTACAATCTCTTCTCGGGATTCTTCAGAGAGGCAGGCATTGTGCCTCCTAGAATATTGGAACTAGCAAATGTGAAAAGGAGAGGGAGAAGAGGTGGTACCTCAGTGTGGTTAGGGGTGTGCCTGTTCTGTGGCCAGTGGTGCCCTCTCTTGTGGTCATAATTATCAAGCTCAGAGAATACAGTCACAGCCTTCAACCCTGGCAGCAAATTGGACTGGCTTATCTGAACACCACACTCTCATATTGAACAAAACAGAGACCTTGTCTTTATGGTGAAGTGTGCCTTCAGCCTGCATCAGCATCTGCATGTAATGTTTGGGGAGTGTGAGTGCTGACTCTAACCAGTGTGTCCATATTCTGCTGGAGGCCTGCCACAGTCTTTTGAGGTGGAACACAGAGTTGGAAAAAGCCAAAAGACCGGTGGTTGCCAGCCTTGTAACTAACTGCACTGGGGCTAGAAGCTGATGGCTTCTTGTCTCCTTAACTCTCTGTGCTATATTAAACACTGGGAACTTAACTCTTTATTACGGTTCTGTGCTTAAATAAGGGCTAATAACTATTACTGTTCTGTGCTTCAGTAAGTGCTGAAAACCTAACTTTTTAAAAAAGATTTATTTATTTTATGTATGTGAATACACGGTTGTTATCTTCAAACACCATTGGATCCCATTACAGATGGTTGTGAGTCATCATGTGGTTGCTGGGAATTGAACTCAGGACCTCTGGAAGAGTGCTCTTAACCACTGAGCCATCTCTCCAGCCTGAAAACCTAACTCTTAATGTGTAGGGAGCCATGCCTGAGAACCATGCTTAAGAAAATGACTGCACAGCAGCCACCTTAGAACTGGTCAATGCTGTACCTACACCCCCGTGAGAGCCTGACCTTTCCAAGATTCACCACTATGAGGTTCTGCCGAGATTAGCTGCTAGGTGACAAGATATCCGGAATCACATACCTGACTGTTAACCTGTAACTTGCAGGACCACCCTCTTCCTGTCACATAGATGCTGTAAAAAATTCCACCGCACCCTGCTTCCCCCTTTCTGCCCAGCCCATATAAGCTATAAGCACCAAGCCCTCAATGAAGCCTTGACACCATTCAGACTGACTCTTGTCGTTCTTTGCGCGCTTGGCTTCCTTTCTCTCTCGCCCCCATGACTTTCAGGACGAAGGTCTCTTCGGGACCCTGAATAACCGGACCTGCTGGACAGGTCATTAATGCTCAAATAAGCATTGGGAAAACTTAACTTTTATTTCTCTTATTATGTGTGCTAATATTTGGCTATTAACACATGCTGTTTAGCTGTGGGGGAATTAAGTAAAAGGATATATTGCTAGAGCACTTCCTCTTGTGATTTAGCCTGGCTGGCCAGGTAAGAGGCTTGGAGCTCATTAGCTCTTTTTGGAAAGACAGAAAAGAAGTCACACAGAGACAACATACACACCCTGGGTGAAACAGAAAGTGGCTGCACCACCTTTTTCTTTTATTGCTTTTAACTTGTTATATGGCTTTTTGACAAAAAGTTCTCTGTGCAAGAAAGAATACCTCATAGCTAAAATGTTGCAATAAAAGGGGAGTTACAGAAAGGTATCAATAACAAGTTTAAAAGTAGTGTTTCACACTGTAAGCTCATTATAAATTCAAAGTAACTGTTTTTACATGGTACTGCTTTGGCATTGTGCACACCTGTGGCTTCATCACTGGACCGGAATATTTTTCCTTGAACACAAATTTGTTCCAAACCTATTTCTTTTTTTAGTGTAATTATGAAAGGTCATTGTATTTTTTATTATGCATTCTTTACTTACTATTAGGAGAAGTGGAATATTCTATTCTTGATTTTAACTTTATTACATCTTTTTAGCAAAACAACTAAAACCATCTCTTAAAGCTTTCTTCCTAAAATTAGTTGAATCATATCAGGACTTCTAAAAATCATTAACTCATCTAAACAGCACTAATTCATGAAAGTTCATGTTTATCTGTGGGAAACTTGCCCAATAGGTGGGCTAATGTCCAAGAGTTTTTAGACTATGTAATAGTGATAGAAGAGGCAGATCAATTATAAGAAGCAATCCTGGGATGAAGTCTCTAGAGGCCTTGCATCTCAGAGCTCACCTATTGCATATCATCCCAAAAAGTGGTGGGCCATTTTTCAGGAAAGTCACACACTAACATTTATTTAGTTTTTCCTAAGTGGTTCCTAAAAATATTCATGCTTTATCTTTAAAGGCTTGAGATAGCTGGGGATCTAGTGTTTAAAGACCTAAGTCAAGTATCTTGGTCAGGGTTTGTATTCCTGCACAAAACCTCATGACCAAGAAACAAGTTAGGGAGGAAAGGGTTTATTCAGCTTACAATTTCACATTGCTGTTCATCACCAAAGGAAGTCAAGACAGGAACTCAAGCAGATCAGGAATTTGGAGGGGTGTTGCTTGCTGGGTACTCAGCTTGCTTTCCTATGGAACCCAGAACTACCAGCCCAGGGATGGAGCTATCCACAATGGGACCACCCACCCTTGATCACTAATTGAGAAAATGCCTTATTTCTCACAGACGCATTTTCTCAGGGGAGACTCCTTTCTCTGTGATAACTCCAGCTTGTGTCAAGTTGATGCACAAAACCAGCTAGTACGTCAAATAAAGAGTGAATGTGACCTCTTTTCAAAGGTCTTATGATCTTGTAAGAACTCTGGCTCACTAAGCTATATCCCAGTAGGTGTTGATTTTTATTCTGGGGCAGGTGGAATTTCTGAGGTGCCTATATTTGTTTCCTGGCACTGGACGTGCCATATGGGTCTTATAAGAAAGTTTTAGCAGCTTTCTCAGGACTTCTGGAACCAAAGATCCAGTAAACAGCAATAACAAAAAAGATCAGCAATGAGAAAAAATAAATTGCAATGTTTTCTCTGAGAAGTGGTGACCCTGGGAAGCATCTTTATGATGTGCTATGTGTGCCTTAGTGGCCTGCAGTTGGGGTTATTTTGTGGGGCATTTTAACCATCATATGTAGCTTCATGCGATATTTAAGGGGATCAGATCATCTTATTTGAATGCTAGTTCTGCATCCCAGGAGGGCTATCTTGGAAAGGAATATGCTCTTTTCATGAGTTCCCATGAATGGATGGGTGCATGACTTCTGGCACACATTTCAAGAGTTTCAGACAATAGCCTTGACCCTGTCTTAACTGTGTAGCTCATGTTACTTTATCTTCTTAAAACCTGACTCCATCCTTCCTATTCCTGATTCTGGTTCTGTGGGTTCTTTATATATATATATATATATGTGGTTTTATTTTTTCACTCTTTTTGTATATTCTCTGTATTTACATTTCAAATGTTATCCCCTTTCCCCACACTCCCATCACCCCTCCTACTCCTCTTGCTTTTATAGACATGCTTCCTCTCCCAACCACCTACTCCCACCTCAGTGCTGTGCAGTTCCCCTACACTGAAAAAATAAAACTTCACTGGACTAAAGGTCTTTTCTCCTATTGATGCCAGACAATGCTATCCTCTGTTACATATCCAACTTGAGCTTTGGGACTCTCTATGTGTACTCATTGGTTGGTGTTTTAGTCCCTGGGAGCTCTGGAGGGTTTGGTTGGTTGATAATGTTGTTCTTCTCATGATGTTGCAAACCCTTTCAGCTCATTCAGTTCTTTCTCTAGCTCTTTCTTTGGGGTTCCCATGTTTATTCTGATGCCTAGCTGCAAGCATCCTCATATGTGTCAGTATGGCTCTGACAGAGTCTCTGAGGAGGCATACATATAAGGCTCCCGCAAATAAGCACTTCCTGGCATTAGCAATAGTGAATAGGTTTGGTGGCTGCATATGAGATGGATCTCCAGGTGAGGCAGTCTCAGAATAATCTTTTCTTTGATCCCTGCTCCTCTATTTGTCCCTTAATCTCCTCCCATGAGTGTTTTGTTCTCCCTTCTAAGAAGGCGACCACATTCTGGCCATCCTTCTGTTTGAGCTTCAAAAGGTCTGTGAATTGTTTGTGACTATTCTGAGCTTTTTGGGCTAGTATCCACTTATTACTGAGTGCAAACCATGTGTATTCTTTTGTGAGAGAGTTACCTCATTCAGGATGATAGCTTCTAGTTCCATCCACTTGCCTAAGAATTTCATAGAGTGAATTCATATTTTTAGTAGCTGACTAGTACTCCATTGTGTAAATGTACCACACTTTCTGTATACATTCCTGGGACATTTTGGTTCTTTTTCAGCTCCTGTTTATCATAAATTAGGCTGCTGTAATCATGGTGGAGCATGTGTCCTTGTTATATAATGGAGAGTCTTCTGGGTATATGCACAGAAATGGTATAGCTGGGTCTTCAGGTCTATGCCCAATTTTCTTAGGAACCACCAGACTGATTACCAGAGTGGTTGTATCAGCTTGCAATCTCACCAACAACAGAGGAGTGTTCCTCTTTCTCCACATCCTTGCTAACATCTGCTGTTAGGTGAGTTTTGATCTTAGCCATTCTGACTGGTGTGAGGTGGAATCTGAGGGTTGTTTTTATTTGTATTTCCCTGAGGACTAGGGTTGCTCAGCAAATGCTCAGGTGCTTCTCAGCCATTAGCTATTTTTCAGTTGAGAATAATTGTTTAGTTCTTTACCCAATTTATTAATAGGATTATTTGATTTTCTAGAGTCTAATGTCTTGAGTTTTTTGTATATAATGGATTTAGCCCTCTATCCAATGTAGAATTGGTAAAGATCCTTTCCAAATCAGTTGGTTGCCATTTTGTCCTATTGATGGTGTCCTTTGCCTTACAGAAGCTTTGAGAATTTATGCGGTTCCATTTGTTGGTTCTTGATCTTAGAGCATAAGCCATTGGTGTTCTGTTCAGGAAAATTTTCCCTGTGCCTATGTGTTCTAAGCTCTTCCCTACTTTTTTTTTCCTATTAGTTTTAATGTAACTGGTTTTATGTGGAGATCTTTGATCCACTTACACTTGAGCTTTGTACAAGGAGATAAGAATGGATTGATTTGCATTCTTCTGCATGCTGAGTGCCAGTTGAGCCAGCACCATTTGTTGGAGATGCTGTCCTTTTTCCATTGATTGTTTTTTCCCCTCTTTCCTGTGGACCCTTCCAGGTGCATCTGGATGTTCTCTTTTTCTTATTTACAACATAAAACCTTTCCCTTGAATCATGGAGTAGCATTTTGGTGGCTTTTTTTTTTTAACAGTATTCTCATGTACACTTTCCACATTTAGGTTTTTTTTGTTTGTTTATAAATTTTCCAAAATTCATAACAATCTGAAATTCAAAAAGACTTGATCCCAAGCATTGGAGATAACTAATACTTAAGCTGTTCCTAATTAAGTTTTGTGCTTTTAATATTTGCATAATTAGTCATGCTGCATTTCTTACAGCTTGGATGCTTTACTCAACTTACAATGAGTCACCCTGTTAGCATTTGTAGACAGAACTCCTTCATTATTCTTGCTTTGCTTTGGTCCTTATTGCCTCAGCCTAGCCGATTAGCAATTATATCATCCCCTACTGCCTGGATCCCACTCCTTTCTTAGACTTGAATGCAGAGCACCCAAGTCCACTTTCCATATACCTGCATCTGGTTCTTCAGGGAAGGCACTAGGAGAGCTTTGAGGATGTAGATGATCCTCTTTTTAGTTTTGTTAGGGACTACTGGGCTAGTGACATTTCTTTCTATGTACACATACAGATCAAATACATTTCAACATGTTATAAATTTGTTTATAGCTTTAAAAATATCTCATTAACAATTCTTTCCTGGGCTGGAGAGGCGGGTTACTGGTTAAGAGACCACTATGAGGTCTTCCAGAGGCTGGGTTCAATTCCCAGCATCCACATCACAGTTCACGGCTGCCGTAACTCTAGATCTAGGGGCTCCAAAACCCTCATACTGGCATACATGCAGACAAAATACCAATGCAGATACTATTAAAAAATAAATTAATAATTAAGAAACCCTTTCCTTTGTTCTTCATATTTTGTATAAATACTTTCTTTTATTTACTTATTCTTTTAATTTTTCATACAGTATATTTTGATTATTTCTATTCCCCCGACTCCTCACAGAGTCTTCTTGCTTACCTTAACTTCATGTTCTTTCTCTCTCTTTAAAAAAGAACTACTAACATACACACACACACACACACACACACACACAAAATCATGAAATGTTTGTGGTTGCTCAAATATTTTTAAGCACAAGGCCTGTCTTAGAATGTGGTTTATATGCCCAGTGCCATTACACTGAACATTCCTCCCTTCACAACTATCAATTGCAAATAGTTCTCAGCTGGGACTGAGATTTTTGTGCTCAATTCCTCTTCTCCATGCTAGAATATGCTCTGGATTGAACATATACAGTTCTGGGCATGTTGTCATAGTGTCTGTGAATTCCTAAGTGCATAATCAGTCCTATTGTGTCTGGAAAACACAGTTTTCTTGGAGTTCTCTGTCACCTCTAGCTCTTAGAATCTTTGTTCTACTTCTACATAGGTCTGTGAGCCATGAGGGAAGAGGTGAGATAAAGACACCCCATTTCATGAGCCCAGTTGTGGGTTTCTTTGTTAATTACCACATACTGCAAGAAGAAGCTTCTCTGGTGAGAGATTGCCATGCACAAATCTTTGGATATAACAATGTCATTAGGAGTTGTTTTATTGCTTTGGTGTGTGTGTGTGTGTGTGTGTGTGTGTGTGTGTGTGTGTGTGTGTGTGTGTTCTACCTGAAGTTTGAATGTATGTGTTGTGAAGGTGGCATCTGTCAGAGATGAATGTCCATCCCCAGACACACAACTTACTTTTCTGGTACTGTTTATGGAGTGGCTCATTTTTGTTATCTTCTGAGCTTGCTGCAGTTTGAATATTGCTTGTCCCTGCCAAAGCACATTCTGAGATATTAAGAGGTAGAACTTAGGGAAACAGTATGGGTTAGTGATAGATAATTTGATAAGCTTAGGAGAAGTCCTAGATAAAATATGAGAGAGAGAGAGAGAGAGAGAGAGAGAGAGAGAGAGAGAGAGAGAGAGAGAGAGAGAGAGATTAGGTGGGACTAAACATTCATGTGATTGACAGGTCAGTGGATCACCTTGAGAGTGATCTGCTATGCAAGCTACTTTGCTTGCCTAGTCTCTGGAGCACATCTGTTTTTCCATATGTACTGCTTTAGGCCTTTGCCATCAGTAGATGCTATCTGCTTGACCTTGGACCAGTACTGTAGAGTGAAATAAACCTGGATTTTACAACATATTCTGTCTGTGGTGCTGTTACTATCAAAAGAAATTGAATAGGCCAAATTCCACCAGGGTTTCTGATGAGTATCAGTTTCCTAAAAGCATGTTGGTAGAATAAAGGAACTTATATTTTGATCTTGGCTCAGAAAGAGAAATGGCAGAATATATTCAGGCCTGGGGCAGCTTGTCAGCAGAGCCTGTTCCCTGACTCCCAGCCATAGCCTTTCATAGATGGATCTCTGTGCTATGTCCTCTCTTTGAAGTTTGAGTTTGGACAGTGTGTCACATATTTGTTATTGGAATTGATGCTAATGGAACTATCAGGTTCCCAAATTGGCAAGTTTGAGTCTCAGTCTTTAATTATTTGAAAACACAACTTTGTGCTAGTTCATTTTCTGTTGCTACAACATATACATGGGTAGGAAACACAGCTTTGGCAGCTCAAGAGCATGGCATCAGCTTTCTGTTCACTTCTAGCAGGAACTTCACACAGCCACACACTGATTGCTCATCTGAGTGGTTGAAGAAGGAGAGTCAGAATGGTGGTTGGGTTGGTCTCCTTCATTACAGTCCACTTTGTGGTAACCAGCCCATTGGAGTTTTTCTCAGTAGAACTACATTTCTGTGTGACAGTTGTGCCCCATGAACTAATCACCCCATAAAAGTGCCACTACTGCCCAATATTTGTAAACTGAGTCTCAAGGTGAGTCTTGGTGGAGACAGACAATATCCACATTATAGCACATGAAGTTTAGTCGTTTGTCCCTTTCTGAATGTTGGTTTTATTTTATTTTTCAAGGTATTTGTCTTCCAGGGCAGTTGAAATCAGTCAATCATGTACTCTGGAGAATGGGGTGAGATATTGGGGTGCCTCTTACTGATCAGGTAGGAGTATGGACTTGGGAACTGGTGAGAGAGATTCATGTCGACTGTGCAGAAAACTATTTTATCACTGGACATATCTGTAGAGGCTGTAGCTTTTAGGTTACACTTCCGGTCAATATATTGTAGTTTGTGGAGGCTATAGCAGGAGGCAAGGGAGGGAATGGATTCATTGGAGTTAGATGCACTGGAGTTGCAGCCTCACTCCTATCTCTTAATCTGTTATGTTATGTCATGTTATGTTATGTTATGTTATATCATGCCATATTAACCAGTTTTTACTTCCTTGGCATTTCCCCCAGGGAATTGTTTTAAAACTTAAGGTGATTTGGTGAGCATAATACTAACAGAATACCCATAAGGGTAGACACCCCATAAAAGCTTTTGTGGTGTGTAGTGTGAAATATAAAAATGAAAATCCCACACTACTGAAAGGATAAAAATATAACCTAACCCCTCCAAGGACTCCAAGCTACCTCACTCTAAAGGAGCCTTAAACCCCTGCACCTAAGAACCCCCAAATAACTCAAATTCCAGACCCTCCTCTCTGCCAGTAAGTAGATATAAGATCACACTCCTTGCTGTTCCGGAGCCTGCTTTCTGTATGAAACTGGGTGAAAGGGCATAGGACAGGCCCTTGAATTCATGAGCCAGGCCTAGTAAGTTAACAGGAGATAAGCTGACTATTTGCTTATCTGGCTTCTGCAAACTACTTGCACCATAGAGGACCCCCCCCCCCCGCCCTAGTGACTTCTGACTGCCATTATCACACCCACCCAGGAGACCGCGCAAATACAGACCTCCAAGACTATAGGGAACATGATTGGTCCATGGAGTGCAGGCTTAGATAGTTTAACATGATTGGTCCCTGGAGTGCAGGCTTAGATGGTTTACAATGATTGGCCTAGAAAGTGTGGGCTTAGATAATTTAAAATGATTGTTTGTGATTTTGGGGGGCTTTGCCATGATTAGTTTGGGATTCGTGGGCCTTGTGAACCCTATAAAAGCTGTCCTGATCCTTCACTCAGGGCCCACAGTCCTTTACCCCTGCATGGTGTACAATTGTGGGCCCCAGTGCGCTTCGAATAAAAATCCTCTTGCAGTTTTCATCAAGACCACTTCTCGTGAGTGATTTGGGGTGTCATCTTTCCTAAGACAGAGCATGGGGGTCCTTGCTTTGAGGATCTAACACTACCAGCAGCAAGGCACAGGCAGACAAGGTGGCCTGGCCTGTTCTCACTGGCAGACTCTCTAACCCCGAGTTCTGAAATTTCTTGACCTGGCTCCCTAAGTTCCCATGGCGGGTTGCTGACACACCAGCCCCACACTTCCAAATTCCCAAGGCATTTTGGGGTGCACTTCTTGAAAACCCATGCTTTGCTGCCAAGCCATTCTATTCCAAAGGATCTGTCACCTGAACCGGAGATCTCATGTACCTACACTTTGGCCTCTGTGCTTATCCCCCATCCCAAAATCCCTATCTTTTCTTCTTCTTCCCCTCTTCCCCTGTCCAACCAGGAAGTCTCACCTACTTACCCAGTGATTGCTCCTTGAAATCTTTAATCATTAGGGGAAGATTCTGCCACAATGGTGCTTATTGCCATTGTTGATTATCAGTAAATTGTCTCTAGTATATCAAGCATTGTTATAATAATAATTATCAGGTTGGTGGCAAATGAGATGATCATGGCTCCAGCCTATCTTAGCTGCAAGATGTGTGTGCAGAAAGGTGTAGAAGTCTGGGGTTTTTATGATTCAGTAACCATTGGTTTCCCAGGATGCCGTGAGTACAGGTTCAGAAATTTACTTAAACATTGTCATGTGGCTTTGAGTTCAGATTTTTAGTCTCGTTCAGGTTAAGGTCAGAGCTCAAGAAAACAACTTCTGGATAATTAAACCTTACTGATCTCTTTGAAAGGGTCTGTGTTGGTCACTTCCCTGCTGTGAGAAATCACACACACATGCCTTAGAAAAAGGGAAGACTCGTTTGGATCACAGTTTTAGAATTTTCAGTCACTGGATGCTTGTTTCTACTGCTTCCATTTTTTTCTGGGGATACCTGGAGTAAATCTGCAGAAAAAGCAAAAGAGACTCTGGGTGGGGGTTGGGGGTGGAGAGAGAGAGAGAGAGAAAGAGAGAGAGAGAGAGAGAGAGAGAGAGAGAGAGAGAGAGAGAGAGAGAGAAAGATATTTATTGAAAAGTTTGCATATTGAAATATTCTCATCCTTTGCTTAGACCTTGTTCTTCTCCTGTGAAATGGTTTGATGTCAAATTTAAACACTGTGTGATCTTTCACAGTACCTTGTAACTGGTGGCTAATAAAACATGCCCACCCTCATGTCACCTCTCCAGTGTCAGAATGGGTTCTGAGCCCTGTATTCATTAAAAACAAATTTATTTTCATTTGAAATAAGGCACAAGCAAAGCTGAGACCCTTAACCCTTTTTTTCCTGGTCATTTTATTGGCCCTTACAATGATGCTCTGTCCTGAGAGCTTTATTTGCAAAGTTGTTTTGGGGATATTCCTGCCCCAATCCACAATATTTCCACGGTACACAATGTTCTCAATTTTTTTCTGATGCTTTTGGGCAGTGTTTACTGGTCCTAGTTATAAAATATTCTATTTAAACTTGGCCAATGTAACCATTGTGGTTTTTCTCCCTTTCTCAATTGCTCTACAGGTCTGGACAATGATTGCTTTCTCCTGGAAATGATTCCATTCAGAGCCCTTTTTGGATCTGTTGAAGCAGTTTCCATTAAACACCGCCAATTTCCACCTCTTTGGCTAGTGTTATTTAGAAACTGACCTCAAGTGTCCAGCAGTGGCACTTGTTTTGGAAATGTCAGCAGTGAATTCATGATGGGCCTCACACTTCCTTTTGAGGGACTAGACACAGATTCTGCCTGTTTTCTACTTCTTTACAATTCCAGACACATTAGCTATTCTGTTTCTTTTTGTTCTTAGTTAATTGATTAATTAATTAATTAAAATATTTTATTAATTTACATTTTAAATGTTCACCCCCTTTCTGGTTTCTCCACATCCTTGTCAACGTGTGCTGTCATCTAAGGTTTTGATCTTAGCCATTCTTTTTTGTGTAAAGTGGAATCTCAGGGTCATATTTGATTTGCATTTCTTTAAGGACTTTGAACATTTCTTTAAGTGCTTAGCCATTTTAGATTCCTCTGTCGTGAATTTTCTGTTTAGTTCTATACCCAATTTTCTTTGGAATTGGGTTGTTTGGTTTCTTGGTGGTTAGCTTCTTGAGTTTTTTTTATATATTTTGGATATAAGCCCTCTATTACATGTGGGGTTCATGAAGATTTTTCACCCAATCTGTAGGTTGCTGATTTGTCCTGTTGACTATGTCATTTGCCTTACAGAAGCTTTCCAGTTTCATGAGGTCCCCTTTATTGATTATTGATCTAAGAGTCAGGGTCATTGGAGTTCTGTTTAGGAATTTTTCCCCTGTGCCAATGAGTTCAAGAATGTTTAGTAAAAGTTTAGAATGCTCCCATTTAACCAAACACCCTCCCTGAAATTATTAATTCTCTTCCTAAGTAAGAATGGGCAGCCTTTTAATGGAAGAGAGCAATGTTCAGAGCATGACTCCTTCCCCATAAGCCATTCTTTATCTTCCTGTTGGGCTCAGTAGGTTGGATCCCACAATATACCAGAGAGGTCTAGGACCATGTTCCAAAGTTTGATCACTGATGCCTATCTTTAAAAGAAGTTTCAATATGGGAGACAAAAGCTGCAGGCAGGAGATGCCTCTGGATGGCTGAGTGTTCAGTAAATGACTCAGATAGGAAGCCTGTAAATGACCCTCAAGTTTCTGCTTCTGCTGGATCATTGGTCTGTACTAAGCATATGCTCATTGAGTCAAAGTATCACAAGCCAGGAGTTTTCAGAAAGATCACCGACAAAGTTGTCACCAGACTGGAGATAATGCCTGGCTTGCTGCAGCACAACCATGAGAATCCATGTTAAAACTCAGTATCTAACATTTCTTTTATGGGTTTTCAGGAGGGTGGGGCTAGGATGTGCTTAAACATCTAGAACTGAGTAGATCTAAGAGCCAGATAAGGAGTTTATCCTGAAAGACCCCCCCGGAGGGTATCTTCAGTCTGAAGAGACCCGTCCCAAGGAACAGCGAGACCACTCACTTCGGATGCAAGTAGCAAGAGGTTTATTTACACAGGTACCTGTGGGCACACAATCTCTCAGAGGACTTGCGCGCCTGACAAAGGGGCAGTCCCCTTTTTATAGGGCTTGGGGGGCAGAAGCAAGGTACAGAAGCAGAAGCATAGCAACAGGGTTTTAATTAGTTAATTTAAATGAAACCAGGTGAACTGGGGACAAGCCTCAAGTTCTTCGGAAAGGGTGGCCTTGGCCCCTCCTCTGGGACAGGGTGCTGTTTTTCGTCCTTGTCTCAGCACGTGTGGCAAAATATTGTGTCTTTAAAATATTGTGTCTTTACCCTGGTCCAGGTGGTCAACCGCAGATATCTTGTTTTGACAGGGACTGGGCTGTCCTCTGGCTCACTTTTGTTTCAGTATTTTTCCATCCCTGCCTGTTCTGGGCCTAGCACAAAATGGCGTTACTGCAGCTAAAGCAGGAGGGGGTCTTTCAATCCATTTGATCCAAATAATCTTTTGGTTACTTTTGGCAATGAAGCTCCCACCATACCTGATAAATTCATCTGTAAGAGATAACATTTTAAGTGTAGGGATCAGAAGAATGCAAAACCAGACTCTTTCAACCCTATATTTCACAACCTATTTCATAAAAATAAAGATCTTGCACATATATGAGAGTGGATTTAATCTTTAGCAACTTTCAAAAGCATTCTGCAGAGAAGTGCCATTTCATATATAGAACTCTCTCTCCCTCTCTTTCTCTTTCTCTCTCTCTCTCTCTCTCTCTCTCTCTCTCTCTCGCTCTCTCTCTGCATGTGTGTGTGTGTGTGTGTGTGTGTGTGTGTGTACATATATGATCCTGTGGGTTTTTGTATGTATATAGTCATGTGCACATGTGTGAAAAGCAGACAGAACTAGAGGCTTGGCATTGAATACCTTCTTTCATTGCTTTTCTTTCTATTCTTTGGGGACATTGACTTTCAGTAAACCTGGAGCTCACTGATTTAGCTAGATTCATTGGCTAATGAGCTCCAGGGATCCTGTTCACTTTCCCTTATCTCCCAGCACTGGGATTACAGCTATGAACCACCAACTCTGGCTTTTATATCAGTGCTAGGGAACAACACTCATGTTTTCATGTTTACTAAGTAGGCACTTTACTGACCAAGCCATCTCCCAGAACAGTTTTTCACATTCACTAACACACAGATCCCAATATATTTGCTTCTTTATACCATAAAATGATATCAAAGTATATTGATTTCAACTTGTGCTTCTTAATTGATGTTTCAACAGTCCAGAAAGCAGTATTAATAAGACTTATTAAGTTACAGAAAAAAGTAAAGGGCATGCAGGAGGTATAGGGGCAAGTTTAGGATGGAGAGGGATAAGTTTAGTGTGCCTAAGAATAGTGAGGGGAAAGTTAGGGGTCTATACAGTCAAGATATGTTGGTAACATGTGAAATTATCGAAGGATAAATAAGATAGTCTACTAAAACCCGATGTCTTATTATTCTACTTTATTTAGAATGAATGACAAATGATCAAGACAAATAATAAATATTTATAAACTTTAACACAACATAACATTAAGATTTTATATTACTGAGTGTATTATTTGAGGTATTGTCTTTCTACAAAGCTCTAGCTGGACTAGAAATTGCTATATAGACTAGGCTTGTGTTGAATTCACAGAGATCCACCTTCCTCTGTTGTTGGGATTAAAGGCATATGCCACCATACCTGCTCCCCCAAAAGATGTTGAAACAATGAATAGTTCATTTATAAATGTTTGTTCATGTATATTTACCAATTCTACTTACTATTAACAATTACATCTAAATTGCTCATGAAATTTTTATATTAATGGTATTTGAGTTTGAGATATATCACTGTCACCACTATCCCCCCCCACCCCATGACCAAAGACATTTGGAACAGGAAAAGAAAAGGACAGGGGAAGGATGATCAGAGATACTCCATTGTACAAGACTACATATTCAAAGTAAAGTAACCCAGGGCAATAAGACTCTTATATAAACACCTACAAAAATTTTTCTTACAGAGATTCCACCCTTGATTCTCAAGTTGCAGCTTGCATTCAGGAGAGCACTGTCTTGTTTAGTTTTGTGGGTGATAAGTTATAACTAAACAATCTGAGAAGCAAAGATTCTCCTATATGACACTTGGCCCATCCACCTGTTTTTCTTCTTCTAAAAATAGAGCTGCTATGCTGTGACTTGCCCCCGGCACCAAGGAGGGAAGACTGAATTCTATCTGTCAGCAGCTGGGTGAGACCCATTGAGGAATATTTTGCCAGAGGTGTAACCAAAGCAAGTGGGTCTGTGAGGCTCTCAGCACCAAGTGCTTGTCAGGAAGAGAATTTGTTTTCTTTTCAATAGCCACTACACAGCTAGCAGCCAGGAGGAAAACTGGAAGGACTCCTGTTTAGAACATGCTGTTCCCAAGAATCATATTTCTTTGAAAAATGAAACAGAAGCAGCACTGCTTTGGAATATGTCCAGATTAGCTTAAAAATAGTTAAAGAAGAAAAATAAAAACCGAAAGGAAGCAGCCCTGCTCTGAGTTAATTTTCATGTTTCTGCTTGGCTTGGGTGTGGCACCTGGGCTCTCCTTCCTTAGGTGTTGCTGTGGAGGACATGAGAGATGTAGTTAATAGGCACACTCAGTAGTTTTAAATAGATAGAGTGGCCTTGATAACATGCAGGTCCATGTCCAATTAACCAATAGCCTCAAGAGCAAACATCAGTACTCCGAAAAGAAGGAGACCTTTGGCCTTAAATCTGTAACATACAAATCTCATTTCCTGATAGACCTCACTGTCACATGGGCTGACTCTTGGAGTCCAGATTTTTCTTTCCCAAAGCATGTGATGGAAGCTCCATAACAGGGTGTAAAACTATGTTGGGCATGGTGATGGCTGCTAAATAATTGTCTTCAGGATAAGGCAGAAGAGTCCTGGGTTTGAGGACAGAAAACTTAGTGAGACCCTACAGAAAAGTTCTCTGGATTACCTCATTTAACACATCATAGGACTCCCATTGTAGAAAGGTCCTGTACTATGAATTCAGAGCAGGGCAGATGAAGAGAGAGGCCAAGAGTCTAGACAAACCCTCCTTTTGTTGAGTTCTTTATTCATTCTATTAGCATATTAACACTAAATTAGATTTCTCTTTCCCAGTTGCATTTCTCCAAATATCTTGGCTAGTTTTTATATCTACTCAGCACAGTATAGAATCATTTTGGAAGAGGGAACTTTAATTGAGAAAACACCTCCACCAGATTTGCCTGTGGGCAAGCCTGTGGTGCATTTTCTTGCTTAATGACTATGGTGGTTTGAATGACAATGGCTCTCTCCTAGGCTCACAGAGAGTTGTACTATTTGAAAGGAGTAGGAGGTATGGCCTTGTTGGAAGAAGTGTGCCACCATGAATGGGCTTTGAGAATTCAAGGGCCCAAGCCAAGTCTAGAGGCTTTTTCTCTTCCTGATGCCTGTGAATCTGGATATAGAACTCTCAGCTTCTCACCATGTTTACCTGTGTGCTGCTATGATGATAATGGACTAAATCTCTGAAAGTGTAAAGAAGCCCAATTAAATGGTGTGTGTGTGTGTGTGTGTGTGTGTGTGTGTGTAGTTTTGGTAAAGTGATCTCTTCACAGCAATAGAACATTTACTAAGATGGTGATTAATGTGTGAAAGACCCCTGCTTAGCAACAATTAATGCCATTTCTGTAAGGCTGTGCACACACAGGGCAGGCTAGGTCAGGGTCCCAGGTGGTCAAGCAAGATACTGGTGGGCTACCAGCTTACAATAGACAAAGAAAGGAAGACACTCAGATAAGCCCAGCTTTCAGATAAGCTGGAGCCCCGACTGGTACCAGGAGTTGCTTCCTTGGAGCCATATTTCTGCCACAGTTCCCACACTTAGATAAGCCCAAGGCAACTATTCTCGGAAGCCGCAGCCCCAGCTGGTACCAGGAGCCTTGTCCTTAGAGCCATATTTTCAGGCTCACTCCCTGGCCACATTTAAACTAACCAATTAGAACCCTGTTGCTATGCTTCTGCTTCTGTACCTTGCTTCTGCCCCCCAAGACCTATAAAAAGGGGACTGCCCCTTTGTCAGGCGCACAAGTCCTCCGAGAGACTGTGTGCCCACAGGTACCTGTGTACTTTGATCAAATAAACCCTCATGCTGATTGCAGCCAGTGGTCTCGGTTGATTCTTGGGTCCTGGGGTCTCCTCAGCTAAAGGTCCTCTCAACGAGGGTCTTTCATGTGGGTAAGTAAGCACATCCCTCTGAGTGGGTGGTCCTGGATGGTATAAGAAAATAAAGATGAGCAAATCATGAGGAGCAAGCCAATAAACAGAACTCCCCCATGGCCTCTGAACCATGGCCATGCCCATCTCTAGGTTCCTGCATTGATTTGCTGATCTGGATTTTTTTGGATGAGTACAAACTGTTAGCTGAAATAAAACCTTTCATCCTTAAGCTACTATGGTCATAATGCTTTATCACAGAAACAAAACCTTAACTAACTATGTGTGACTGTGCATATGCAATGGATCTTTAAAAGTGTTCTTCAAAAGAGTACCCTAGTGTTTCCAGATGTGTGAAGTGGTCATGGAGATGGAAAAACGGAAAGGGCATGGGAGCTCATGTTTTTTTCCCAGACCTACCCCATGCACATTTAACCTGCCCACTTTGTATAAGCATGAGTTACTTTTTATTGTCTTTTGCTATATTACCTTTCACAAATACTGCCCTCTCTCTCCCTCCCTCCCTCTCCCACATTCCCTCCCTCCCTCCCTCTGTCTGTCTGTCTGTCTGTCTGTCTCTCTTTCCAAATCAAAGGCTTGAGGTAATCATGCATTGAGCAAATCCATGGGTGTCACTTTTGCAGTATGATCACTTCCTGGCTTTGTCTCACATTCTTATAAATTTCACAGTATTTCTAACTTTTGTGTTAGTTATGGTGCTCTGTGCTCTAACGTTATAACCTTAGATGGTACTGCTGACTGCTGTACTTGTTTTGATGTTTAGTTTTAATTGTCAACTTGTGATGAAGAATCATCTTAGTAGGGAGTCTCAATGAGGGATTACGTAAATCAGCTTGCTTCATATTTTATCTCAACTGAAAGGAGACTATTACAGTACCATGTGATATCAGGGTTGAACTTGGGCCATGTACATGCTGTACAAGAATTCTACCACTCCGATACATCTCCAGCCATTTCTAATTTTTTATTTTGAGGGAGATTCTCACTGAGTTGTCTAGGCTATCTTTGAATTTGGACTCCTCCAACCTAAACTTTCCAAATAGCTGAAACTACAGTTTCGTGGCATCAGGCCCAGCTTGACAATGTTAAAACAGCTCCACAGGTTGACTCCTTCCCAGTCTTGCTAGATCTCCTCAGGTCTCTGCATATTTCTGGGGTATGATATTGAAAATAGGCCAATGTGTCATCCCACAATGGATTCTAAGTTTCAAGTGGGAAAGCAGCTTTAATTAATCACTTTTAAGCACTGAGCCATCACTCTAGCCCTAGGTTGTTTCCCTTTCTGTTATTATGACTAACATAGCTAGAAGAAAGCATGTACAAGCGTGAGAGTACAGTCACTTGATGCTATTTATCTTGCATATATAAGCAAATGTAGAATTGTTAGGCTTGTGGGATGCTTTCAGGATATGCCAAGCAGTTTTCTAAATTATTTTCACTAACCACACCAGTTGAGTTGGGGTTTCTGTTTGTTAATTTCTCTTTTTTCAATGATAGCATAAGTATGAAGTGGGAACAGATGTTTTTAACTTACCTTATCCTCAGATATGTGTTCATGTACGTGTTAAAATCAGTTTTGCACACTTTCTTTAGAAATATGACTATTGAGACTTTTTACAATTTTTAATTGGGTTGTGTTTTTTAAAAAATTAACTTGCGACAGAGAGTGCTTGGCAGTGGTGCTTATGGCAAAGGTTCCTTTCAGGCCCACAGTAAGAGAGTATCAGGATCTGCTCTGAAAGGCTGTGCTTGAGGACCAGACACCCAGGAGCTCTTCCACCTGGACCTGCAGATAACCTGGGGCACGGGCCTAGTGAGGTTGCGCAGTGAGTACTCAGAGCACAGAGAGTGCTTGGCAGTGGTGCCCGGGCCTGTGTCAGAGAGAATCTTGATCTGCCTGGGAAAGGTGGTGCTGGAAGATTAGCTTCACAGGCACTTTTATACCTGGACAGAGGTGGGCCTGACACATAGGCCCAGGGAGGGGACACCTCAAGTTCTCAGTGAGCAGAGATTGCTGTACTCACTGGAAAAGGGTCCTTTTTGGCCTGGAGAAAGAGCCAGGTCTCCACAAGTAGTACTCAGGACCAGTGGACAAAGGAGTGAGCTCCCAGAGGAGCCTCACAAGAGCCCCACAACTGAGCCCACAAAGACAACTGAGTACCTGCAACCAGAAGTCACTGCTCGCCCACAAAAAGCCGAACACTCAGAAGCAATTTTCTTCCTGAGCCCTCAGATCCATGGGAAAGACAGGTGTCAGTCACTGACAGCAAGACCACATATAACCACAGATAACAAGATGGCAAGAGGAAAGTGAAAGACATTAAGCAATGGAAACCAAGTTAACCTGGCAACATCAGAACCCAGATCTCTCACAACAGCTAGTAGCAGATTGCCAAACATTCTAGAAAAACAAGACTCAGACCTGAAATCATACTTCACAATGATGATTGAGATCTTGAACAAGAGCATGAATAACTCCCTTAAACAATTACAGGAGAACACACATAAACAAATAGAAGTTCTTAAAGAGGAAACACAAAAATCACTCAAAGAACTACAGGAAAACACAACCAAAATGGGGAAGGAATTGAAAATGGAAATAGGAACAATAAAGAAAACACAAAAGGAGACAACTTTGGAGATAGAAAACCTAAAAAAGATATCAGGAGTCACAGATGCAAGCATCACCAACAGACAACAAGAGATGGAAGAGAGAATCCCAGAGGCCGAATACAACATTGAAAACATAGACAAAATGGTCAGAGAAGATGCAAACACCAAAAAGCTCCAAATCCAAAATGTCCAGGAGATCTGAGACACAGTGAGAAGACCAAACTTAAGAATAATAGGAATAGAAGAGGGTGAAGAATATCAACTAAGAGGCACAGTAAATATCTTCAAAAAAATTGTAGAAGAAAACTTCCCTGCCCTTAAGAATGAGATGACCATGAGCATAAAAGAAGCCTACAGAACTCCAAATAGATTGGACCAGAAAAGAAATTCCTCCCGACACATACTAGTTAAAACACCAAGTGCCCAAAGCAAAGAAAGAATACTAAAAGCAGTAAGGAAAAAGGGTCATGTAACATATAAAGCCTGACCAATTAGAATCACACCTGACTTCTCAACAGAGAATATGAAAGCTAGAAGATCCTGGACAGACATTATGCAGACTGTCAGAGAACACAAATGTCAGCCCAGGTTACTATATCCAGAAGAACTCTCAATCACGATAGATGGAGAGACCAAGATATTCCAGGAGAAAACTAAATTTACACAATATTTGACCACAAATCCAGCCATGCAAAGAATAATAGATGGAAAATGAAACATAAGGAGAGAAACTACACCCTAGAAAAAGCAAGAAAATAACTAAGCAAGAAAACCAAAAAAAGAAAGATACACAGACCTAATTCTACCTCTAACAGTAAAAATAGCAGGAAAAAACAATCACTAATCCTTAATATCTGTTAACAAAAATGGACTCAATTCCCCAATAAATAGACATAGACAGTCACACTGAATACATAAACAGAATCCAACATTTTGCTGGATACAGGAAACTCATTACAGAGACAAAAGACAGACACTACCTCAGAGTTAAAGGTGAGAAAAAACATTCCAAGCAAATGGCCCCAAGAAACAAGATGGAGTAGCCATTCTAATATCAAATAAAGTGAACCAAAAGTTATACAAAAAGATAAGGAAGGATACTTTTTAATAATTACAGGAAAAACTTATCAGGATGAATTCTCAATCCTAAACATATATGCTCCAAATTCAAGAGCACCCATATTCATAAAAGAAACCCTACTAAAGCTCAAAACAAACATTGTACCATATACAATAATAGTGGGAGACTTCAATACCCCACTCTCATTAATGGACAGATCATGGAAGCAGAAACTGAACAGAGATACAGTGAAACTATCAGAGTTTATGAACCAACTGGAATTAACAGACATCTACAGAACATTTCATCCTAAAACAAAAAAATGCACCTTCTTCTCAGCACCTCACAGCACCTTCTCCAAAATTGACCATATAATCAGTCACAAAACAAGTCTCAATAGATATAAGAAAATTGAAATACTCCCATGCATCCTATAAGATCACCAAGGACCAAGGATGGTCTTTAATAACAACAAAGACAACAAAAAGCTCACATACACATGGAAGCTGAATAATGCTCTACTCAATGATAGCATGGTCAAAGTAGAAATAAAGAAAAAAATTAAGGATTTTCTAGAATTTAATGTAAATGAAACCACAACATACCCAAACCTATGGGATGCAATGAAAGCAGTACTAAGAAGAAAACTCATAACTCTGAGTGCCTCAACTGCAGGAAATAATCAAACTCAGAGCAGAAATCAATCAAGAAGAAACAAAAAGAACCATACAAGGGTTAAAAAACCAACAACGACAAACAAACAAACAAACAAACAAAAAACCAAGAGCTGTTCTTTGAGAAAACTAACAAGATCCACAAACCCTTGGCCAGAATAACTAGAAGGCAAAGAAAGAGTATCCAAATTAACAAAATCAGAAATGAAAGGGGAGAGATAACAATACAAACTGAGGAAATTGAAGAAATCATCAGATCTTACTACAAAAGCCTATACTCAACAAAACTGGAAAATCTGGAGAAAATGAATAAATTTTGAGACAGATACCAGATACCAAAGTTAAATCAGGACCAGATAAACCATCCAAACAATCCCATAACACCTAAAGAAATAGAAGCAGTCATCAAAAGCCTCCCAAACAAAAAAAGCTCAGGACCAGATGAATTCAGTGCAGAATTCTATCAGACATTTATTGACTACCTAATACCAATACTCTATAAACTATTCCACAAAATAGAGTCAGATGGAACACTATCCGACTCATTTTTCTAAGCCACAATAACTCTCATTCCTAAACTACACAAAGACCTTACAAGGAAAGAGAACCTCAGACCAATCTCCCTTATGAACATTGATGCAAAAATACTCAATAAAATTTTTGCAAACCGAATCCAAGAGCATATCAAAATGATCATTCACCATGATCAAGTACGCTTCATCCCTGGGATGCAGGGATGGTTTAATATGCAGAAATGCATCAACATAATCCACCATATAAACAAACTCAAAGAAAAAAAAATGATCATCTCACTAGATGCTGAGAAAGCATTTGACAAAATTCAACACCCCTTCATGTTAAAAGTCTTGGAAAGAGTGGGAATCCAAGGCCCATACCTAAATATAATAAAAGCAATATACAGCAAACCAATAGCCAACATCAAACTAAACAGTGAGAAACTTGAAGCAATCCCACTAAACTCAGGAACTAGACAAGGCTGCCCACTCTCCCCCTACCTATTCAACATAGTACTGGAAGTTCTGGCCAGAGCAATTAGACAGCAAAAGGAAATCAAAGGGATACAAATCAGAAAGGAAGAAGTAAAAATATCACTATTTGCAGATGACATGATAGTATACTTAAGTGACCCCAAAAATTCCACCAGAGAACTTTTACAGCTGATAAACAAGTTCAGCAAAGTGGCTGGATATAAAATTAACTCAAACAAATCAGTAGCCTTTCTCTACTCAAAGCACAAACAGGATGAGAAATAAATTGGGGAAAAGATACCCCTCAAATAGTCACAAACAACATGAAATATTTTTGTGTGACCCCAAGTAAGCAAGTGAAGGACCTGTATGTCAAGAACTTCAACTCTCTGAAGAAGGAAATTTAAGAAGATCTCAGAAGATGGAAAGATCTCCCATGCACATGGAGTGGAAGGATCAACATTGTAAAAATGGCCATTTTACCAATCTACAGATTCAATGCAATCCCCATCAAAATTCCTACTCATATCTTCATAGTGTTGGAAACAGCAATTTGCAGATTCATCTGGAATAACACAAGTCCTAGAATAGTGAAATCTATTCTCAAGAACAAGAAATTTTCGGTGGGCATCACCATCCCTGACATCAAACTATATTACAAAGCAATTGTGTTAAAAACCGCATGGAGTGTGGATCTGCTCAGGACAGAATGTCAGTATAAGGCGGGGCCTTAGTAAGACAGCCATTTTAGAGGTGTTAGTGCCAATTGACTTGATTAGTGTGTGCCAGGAGTCAGCCCCAGTGGTGTTGGGGTTTTTCTTTCTTCTTGAGCCAGCAGAGGAGAAAGAGCATCTGCGGAGGGTAAGACTTGGTCTTATGAGATTCAGGGGTAAGACCAAGTCTTATGAGATATTTATTGTTGCTGTATAATAAAAGTTTACTATCTAAGTCTAAGTTACTATGCTACTATAGCTGACCTGCCTTCTGTGATCTTTTGAGGCCAGAGACTGCAATCTCTGGCACTAAGCACCTCTTCCTAAAACTGCAAGGGATTAAATAAATAGACTTTTTACTATCTCAGCTGAAACTGCTGGGCTCTAACTTTTAGTCTGCTAGTAGGAAGTCACAGGAAGAAAAGGAGACACTTAGAAAAATGATTATAATGTTTATTACTAAGTAGTAAAAGTGTCCTATGAAAGCTATCTAAAGCAGAGAAAGAGAGAGAGAGAGAGAGAGAGAGAGAGAGAGAGAGAGAGAGAGAGAGAGAGAGAGAGAGAGGATAGATAGATAACTTCTCTCTTTGTCCTCAGTACTTATACATCTTTCAGAATACATGATCACGTTACAAAGTTCATCCCATGTTCACACCAAAAGTTGAATCATAAATTGAAACAGAGGTTTACAACAGAAAATATTTACATGCATATCCATTAGGAGTAATTATTTGGCTAAACATCTATCACCTGTCTTAGCTCCACAGGTTTAATCTAAAGGTTTAAAACCATAACTAAGTTATGAGTGAAGTTTTGTATAGATAAACCCAGTCAATATTTTATTCTCTGTCCTAGTACTTATAATAAATCATTGGTTTTCTTTTTATGACCTTTAGTTAATTGTTTTACAACCTCTTGAATGTGCTCTGAGTAGGAGAAAGTCTGGTTACTATCTATGAGTAATTAACTGGTGTCACTTGGGAGACTGGCAGAGTTCTCACTGCAGTTTTCTCTATCAGAATTGACCTAATGGCAGTCCCACTATAAAAGAGCTTAATAATTAGTTATAAGTTTACGAATTCTTTTAGGGTCATCCTTAAGACAAGTTATTTATATGTCTGTATAGCATCACTACAAGACAGTATACCTTCATAGATCTGCTCTAAAGGGTTGTGCTATAACTTAATGATTGTTATATGTGTTTAATAATAACGGGAAAAGCATGTTAATAGCAGGGATCTTTCCTAAAATGAATCCCTTACAGCCTTGTTTAATAAGGGAGAACCAGTCACAGACTATATAATAATCTGAGGCTGGCCATCTCAGGATAATCTCCTGCTAGTTAATAGCTTGTTAGGTTATGGCTCCCAACAAGTGTGATAGTCCCAGAAGCTCAGGGCCATGGGAACACACTCATCAGCATCATTTTCTGCCTGTCAATCCAGGAAGTGTGGCAAGTTCTCTTAGTGGCCTGGATTTCAGCCAAAGATAAACAAATGCTACTGTTCAGGATCAAAGGACTCTTAAAAAGACAGATGTTCTAGGAAGCTCTGTGATCTGAGTGTGTAGCTAGGAATGGAAAAATCTGGAATACACTGAATCTTCGACTATACTGAGGAACCCGTGAACTTGTTAAAGGAAGGGGGTAGAGAAAAGAAGGCAGTGGAGAAACAGACTGTATCGAGGGAAAGTGAAATCAGTGGGAAAATAAGGTAAAAATCATGGTAGGCTAGAGTAACATGGCAATAATCTTTAGATGTGAACTCAGTGGCATTTGAAAGAAAGTGTGTTGTGTGTGTGTGTGAGTGTACTGTGTGTGTGTGTATGTTTTGGGATTTTTAATTTTTTTTCTTTATGTTTGGGTGTCTTAGTTAGGGTTTCTATTCCTGCACAAAACATCATGACCAAGAAGCAAGTTCGGGAGGAAAGGGTTTATTCAGCTTACACTTCCACATTGCTGTTCATTACCAAAGGAAGTCAGGACTGGAACTCAAGCAGGTCAGGAAGCAGGAGCTGATGCAGAGGCCATGGAGGGATGTCACTTACTGGCTTGCTCAACTTGCTTTCTTACAGAACCCAGGACTACCAGCCCAGGAATGGCACCAACCACAATGGGCTGGGCCTCCCCCCTTGATCACTAGTTGAGAAAAAAAATATTACAGCTGGAACTCATGGAGGCATTTCCTCAACTGAGGCTCCTTTCTCTGTGATAACTCCAGCTTGTATCAAGTTGACACAAAACTAGCTAGTACACTGGGTTTTTTTTTTTTTAATTTTTTTTCTCCCTTTTTCTTTTAAAGAGGGAAAGACTGAAATTGGAGATGTTTGTAGGGCCTGGGAGAGATATCAGAGGAGGAGAGGGAAAAAAAGAATATGAGCAAAATATATGGTATAAAAAGATTGAAAAAAAACAAAAATAAAAATATTTTGAAAGGTCATTGAAGCAAATTCTATGAACATTTTGGCTAGAATAATATGTATTTATATAATAAAGCTCATAAATTGCACTGCACCATACTATAAAAAGTCTAGATAATAGTAATTAATTCTCATAAATTCCAAGAGGAACTATTACAGTTCCTACTTTACAGAATGAGGTGAGTATAGGAGGTGACTCAGGTCACAGAGCTGAGACACTAATGTCCAGGTAGGCAGCTTGCAGATGTGCTGAGCTCTTTATCTTTTAGTTGACAGAAACACACATATGAAAGAGAGACATAGACAGAGAGAGACAGAGAGAGAAACCCTAGGTAAAATTGCTGTGTAATGTCTTCCCTTCATACTCACAGATAATATTCTAACCTGCTTTTTGTGTTGTGGACCAAGGTATCAGAAAGGCCCACCTAGATAATGCCTGCAGGTGTCACCATGTGGCTTTGGGAAAGATGGGCTTACCTTCAGAGGAGCTTTGCTTCCCCTGGGTTGGGACCAGGAAAGCTCAGTAGGAGCTTTGCACCTTTCTTGGTTTTGCCATGAAGATCATTATCTCACTTTCTCCATGAGCTGAGAGTCACACAACTTTCAGGATCATGAAGCAGAGACACAGACCACCAGTGAACTTCAGGACCACGTAGTAAAAAAATTACAATATATAGTAACATAGACAAAACATGTACACACTTTTGTGTGGCCGGGGTTATCCAAGACCCTTAATACTGTGCCAACCACTCTGCTGAAGGCCTTGGACAATAAGGACACTAACTCTCCAACCCTGTTTAGCCTCAGGTCTTGAACTCAGGATCCTCTAGCTGAGCCTTCCCTTCTCTTACCTCAAGGACTTTATCAGTATCAGAGGAAGAAGGCCCTGCCTACAAGGCAGGAGAAAATAGGTCACCATGGAAGAGAGGCACTACCTTCCCTTCAGGTTCCACTTTGGCTTTCACTGAAGGACCTCCATTCTTTAGTGGTCAGACCAGTGGTCTGAAGAAAGCTTCCCAACGCAGCTCTGATCACTTTTGTGATTTGAATGCAGGCCCCAGTAGCTTGGCTATTCCCATTTGCATTAGACGATATGTGGATGGACATTGAGCAATAGGTTGTGAGAATTTGTATTTTATACAATACTGTAGTCTCCCCTGATCTTATGCAACCATGACACTAAGGTGATGGTAACTAAAACTCCCTCCTTGGAAGTTGGAATTGATCTTATGTCAGTTCTATTTGTGTTAAAATCTCCCCTGAAGCTGCATGAAAAGACTTGTGTTATGTCAGGGCATAGATGGGCTGGGATTATCCCTGTCACCCCAAAGGTACCAGTGGTCCAGTAGTATAGGACTGGTGCTGTCTGGGCTCCAGTTATTTCTCTGCCTGGGATACTCACTGTTTTCCTACACTCGTGCAAGCACACGCACAAAGACACACACTTCCTGTTTTCTGGTTTTCTTTGCTGCATATCCTGAGACAAAAACAACTCAGACAGAGCCAAAGGGTTTTTTTTTAATTGTGCAAGGCATAACAGGTACTGCAAGGAGAAGGGTGGAACCAAGGGACAGTTGTTTAGATGTGCAGAACCTGCCTGCAGCAGCTTCTTTACTGTCTCCTGGTGTGAAGATGTCGTCCTGGAGATGCGCTCCAGAGCTAGAGCACCCTTCAGAGGGATGAAACACTATAGGGAAGGAGTATAAGAAAGGAACAGTTGGCACGATCCTTCAGGACTCAGCCCTTAGGCATTTTTACAGCTGAATTTTGTCAGGGAGTGTGTGCCTTTCCAGGGCACGCTGTAGATCTGGAAGGAGCAGAGTGCCTTCTGCGAAAGGGAACAAAGAGGAACAATCAGCATGAATCTATAGCTAAGACAAGTACCCACACCAAGATAATGGAACAGGTGTATGCAGTGATGGAAGTGAAACACTTCTCCCTTCTGAGTCCCAGGACACTTAGCAGGGTCTGTTAATCTGTCTTATTGGATGGTATGTGTCCCCTTTCCTGGATCCACAAGACCATATTCTTCAGTCCCAGCACACAGCTTGAGGAGTAGCCCCTGTAAGGTGTGGGAGTCCTAGAGGTCAAGGCAGTGGAAAATGTGCTGGGGCCATGATCTACCTACGTACTAAGAGGGGCACCAGGAAAGAAGCACAGGCAGGCATAGGGCACACCTCTAAAAGTGGCAAGGCATCAGGAAGGGTGCTAAGGGAAATGTAGCTATCACCACAACCATGGTGTCACTGAACCAATTACACAACAGAAAGCCTGCAGTCATGGCAGAAGAGGCATGAAAGATTTCAACCATTAAACAGCTTCTGTTCTCTTTCATGTAGTCTTGGCAGGTGGCTCCAGTTGGGATTAAACGAAGCCTGTCTCCCCAGCAAGAATACGTGCAGTTGCCTCTAGTTCAGTATCATGATGATTGTACACCAATACCCCAATTCCCTGGATAAATTCATTCAGCAATCAAGTTAATCATGTGCACATAAACCTCTCTTCTACATGGGCACACAATTACATTGGCATGACGTACATGTATCCAACATCCACCTGTATCCATTCATGAACCACTGCCTACTCATGCACTTTCCCACACAGTGTAATACTCATCAACACCTTTGCCTAGATGATTGCCCTCAGTCCCATATCAAGTACATACCCTCATCAGATGGGGTTGGTCATGGAAAGGACAGTTAGTCAAGTTTGGCTGGGACTTGGTACATGTAGTTCGGCCCATCTCCACATCCAAATAATAGTTTATTCCAGCCACAATCTACAGTGAAAAGAGCAAGATTCAACAGTCCAGTCAAGTCACTTACACACAGCTGCCTTCCAACACAGACCTGAAGTGTTTACCTAGGATTTACGCCTGGTTTCATAAGCAGCCAGAAATCTCACCCGTAGAGAAAACAAGCTAAATCTTCCAGACCAAGTAGCCTCAGGCTCTGTTGGTAATTCTTTTATTCTGACAAGGTGTCATATGTAGCTGAGTAAGAGGAGAAGTAGAGCACAAAAGGCAATAGCTAGGACTGACAAACCTTTCAGAGTCAGGAAGGAAAGCATTAGGTCTGGGGAGAGACAGCCAGGGTGTTCTAGGAGCCTAGGATTGTTCTGAGTGTAAGCAAAGGCTCTGGCCTCAATGTGGGATTAACTCAATCCTGCTGATTGTGGCTCCTCAGGCTCAGACACTGTACCACTCAAGGAGAGCCAGACCTTCCCCATCCCCAGAATGCAACCTAGAGAGAACATATTTATTTACCCAAGATTCCCTCCTTCCAGAAACAAGAGGACATGGGATGCTTCACACACAGGGATGTTTCAAGTCAGAGGAAAGACAACCCTTAAATGTCTTCTCCTTCAGTGAGATTCCCCTGATTTTCCTCAAGCATGTCATTCACCTGTAGGTCTTCCAATTGCAATTTAAGAATAGCACTTATCCCTCTCCCCATAATGGGGTGCGTCACCAACTTGTCAGAAATGTAAAGGACAAACTGAGGGACTTGGGGTGTATGGGGGGGAAGGCTCAGTGTATTGGCCTGTGGGACTCTTGATTTGGGGGATATCCTGATTTTCCTACCAGTTAAAGGAGACTCACAGACCAAATAACCTATAACTCCCTATACTTTGCTCCATCTGTTGCCACAGTTAAGAGGCGCACTGGCCATCAAGGTCCAAGGCAGCTGGAAAGTGGATGACTTTTCTGAAGGCTGATCACGTCATCAGGAGAAATGGAGCAGGATTTAATTTGTATTTTGAAGACAGGGTAGAAATGAGCTCTATACATTGGTGTACAATCCTTGTTCTCTAAAATCTGGCCCTCCTTTGGGGCCCAGTAGCTCTTACTGCTACCTCCTCTGTCAGAGTCTAAGTCTAAGGTAGTCTGAAACTACTCAGTGGGTGGAGGGTGATTTGTGCTATCTTGGGGGCAATTAGCAAAACCATGGAGGCTGTTCCCAAGGAAATTCCAGGACCACCAGTAGAGGGAAGCAAGGCTTCCAAGAACAGCTAGATAGCACCTTCTGAGAAGACCCAAGAAGGCACCTGCCTGGTGACCTGCACCACCAACATTACAGGTCAAGAGACTCAGCATCAGTCTACAGAGTCATGTGTCCCTTAAGGATAGGGGCCCCTTCTGAGAAATGTGCCCTGGGACACTGTGGAGAATCAAAAAGGACATGCAAAAGTTAATATGGCTGCAGCATCCCAGGGTCATTTACCTTTGAGGGCCACCCCATCACAAACTGAGTCATGATTGAAGGGAACCTCATCATGTGGCACAGGACTGATTACTACAGCTGTCTGGACCATTCCATATTGCTAATAACAACAAGGCAGCACAGGCCTTGCTCAGAATGAAAAAAACAAAACAAAACAAACAAAAAACCCAAAACAAACAAACAAACAAACAAACAAAAAACAAAAACAAAAAACAGGCTGCCAGACTGCATAGAAAAAATAGCCCTTGCTAGGAGAGTCCATAATGGAGACCAGCAAACTAAGTGAGGCTTTGAGTGAAGGAACTGAGTATCTGTGAATTCCCAATCTTCCTGATGTAATCTTGGGTATGTAGAGAATGCCCTTGTTTTCAGAAAGTGTTTACTCTGAAAGTATTCACAAAAATAGGTGACAATAAACACGCACCCAGGTACATGTGCTCCTGAGTAGAGCAAAGAGGTTGGAACCAACATGGCCAAGTGTTTACTGGTAGGATGGGATGTCAGAGTAAGTTTCAATTAGGGTGCTTATTCACTGAGGGCAGCTGTAAAGCCTATTTATCCTTCTCCTAGGATTATTAGCAGTTGACATTGACCCCAGGCGGCTGATGGCGGTGAGCTCAACACACGGAACCTCTGACCTACATCTTTAGTACCTCTGCTTGTTGGTCTTTTGGAAATAGAGTTAGGAGGGCAGGTACCCATACGCTGTGCTCTTCTGGGTTCCAGAATAAACCAAAGAGGAATGACCCTATTAACACATTGAGGAGGGCTGAGAAGGGAAGGAGGAGGGCCGCGCTCCCAGGAGAAGTACAGGCGACTAAGTCCCGGCAGAAGCAAACTGCGCCCAATCCAGAGACACCTGGGTGGAAGCGGCATGAAGACATCCGGAGAGCAGGGGACAGCGGAGACACTTACCTGCTTACGAGCTCTCAACACCTCTATGGCGCGGCTAAGATACGCATCGTTGACGCCCTTGTTGTACTCGCTCACAGCGAAGTCCAAAGCTCGCTGTACTCCTTCTTCGCTGGCATCTGCCTCCTGCGGGGCTCCCAGCAATCGCGGGCGTGGCTTGGGGGTCGCGGCCCAGGCCAAGGCCAGGACGACCAGCAGGAGCAGCAAGGAGCGCAGCGGGCTGGCCATGGTTGGCTAGGACAAAGGGAAGAAGCTCCAACAGAACTTGGAATTGGTACAGAACAGAGGCCGCTCACTCAGTGCGACTTTAACCCAATTGTGAGAGTTAGAGACCCGCCCTCCTGTCCTGGCCCCTCCTTTTCCGGCGGCCACCCTCCCTTTTCCGTCAGCTCCCTCGCCCTTCCCCCGGCCCTGCCTCCTCCTCCGAAAGTCCCCGCCTACCCTCTTAAGTCAGCTTCTATTCTGTAGGTCAGATACCTCTTCAAGAGCAGGCCAACTTCCTTTTCCATTTCCTCGCCAGTCCCCCGCTGAGCTTCCCTCCCCTTTCCTTTCTCTCCCTTCCTTATTCACCCTGAGCTTCCTGTTCTTCCCAGTTCCTCTTTTCCAGGGCCCTCTTCTACAGCTTCCTCTTTCACTCTTAAGTTCCCTGTTTCTTGCAGTCTGGTTTCAACAGAGAAGTCATTGTTTCTGGACCCTAAAATGCTGGTGACTTCTGAACCCTGTTTCTCCAGAAAGCAAAAGGGCAACCAGTCTTTAATTTCCCGGATCTTCAGAGTTCAGCCCTGATCACTTGATAGAAAGCAGGGTTACTACCTGGGAATGCTCTGAGCAGGGCTGTTATTTCAGTTTCCTGCAGGTCCTGTCCTAAGACACTTGTTAAAGGCAAATGGATTGATCTTGGGGGAGTGGCATTCTGTGTAACTACTCATTATCCTTTGGCTTCTTCCTGGACCATGCCACTCTAGGGACTGGAGACACCACAGGTGGCCTATCCTTGAATGGACATTGCAACAGGCTGCCCAGTATATAAGATGAACCCACATGTCTTTTATGCTTTCTACTAGACAGGTTAAAAACTACAGTATGAGGCTGGGTGTGATGGCTCATGTTTTCAATACTAGCACATGGAAGGCAGAAGCAGGTAGATCTGAATTAATTGAAGACCATCTTGGTCTACATCTCTAGTTCTAGGCCAGCTACACAGTGAAATCTTGAAGAAAAAAAAAAAAAAGCCAGGGCTACACAAGTGAAGCCCAGTTGTTAACAAACAAACAAACCAACCAACCAACCAACCAGTGACTACAAAACCCAAATATTGAATACTTTAATAAGTTTTATTTAACCTATCAAATGTAATTTTAACATATAATACTAACTCTCAAGGAAATAGCTTATATTTCTTAATGTGTATCATAATTCTTTAGAATCTGTGTGTATTTGTAACATTTAATACCAGTGTTCACTTGGTCTGATCCCATTTCCCACAGCTGTTAACTGCCTGTGTAGGTAGCTTCAGCACTGCATAAGGTTTAAGGTTTAAGCTCTAAGGTTTATGCTGATGGTAGTATGGGAGGTGATCAATAATTAAGATCAGATGATTATAATGCTCTGTAGAAGGTGAGACAGGGGGAAGGAGAGATGGGTGCTACTAGTCATTAGTTGAGAGATCCCTTTGGGATTTAAACAGACATGGAGTGCCACCTAGACCAGGAAAACGGCACCAGGCAGAGAGAATGACCCCTGCTCAGGTGATGAGGTCCAACAGGGCTTTTCTGTTTAGAAACAAGGAACACTGGGAAGGGGTAAGTTTACATAAGCAGGGAAGGGGTAGTGCCAGGACTCCCACTCTGGCAGCTGTGTGGATGCTAGGGGGTAAAATGGAGGGGAACTATGGGTCAAGCTAGTGAGAGGGCAGGCTGTTGAGTATGAACATCCAAGCACAAGGTCTGTTCTGGCTGCTCCCCTAAGGGAGTCCCACTGTGGCTCTGGTACTTTCCCCCCTGACTGGCAGATTACATAGTTTTCACTGACTTAACCAGCAGTGAGGTATTCTAAATGTATGATAAAAGACTTCTTTTATGTGTATAAGATAATTTCAATGAGTACACACAAATCTAGGATATGTGTCTGACCTCAGAAAGTTCCTTGGTGCTTCTGTGGTCTCTGTTAGTACTGAATGGCCCCTTGCCAGCCCATCTGTCCCTGGAGACTCATTCTTCTGTCTATTCTTGGATTTCCTGTAAACATGCAGTGTGAGCCATGTCTGGTCCTTTGGGACAGTAGCACCATGAGGTTATTTTGCACTGGTTACTGAAACAGATTCTTAGTTCTCTTTCTCCTCAGGCAGATACTGTGTAGGCTAGCACACCCTCCAGCTCAGGATCAAGCAAACCCATGGTCACTATGGACCATAGGAGTGGACAGGGTAGAGTTGAGTTCTATGCAGATAGCTGACATACTTTCTTTTTTCAATGTCACTAAGTCTCTATACTTGAAAATGACCCTGTGACAAATGAGCTGGTAGTGTAGTATCTGGTTTTGAGAGGAACATTGGAAGGCCCCAGGCCCTCAAAGAATACCAAGAAGGATTATTTTGGGGGTGGTAGGTACTGATAACTTAGTGTCATCCCTGCTCTGACTTTGGGTCTGGGCTCTAGATTGGACCCTATCAGCAGGAATCTAACAGGCACTAACAATATTACTAGTGAACATTTATGTTCAGGGTTAGAATATGGAACCCTGAGGCATTGGTACAACCTAACCCCTCTCTGAGTACCAGAGTAATAATAATGTTCAAGATTCCCTATTAGGTAAAACACCTTTGGCAAGAATGGCCATTGTCATTTGTAAAGCAGAAGTCGTCAAACACTTGAATGTGATATATTCCTAGATAGATAAAAAAGGAGAGACAGACAGGAAGGCAGGAAAGAGGGCTGCATCTTGCCAGGTCTCTCTGAGCATAATGCTGAGCAGACATTAGATTTTTCTGGGGCTCCACTCTCAAGACCATTGTTTTATGTAGAGTGAGTTGAAACAGGGGGAACCCTCCTTACTCCATCATTTATAACTAGAAAGAAGGTCCAGGGTAGGCTAGTGTGGATGGGAGCATGCTGGAGAGCAGTAGTATCCCTGCTGACATCTGTGACCATACTGCCTGTCATATCTCTATAAGTTGGTTCAGATTCATTTGGGAGAATAGGTGACCTGTGAGTGGCACCCAAAGGTCAGATACTACTGCCGTATACTTTCAGGAACTGTAAGGACTGCCTCCAGTCAGGTGCAGTAAGAGGTAGAAGGTGAGACAAACTCTCGGGGAAAAAGTCAGCTTATTCTTCATCTAATTCACTTAGAGGCTGGGCTCCAAGTGGAGGAGAGGTGACAGGATTTAGTCAATACAGCTCAGCATGAAAGATCAGTTTGTGTGCTGGGGTCTGCAGCTTCAACATAAGCTACAGACATCCTTAGAAAAACAGAAAGTCAAGAGCCAAGCCACAGGGCTACATGCAATATAAAGGAGTCCACCTGTCCAGGAGAGAAACATGACTCCCTCTGATAGAGGAGACTCAGGGAGGCCTGGTCTCTGCTTGTGTGACTGCTGATTTCTTGATATGAATTGAAGAGGAGATGAAGGGGTGATGGAAAGTCTCTACAATAATAAGTGAATATCCCTGGATCTGGTGGGGCTGGCCTATAATCCCAGCTGCTGAGGAGGCTGAAGCTTTCTGAACCTTTTCAAGAGTTTGTTGATGGGCTGATTAAAATGTCTGAAAGAGTATTCGGAGCTGCAAATGTTGGAATGCTTTTGGTGAAACAATTGGCTTATGAGAATGCAAACATGGCTTGTCAGGTTGCCATAAGACCTTATAGAAAGACTAGATCTATTGTAGACTATATTAGATTGTATTTCGATATTGGTCCTTCTTATGTGCAGGGTCTTGCCATGGCTACCGCACCGCTGGGAAAAACTATACAAGTTTGTCTCAGCAGACTGGGGGAAAAATGAGGAGGGTTAATGGATCTCCTGGATTTGGATGCAGACAGATAGGGCATCAAGCAAGGAGTTGTCCTAATAGAACTAAGGAAGATAGTAATGATAAGAAACCCGGACTTTGTCCTAGATGCCAGAGAGGGATGCATTGGGCTAGCAAATGCAGGTCTAAGAGAGCTTAGGAAATCTTCTCCTCCAGGGAAATGGGAGAGGGGGCCAGCCTCAGGCCCTGAAACAATATTATGGGGCAATGCAGTTCATTTCCTAGCAAAACAATCCTTTCAGGACCTTCTGATCCACCCCGGGCAGTGCAGAATTGGACCTCGGACTCTGCATATATAGCATTAACCCCCAAAATGAAGATGCAGGCTCTTCCTACTGAATTATATGATTCGTTGTTGTCAGGAACTATAAGATTGTTGCTAGGAAGAAGCAGTGCCACTATGTCAGGATTAAAGATTGCCACAGAAGTTATAGATACAGATTATACTGGGAAAATTAAAATTTTGACCTCTTCACCTACTTATATTTTGGTCATCCAACCCAGGCAGCAAATTGCCCAAGTGATCCTTGTGCCGTTGGTTATGACGAAAAATCAGGTTAAAACCCGAGCTCTAGGACCAAAAGGATTTGGTTCTTCATATGCCTATTGGGTGCAAGTTATAAAAGCCAAAAGACCTGAGTTAGCCTTAAAAATAAATGGAAAATCTTGGCCTAAAACGGTTATTGTTACCCAGTTACAAAGTCAAGAGTCCTGAGCAAAGCAGTGATCTCTTACATTGGGAAGATGAGAAAGGTCACCAAGGATATTTTCAGCCTTACATTGTTTCTAATTTGCCTGTTAATTTGTGTGGAGGGATATAATGAAGGACATGGGAGTCCTTCTATATAGTCCCAGTAACAAGGTTACTCAGCAAATGTTTGATTGTGGTTATTTGCCTAACCAAGTGTTGGGAAAACAAAACCAGGGCAGATTAGCACCTGTTGCAGTTACCCTAAGAAAAAGAAAAACAGATGTAAGACATCTTTAATTGAGACCATTGACAAGCCAGCACACCATGCAGATAAAATTACTTAGAAAGGTGATGACCCTATATTGGTTAATCAGTGGTCTCTTGCTTCAGAAAAAGTTTTGGCCACTCAATAGCTAGTGCAGGAGCAATTGCAAGCCTTCTATTTCCCCCTTAAATTCTGTTATATTTGTAATTAAGTAAAAATCAAACAGGTAAAAATTGCAGCTTTGTGAAGGGTTGAGGCTGTGGAATTTACAGGAACATTACAGCCTGGTTTACCCTTCAGCTGCCATTCCAAAAAATTATCATAGATTTTCAAAGATTGTTTTCATACATTCTTTTACATCTTCATGATTGTAAAGGGTTTGCTTTTGGTGAGTCTGCTTGTGGTTTTAAAGGCCCTTTAGAAAGTCCATAGAAAGCTTTACCTCAGGGAATGGCTGATGGCCTTGTATTTCGTCAGAGATTTGCCACTGCTTCAATGCAGGAAGTTGGGACTTGGAATTTCTCAATGTTTACTGTTGTGGATGCTTTGTTAGCTGGAGTTTTTGCTTTCACAGTGGGCTTTATAATTTTGGGGAGTGGTTGTTGCTCCAGAAAAGTATCCAAATAACTGGGTTATCATCTTCCTAGTCGATTGTGGCATAGAAAATTTATAAGAATAATTTACTTAATATGACTTTCAAAAGTCGTCAGATGCTAACTGGCTAAAACTTCTCCTTAAGCTCACCACAGATATTAAACCTCTGTTGTTCTCCAGAGATGTAAATTCTATTCCCTCTGCAGTTAACTGAGGGATGAAAAGTATTGCAGAGAATATAGAGGAAGCAATGAGTTAACAGCAGATATTACATAGATTATAATCAATTGTTGGCTGTCTGTATTTTTGCCTCACACCCACAACAGTCCTTTTGGCAAAAGGAATCATTCTCTAAGTAAAGTTTAGCATCCTATTATGTAACCTTTGTTGTGTTAAAACAGGATCGTATGATAGAATTATGAAGGCAATTTTTTAAAAAAGGAATGTCTTAGCCTGATAGGATATTTATTCCTTATTCCAAACAGTGATTAAATTGGTTATTACTAAGTGCTGATGTTTGGCTTATTGTATGTGCAAACTTTTCAGGCAAAATTGACAATTGATAATCATTATCCAAAAGACGAGTTGTTAATTCTTTTCCCTATTCGTGCTTTTTTATTTCCTGTAAATTTATGCATGCAGCCCATAGGTAATGTATTTATAGATAGTTCATCTATGAGAAAGTAGTATATACAATTGGATCACATGTTCATTCTCTTGAATTTCCCCCTGCTGCAGCAGAGATTATTGGATTACGTGCTGTAGCCACTGTTTTTAAATGTTAAAAAATTAGTTAAACCTTAAATTTATTACTGATAGCCAATATTTAGCTAATGGTTTATGATTGCTTAAAATTGTTCCCTTTTTTGATACTGCTAATTCTTGAGTTTTACAGTTGTTTATACAAATACAACTTAATTTAAGAAAACTTACTGTTCCATACTTAATACTGGGTTGCCTGAATCCGTTAGTAAAGGCAATGCCACAGCAGACTTGTATACCAGGCAAATCATAATCTCATTTTTTATCATCAAAATAGTAGTGGCCTGAGACAACAATTTTATATTTCTAGCCTTTCTCGTCCTAGGAATACTTTTATTCCTGTCTGTTGTGATAAGGCTTGCCTTTAGCAACATCAACTTGCTGGCTGCCAAAATACATGGCTTGATGCTGAAAATGTACCCTCATATGGAATTAATTAAAGTAATTTAAAAAGAGGACTGAATAAACCAGGCTTTGCTTCCGCCTAGAGGTTTCAGCCTCAAGTCTGGCTGAAGTCATGTTGCAACTTTAACTAACTGTGTCTTTTTTCTTTCAATCTTTGCTCAGGCCCTGGGGCACCTGTTGTTTGCCAAGCTGGTCACCAGGGCAGCCCTGCCCTCTCTTTAATGCCCTTACCTCCTTTCTTACCTTAACTAGATTGCTAAATCTTACATCCAAGGCCCTCCTTTTCCATGCCCTTTTCTATCAGGTGGTGACTTGCTGTTTTGATCATACAAGGCCTGGAGTGCATAGAGACTTCAGTCTTCATATCTGATCACTAGTATGTTTGTTCTCATCCTCCCTCAACGTCCCTGTACTATTTTTACTCAAAATCTTAGTCCTTTTAGTTGGAAAGCCTTACTAATGAACGACTTTCTGAATTTTCCATCCCTTAACCCCTCCTATTCAGCCCCTTGTCTGTAATTCTCTGCTTTTATTACTATGTTTGGAGTTAAGGCTGCTGCTCTCTCCTACTGCCATTGTGCTGGTCTCCTTTGTTACAGCCAGGAATCAAGTCCTTCTTAACTTTAAACAAAGCTACTTGCTCTGCCAACTATAGTCTTGTGGTGCCCATGGTTGAAATACTATTCCAACTTTGAGACTAGGGGAAGGCAGAGGGCAGATGAAGAGTGAGGATGGAAGGAGCAGGTTGCTGTGTGAGGCAGTATCTGGGGGCATTTTCCTTCATTTTATTACAAAATAGTTCAAAATTACAAGGTTGTAAGAAATCTAAATATCTATATCCATCAGTCTGTCATTCATTTATATTAGATTGAATTCTTTTCTGCTTGTCTGTCCACCTATCCTTTCCATTTAATTCTGAAATGCATTTTTCTCTGGACACACTTTGCAGCTGCAGACACCAATATATCCTACTCCTAAATACATGAATCCACAAGTTACTAACTACAGCTGGGTATTTACAGTGCTTTCATTTGTTGTAAACCTGTCTTGAAATGTTCAGATATTATGTACACTTTCACTGAATTTTGCAGGTGTGTATTGCATCCTGGTGTCACCCAACTCCTGTGGGATGCAGGAAGGCCCTTTCTTACATTTCCAGCCAGTTTGGACCTTCTCTTGCCATCCCAATAACTTATTGAGTTCCCATCACAGTTGATTTTGCCTTATGTTTTCATAACTGAGATTGTATAGTATGTTGTCGTTTATATCTGGCCCTTTTCACTTCAGTGTGATACTTTTAGAAGTGTCATGTTGATGAGCTACATGTGCCTTTATCTTTGATTAATTACCATCATAAGCTTCATTTCTCCAAGACTCTTGGGATGATCTGGCCTTGGGTTCCTGGAAAGTCTGGGAATAGCTGAAGGTATCTCTTGGCTGTTCTGTCTTCTCTACTACCTCTTTTTCTTGTTTCTGTTTTACTTGGAATTACTTCCTCTCCTCTTCCCCCTCTTTTATCATGATACAAATTAAATCTAGAAACATTAAAACTGGAGCAAAACTTAATTTTATGCAACACTGAGCAGTTTTTCCCAACTCATCTCCCAGATTTGAAAATAAAAATACATTTTAAATAATTGGAAGTGTCTTCAGTTTAAAAACAAGTAAAACTCCAAAACACTCAGGAGGCAAGTTACAAACATGCATGTAATTTTGTATGTGGATATGTGTGCTCTGGTGCCTTCATGCTCACACATTTGTCTGTGAGCACACATGTGTTTTAAACACATTGAGATCATGTGGTATTTGTGTTTTTGTTTTATTTATTTTATTCTTATTGTCATATATTACTTCCTAATAATGGTATACCCTTCCTCTGCTCACTCCCCCTATAGTCCTCTCCTCCATATATCCTCTACTCCTACCTCCAAAAAGAGCAGGCCTCCCAGGGTCATCAAACAAACAGTATAGCAAGCTACAATAAAACCAGGTGCATACTATCACAGCAAGGTTAGATAGGGCAACCCAGTAGGAGGAAAAGGGTACCACAAGTTGGCAAAAGAGTCAGGGACAGTCCTTGCTCCTACTGTTAGCATTTCTATAAGAACACAATGCTACTAAACCATAACATATATGAAGAAGGCCTAGGTTAGACCCCCTTCAGAATCCCTTATCTTTCAAGTACCAGTGAGTCAGGTGATTTTATGGACCTTGTTCTCCTGGTATGTCCCTTATCTCTCAGGTTTCTGCAACACTACCTTTTCCACCTCAGCAAGACTCCCCAAGCCTCTCCTAAAGTGTAACTGTGGAACTCTGTCTGCATCTACTCTCATTAGGTGCTGGACAAAGTCTCTCTGGTCTCTTTGATGATGATTCTGCTAGGCTCCCATTACAGCACACTCTGCAGTCAGGGCAAACTGTATGTAGAAAGTTTTGTGGCTGGGTTGATGTCCCAATCCCTCTACTTGAGGCCTTGAAATGGCCAGTTCAGACCCAGTGTCCCCCATTCCCAGGAGTCTTGCTGGCAAGGATATGGAGAAAGGGGAGCACTCCTCCACTGCTTGTGGAATTACAAACTGGTACAACCACTCTGGAAATCAATCTAGTGGTTTCTAGGGAAACTGGAATCTGAAGACTTAGCTATACTGCTCCTGGTATGCTCTACCATACCATAAGGACATGTACTCTACTGTTTTCATGGCAGCTTTATTTGTAGTAGCCAGAAACTGGAAACTATATAGATGTCCCTAAACTAAAGAATCAATACAAAAAAAATGTGGTTCAATTACACTATGGAATACTCTTCAGCTAATAAAAGCAAAGATATCATGAATTTTGAAGGCAAATGGATGGAACTAGAAAACATCATCCTAAGTGAGGTATCTCAGACCCAAAAGGACATGTATGGCAAGTACTCACTTATAAGTAGATATTAGCTTTAAAGCACAGAGTATCCATGATATACCCCAGAGACCCAAAATAGTTAAACAAGAAGGAAGACCCAAGAAAGAATGCTTGAATCATACTCAGAAGGAGGAACAAAATAGTCATAAGAGGCAGGTGGTGGTAGGGGAGAGGAAAGGGAGGGGAATGAGTGGTGCAGGTATGGATAAACAGGAGGGAGTCCCAGAGGGCCAGGAGAATGGGGTGTGGTGCAGGTATGGTGGGGTAATCTTTAGGAAGTCCCAGAGACTTGAGATAAGGGAGGGTCCTAGGAATCAATGCAAGTGACCTTAGCCAAGATGCCTAACAGGGAGGATATAAAACCTGAAGAGGCTACCTCCTGTAGCCAGGCAGGGCCCCCAGTGAAGGAATAAGGACACCAACCCACCCATAAATCTTTTGACCCCAAATTTGCTCTATTTAAAAGAAATGCAGGGACAAAGAAGGGTCAGAGACCAAAGGAATGGCCAACCATTTATTAACTGCCTCAACTTGAAACCTATCCCATGGGCAAGCACTAGCCCCTGACATTAATGATTCTGTTATGCTTGCAGACAGGAGCTTAGCATAACTGTCCTCTGAGAAGCGCTATCCAGCAGCTGACTGAAACAAACTCAGATACCCATAGCTAAACATTAAATGAAGGTTAAGGAGTCTTATGAAAGAGTTGGTGAAAGAAAACTGTTTCCATGTTACATTCTGTCCTATATGTGCTTTATGCGTATGGTGACTGGTGGGACTACAATGCATGCTGTCAAACCTCTGAAAGAATTAAGTACTGACAAAAAATATTCATATAGTGTTATGCCAAAATACCTTTAAAATTTGTATATGTATCCCTCTTTTTTTTAAAATAAAGTTGTAAGAGAGAAAAAACAAAGAAATAAATACACTTTAAATACCTACAAAAAGAAAAGAAAAGAAAAAAGAGTTGGTGAAAGGATTGAAGGCCTGAAGGGATAAGAACTCTACAAGAAGACAAAAAAAGTTAACTAACCTGGACTCCCAGGGGCTCTCAGAGACTGAGCCACCACCAACCAAAGAGTGTATGTGCGCTGGACCCAGGCAGATGTTCAGTCTCCATGTGGATCTCCCAAGTATTGGAACGGGGACTGACCCTAAATCTGTAGCCTAACTGTGGTATTTGTTCCACAACAGGACAGCCTTGTCTGGCCTCAGTGAAAGAGGATGCCCCTAATATGGCAGAGACTTGATTGCCAGGGTGGGGAAATATGGTTGGCACCCTCTCAGAGGAGATTGGGAGGGGGAATGGAAGGAGGGTCTCTTTGAGGGAGGGGACTAGGAGGTGGCAGCATTTGAGATGTAAATTAAAAAAAAAAAGAGTTGGGCTTCTCCTCCATAGATCCCAGAACTCAGAACACCAGTAACAGGTGCTTTTGTCTGCTTAGCCATCTCATTGGCCCCAGAACCTTTTGTTTACTGCCTTTCACAGTCTGCTTGGGAAAAGAATGTGGTAGTAGAGTGGCTGGAGTTGTTTTATTTTGAAAAAATTCTAATTGATAGAGAAATGTCAAAATAGTTTTATTGGCATTTTAAGTAGGATGTGACTGTGTACAGCAGCTGCACCTTATGTCCATAGGTCCAAGTCCCCAAGGCCTACCTTTGGGCTTGGTCAACCTTTGCCACATATGACAATGCCTGCAGTAAGGCTCTTCATGAGAACCTATTGTCAGTGCTGGTTATCTGGTTGAATTGAGGGGTAAACCTATATCTACCAACTGTTAGTATTACTTATCTCTCTTTTATGTAAGGCTTACATGTAATGTACACATATATCATATAAATGCACATTTACACATTATAATGCTTTGCAAAATCTTTTCAGGGAAAGTTATAAATATTTCTCTAAGCACTTCAACTAGAGAAAGAAGCTTTAAAAAACCCAATTATGAATTTCCAGGGATTTACATTGAGAAACAAGGATTACCTCATTTTTTTTTTTTTTAAAGTCCCCTTATACTCAGAATGCCCTTCACAATATTACCCCATCTCTTCCAGGACCTAGTCCAGAATCTCACTGTACCTTTTGTCCTGGTATCTTATCATTTCCTTGAACCAGAAACATCTTTTCTACCCTGTTCTGTCATGCCACTTATACTTTGCAGTGTTACAAAATTATTTTCATAGTAACATAAACATTTTTTAGCTTCATGTTGCTACAGTACAATGCCCAATGTACTGCTTATGATGGCATATTTTGGTTAATGGTTTAATGAATTTGGAGAGTTTGGGCATAAGAGAGGATGCTCACACATCATAGTAGGAGAGAGAAGAGGGGAGAGAGGATTCCAGAGCCCCCACTCATCCTCACTGACATGTCATCACCCAAGGCCCTATAACCTAAAGTTCCACACTACTTAGCAAAAGCACCACCTGAGGACCAAGCTTTTAGCACATGGATTTCTGGAAAATATTACCCACGTTTAAACCATGAGATGATGATTCTTGACGATTATGTTCATCATACTTGTCTTACAGATGGTAATTCTTGATTAGTGCACTATATCAGGGCACCAGGATGTGAATTTGCCTTTACTTTTGATTATGATATTGAACCTCTGTTTATGGTGGTGTCTTCCAGATATTATATCCACTTTTTCCTTTTGCCATCATCAAGTAATCTATGGATCAAGAGTTTGTACTATGTTTTGGATACTGTCTTAGTGTATTTATCAAAAGTTAATGTGGTAGAAGGTTGGACCCAGTGTTATGACGCTGGAGCATGGTGAAATCTTTGAGACATGGTATGGGTGGGAGGCAATTGGTCAAGGCCATTCTTAGAAGGTCCTGATATCCTGGAGTGATTCACTCCACAAGTGTAGATTGTTCTAAAAGTGTGAATTTGGCTCCTCCCCAGCACCTGGCTTCTTGTTTCATCATGTGATCTTGATCTTCATATTTAGCATACACTTCAGTCATGATACCATCTGCCGTGCTATGGCACAGCGAAAAGCCTTCAACCAGAAAAAAAATACTCCATTTTGGACTTTTGGTATCCCAAACTGCAAGGTAAATAAGAGTCTTTCTGGGAAGTGCCAGCTCCAGGTCCTGGTTAAGGGGACACAGACCAGAGACCTTGTAAATAAATACACAGTCCAGCCACCTTCCTTGCTACTTTGAAAGCTTAGAAGCTTCTGCTCTGAACTTGTTACCATGTGGTTTGCCTCCCAGGCTTCAATGCAGTCTTCACATAGAATTCTGCTAACCTTCACACAGACCACTAGGCTTCAAGGAAGGTGGTAGCTGGTCCAAACCACCAAAGTCTGGTGCACTCGCTTGTCTTTAGGTGAATTTTACCTTTTAAAGCCTATGATTCCTCCAGAAAATGCTAACTTTTAGTTTTAATAATAATGTCTATAGGCTTAAAATACATCCACTGGCGGCTGGAGGGTATGCAAAAACAGTCATTTAAATTTAGAAGCCCACACTGCGTGAGAATCTATCTCATGTCTCACCTGAACACTATGTACTTTACATTAAGCTTAGAAGCATAATTATGTAAAGTATTGTTAAAATGCTTCATTTCCACAATATCACAATAGATGCAATATTTTCCAGATAACTGGTACTTTTTTTTTTGTTTTTCTCAAAATGTAAAAGATACATTAGTAACTACAAGTATGTGAAGTAATTTTATAAAGAAAAATTTATAAGGAGAAGGAAATAGAAGACTAAGCGTAGTGATTTAATAAAAAAATCAAGTCATTCTGAAAGTTTTTATTTCTTAGTAATATGCATGTGCCTTTTACAATGCTAACTGGATAAACACATGACTACATGGGAGCTGTTTTGGTAGTTTACTTATCTTTCCCATATAGTTCCTCAGTATAGGAATGGGAAATTATTTTCTTATGCTGCAAAGGAAAGCAAAGCTTGCAGTCCTTTAAAATGTGAGTCATGTACGGGCTGACTCTTTAGAATAGTGGTTGTCTTTTATGTCTATGAATTGTGTGTTGGTGCATATGCACCATAAGGAAACTTTGATGTGGGCTAACAGTATTCTTGTATTTTACTTTAGATTGTAAGCTTAATGGCAAGAAATTATGTCAATAATTGTGCTTTTATGTAGCAACCATTGCAGTATACTTTTGGTGCTTAATAAATATTCATAAATATTAAAAAAATTTAGAAGCCCAATACACTCCAGTGTATTGATCTGAAACTGTGTATATAACAGGGACATTTACTGGCTTGTGCCAGCACAGCTCAGAACCTGAAGATGAGTCAGGAAGAGCTCCAGCTGGTGTTGGCATGAAAGGGTTAGATGGCTAATTCTATGAGACAGCCCAAGACATCCACAAACCATTCAGGATGAAGGATAATTCAGCCTGTTGTGTCAGTCTCTGAGCCTGAATTTATCATGGACTGTAATGTGTAACTTTTTCCTTTTTTCTTCTAGATCTCTTCAGTTTCTGCTATCTGTGATATCTATACTTTGAACTAATACCATAAATAGTAAAGCTAGCACCACCATGGGGCCAGGGCCATTTTGTTCTTCCCTTTTGGTGACAGGACAGTGGAGGGGTGATACCAAGCCCACTTAAAGCTGAATATTCTCTAAAGTGTGTCTCATGAGCCACCTGCAAGTAGTTCTCATCTGCCAAGAGAAAACTGATGGTGCAATTGGTGGCCAGGCCAAATTCTGGGTTTCTGATTAACTCCTCAGTGGTGGGATTCAGAAATGCACTCTCCCAGGTGACTTTTGGAGCAGTTGGTGACAAATGGGGCTTACTGGTTAGAAGTCACAGCTATGATCCAGCAGGCTGACCCATGAACTTCAAGCTAAGCTATTAGTTGTCAAGATTGGAGAATTTTGTGGCTTTTTTTTCCTTTCAATCCCTGACTTGCTGGACTTCAAGATTCTGTCTGAGATCCAGTCAAGACCCTGCTAAATCAGCTACTAAGATCCAGGTGGGTAATTCATTCTCAAAGTCAACGGAGCAAATGTGAAGCTCCATTTCCTCTTTTAAATTCCAATTCCATATTGAACTTTCCAAATTTTCAATACAGTAGTATTGTTTCCAAGTTTCAAAAACCAAAAAATTATGCTAAAATATTCTCCATGTGCATTTTCTGTGTCAGACCACATTTTTATTTGTACGAGGGAAGCACGGACCTGTTGACTGCAGTGGTACCCTAACAAATATTCATCATTATTTTATTGCTTCTTTCCATTGCAAAGCTGGCCACCCAGTGAACCTGACCTATGACTTTCAAGGCAGAAGTCTTTATACTCATTTCCTGATTGATCTGACTCATGTTACCTGGGCTGAATGAACTTCAGGAACCTATAGGGGTGTGCAGCTAAAAGATCTTTGGCAAGAAAGGTTATCCTACATGAATGAAGACCTTTACTAATACCCAAAGTCAGATGTAAAAGAAATCTAATTCCATCTTATCCTGTGGCTGTGAGAAACAATGAGGAAATGATTCAAGGTAGAGTAGCATGATTTAAAAAAAAGGAAGGAGGTAGACAGAGAATGAGGCAGGGAAATCAACACATTTGCTATAGACAAGTATTTCTCAAGTTGTGGTCCAGGTCCTGTTATGCTTCTTCTTTTGGTCTTTAAACTGTTCCAAGGTAGGGGGTTGGGGTGGCATAGGTATGGAAGCAGAGAATCCCCTCCCCCTAAACAGTTCTGACAGAAAAGGAAAGCAAATGGACTCTGTTCCTTTTTTTGTGGAAATGAGAAGTGGGCCCCCTGCCAGACACTATGGCTTCTGGAGCATCTAGGGCCTAGGCAGGGCACCCAGCAAGTAAGGAACCATTGTGAGACCATGACTCTCAGGCACATGACTCAGTGAGGCAGGGTGTGATATTTTCTCTGTCAATCAGGAGCAGATAGGTGCTAGAGAAACACTCTAGCAGTCCCCATTGCAGCCAAATATTCTCAAAGACTGTGAGACCTTGGATTTATGTGTGCCTCTCTGGGTGTTAAGCAACTCTAGTCTCAAACATCTAGGGAGGAAAATAAAGAAACATGACAGGATCAAGTTTTGTGTACCTGTAACTGGCTAGACAGGAATAAAGACATTTCAGAGACTTTTAGACTACTCAAACAATGGACCCAAAAGAAATGGGAATTTCTCCCAAGAATCTTGTCCTGGGAGAGGGAAAAGGCCCAGATGAATGATAATCTTATAATTTGGAAAGATATTTAACATAGTTCTAACATCTTGATAGACCACTTTCCAGGATGAGACTGAAGACCTGGGTCAATGATTGGCAGATGATACCTTGATTAGGACTGCTTAGATATACATATTCTTGGCCTTCTAAGTAAATTTTAATCTGACTTCTGGACCTTGAAGATGAGTGTGGGTGTGTATGTGTATGTGTGCAGGGGTAGGGGGTAAGGAGTGGTAGTGAATGGATCTCTTTGTCCCTTTCCCACTATGTCCAAACTGAAAAAATCTTTTTCTGCTTTCTGTTATTAATTTCACTCCCAAGAATCAGAAACAAGAAACACATTTGACAAGATGATGTGTAGTGGGAATGGAGATTGTTTCTCAGAAAGTTTATTAAAACAAAACAAGCCATGTCTGAAAACACTCCCTGGATCATTGGAGAAGACTCTGGAGACTTGGCAAGCTGCTTAAGCATTCTGAATTCTTAACATTTGGTCAGACTGAATCCTAATTAACTGGGCAGGATGAATGAAAGCTTTGTCCCCTTCTGAATCTTAATTTTTCCTCTCTGGAACGGGAGAGGGTAGAATAAAGGACATCACTGTCAGCCAGCTCTCTTATACTTAAGAGGCAGGAGCAGAAATCCCAACTAATTGGCTTTACTTCTTGGCTAAACACAGAAGCAGCTGCATCTGTAATTGTCATAAATGGCCTTCCCAGGGTTGCAGAAGCTGAACTGTGAACTGTTCCAGAAATCCATCAGGATCTGGCTTCATGTCCAGCTTTCTTACAGTGGCATAGGACACAGGTTTTGTTTGTATTCTGCTTCTGAGCCCACACTAGTTGAAATAAGCTTTTCATATCCCTCCAGGCTCTGTAAATCCTCTTTAGTCAACATGGACTGAGGAGGGAGAATTCCCACACTGCTGCCTGTTCTCTGTTGATTTATCATAATTTCTATTCAGTGTCATTCCCTTTTTCCCCTAGAACTAGAAAAATGGCCAAACTTCCCTCTCCACCCTACTGGCTGAAGTCCAGCACTTTTTTTTTCTTTTGGTTATGGCCACACAAGGCTGAACTGAGAATTGACCAGTTCTTCACCCAGTGCTTTCCCAGAAGGCACAATGTAACATATTAACTGTGCATCATGTGATAATTTTATACAAGTTGTAATGTATGGTAATCAGATCATGATAATTGGCTTTTCTTTAGTTATTGTGTTGAATGTGACATATTTGGAAGCTTTTGGAAGCTTGAAACTTTTCTATATCATTTAAAATGTGATATGTATACTACACACACACACACACACACACACACACACACACACAAACACACACACACAGAGGCATCTATCATCTACCTATATCTCCCTATCTATATCTATCCATCCACATATATAGACATATGTGTTTAAATGTAGTCACCCTATTGTGCTGTAGAACATCATACTCTATTCTTGGTATCCAACTATATTTGCATCCACCGTGTAACTCACCTTTATTCCTTCTTGCTGACACTTCACAGCCTCTGCTGTTCCCTATTCTTATCTTTACCTAGAGGCAGATGCAAGTCTGGAAATAATATCTTCTGAACTGAGGAGTTATCACCATTAAGTTTCTGATGTACCCTAGGGTGCTGACTCTGATACTGCTGGCTGCTAGACTACTCCTGGCAAAAGCCACATGAACTATATCCCTGCCTGAGAGATTTGGCAGGCTTCCTGTGAAGAAGTACTGTTTTCTAACTTTTTGTTGTTGTTGTTGCTATATTTTTGTTAAAGATCAATGAGAGTCTTTGGCTGGATTGAGTCCTGTGGACCAAACATGCAGTTCCTTGGTTGAAGCTGGTACCCTTACCTAGCATACCTGGAATATGTTTAACTACTTTACTGTACAGAGAGCAGCCCTGCATGTCATAAGATAGCACAAAAGCAATGCATCGAATCTTGTCAGTAATGACAATTCTGAAGATTGCAGTTCTTTGCAATGCAGCAATCTTGGTATCTTTTAGAGTTGTACCACAGGAAAACAGTTCAGAATAGCCCTGTGAATGTTTTACTAACATTCCAGTGAAACAATCACAATCACATAGATACAATAGTTTAGTTTAATCTCTATTCTGAATATCTATAGTTTTGATGTTTACTTTTTGAGAGCCCTTTGTCCCCTTTGAATGGTCTTTCTCTTTGAGATATCCTTCCAATTTCTTTTTGTCTTTGATTTTTAGTGATACTAGGAATGGAACTAAGTGTTTTGAGCATGAAAACATTGTTCTCTACCACTGAACTACACTCCAATCTTCTACTCTTTGTGTGAAAGAAATCACCCAAAGACTGAAAGAAATCAGTTTTCTCTGAGGAAGCTGAGAACACCAGACACCTTCTCTAAATGCTTTCCTTAAGGTTTGACTCGTCTTTCTGTCAGTCAGAGGTTCTGATTTTGGATCTGATATCTAGACATATAAAACAAAGAGATGAAGATAGCCCAAAACCCAGAGGAACACCATCTACATGTGTTTAGCAGGTTTGTTTGCTGTTTACACCATGGTGACCATCTGTGTTCCACTGCACAGAACTGGCGGAGCTACAGTATGCCATCCAGCCATAGTACAAAGGCTAAGACTGGCCATCTTTGGCTGTTTAATCTTTATCATATATTCCTTTCCCAAACTGGGCTGTACAAACTTCCTTTGGGGTTTTCCATTTTGGTTCACTAGAATCCTTTTTCTTGTAAGTCAACTAGGCTTAGGTTTAGTTCCCTGTAGACAAGTACATTGCTCTGTATACTTCTCTACTTTAAGAAAATGTCATTGTAGTCAATCCTGGCCACCTTTTTCACTTTCCACACTGACTCAGATGCTTCTGGGGTTTTTGGTGTTTTTTTTTTTTTTTTTTTTTTTCAGTAAAATAACATTATAGCACCACAAATAATAAGCAGAAGGCAGCTCTACCCCCTTTGCTGTGTGATGGTTTGGTCCACTGTGGATTCACTAGAATCCTCCACAGTCTACTAAATATATTTACAAGCAAGACTAACTTACTGTAGGTTATTGTATCTGATAGAGATGGGACACACTAGGTTCTAGACAGTTGCAAGGAGTGAACCAGAGCTCATGCCTTCTACAAGCTATAGTGGTTTTTTTTTTTTTTTTATCCTGAAAGGAAGAGAACCCTCCCAGATAGGTCTTAAGCATCTTGATTATCCATTAGGATTTTATTTGCACACAGAACCTGAAACACTGATGTTAAATTGGTTTACTGAAATGCTCTCTGGAATCACTGACTTTTTCAAATAGGCAGTTTAGGAATGACTGGGATTGAGGTAGTATAAATGAAGAAAAGAGAGAAGTTACATGGACACTCATTTTGTATATTCCCTTTCCAGCTACTTATGTCAAAGCTCAGGTTGCATCAGTAGAACAAATAACCTTTGGCCAAATATCTGTACAATGAACATGATTGCAAGTTCCTTTAATTGGAATTTGAGTGATAATGAAACTTTTTTATGTGAAACTTTCTTGAGTGATAATGGAACTTACTCATGTGAAAATGAAAAGACATTAACACCTTTAATACCACAAAGTAGCATAGAACTCTTCATTTGCTTGATGAGGCTTTGAAAGTAAAAATTTAAATCTCCAAAAATCCTGATTTAGTTAATGCTTTAGAAAATGCTAGCTTAGCACAAAGCCACATAGTTTATACTCACATATTGACATGTCCTTATACAAATTCAGCTAGTCTGAGCCTCTACTAGGGAGGTATGTCATTTTTACTTCACTTTTCCATATGTCCTGCCTACCTCAGTTCCTTGGAATCTGTCTCCACACCTGAACCCACATGAAAACATGGAAAGCTCAGTTGATACTGTCATTGTCATCACATAGCTGCAAAAATCCCAACACAAATCTGCTTTATATGAGTGAAAGTTTGAGATTTATATATCTGTTAGAAGCTAGATGGGCAGGGGCAGCATGTATCCTTGTGTTTTTTCATGGGATCTAGGTGCACGGCTGACCTGGAGGAGATAGGATCACAGGACTATTGCAAGGCAAGGGTGGCAAAGGTTACAGCTAACTGGATTCAGCCTTGAAGGCTTAAAATGGTGAGAGTCTGGGTGTTCTATACAGTTATATACCCAACATCTTTTTGTCATTATTAGAGTTTAAATGACTTGCAGAAATTAGGAACTTAGTAAGAGGTGTGGGTACAGCTATGTGGAGAGAGCTCCTTGTTTACAGCTTTATTTTTACCTTATGTTTTTGTTAATTGCAAACTGTGTGACTGAAATGGAACTTTGAATGACTCGCAGCCTCCCTTCTATAAACTGTAAAAGAGGCAATAGTACCCCTATTCTTTCCTTTTTTTTCATTTCTCCGAATTCACTCCCCTCCCCTCCAATTTTATTCCATTCTCTCAAACACAGGTCCTCCAAGGAGTGGATAAGAAAGATAAGACTAGCAGTCTATAGCAGCAGTGGACAATTAATGGAATCATTGCTAATATGTGATTGTGTGCTTATGATCTTGGGCGAGTCCACTAAGTCTCCTGATAAGGATTGATATGCTTGTGAAGAAAAAGAATGAATAAGAACACCTCCACAGGGAAATAAGTGATTCAAAACAAATTCCTTTATGCAACTAAGTATTGTTCCACAAGGTGTATATCTCTGAACTTAAGGTGATGGCCATAAGAAAGATACTGGTGAAGAATCGGGGAAATACAATAGCACAGCATGTTGCCAGTCAAGTGTGTGCTGGTCATGGCTGGTGCTAGCATTTTTTTAAACCAATTTTCTGCTCACCAAACTGTCCACAGGGACTTCTCTCAAGTCTCAGGGCAGGGCAATGAGGCTCAAATTCGGGTACCCTCAGAGACACTTAGGTTCCCTGTCAGAGAGTTTTGTGGACACCCTATCTAGTGTCACCAGGGAAACTCTTACAAAGAGCAGATGTTGCTGCTCACTAGGCTGTGCATCTGGGTCTTGCTCACTCTAGCCCTTTCCCCGAGGCATTTGTTTAGTGACAAGAGGAGCTTCTTCCCTGGAGGTAAGCCTGGGTCTTCCTCAAGATAGACTTTAATCAGTAACTGTCAGTTGGATGGGAACAACAGCTTCAGATACCCTGAAATTACCTGAAACTTCACCTGACCCTATGACACCCCATGCCTCTTGTTTCCCACATTCCAGTGTATATTTCTCCCAAGACAGTACCTTTGCAGTAGGTTATTTGACTTCTCTCTGATTCCATCTCAACATGTTATATCTAAGACACTACTGCACTAGGGTAAGCTATGGATGACACCTACAGTCCCTTACATTCAGTGAAGGAAAACAGATACAAATGAATCTCCAGAAAACAAGCTGTGTACACACCCTCCAACTACCAGGTCCACCCAAGAATAAAGGGAACACAGAACTGTGTTTGAACTGGCATTGTCATTTGTTTCAGGACTTTAAGAAGACCAGTATCAGGAAGAAACGAGGAAAATGTGTATTGTTACTCTGGTTACATTAGCAAAGAAAGTTGTGACACATTAGAAATATCTCCAATTTTCTTTGAATATGGGGGATTATTTGTAGTAATGGAGAAAAGTTAAAAAAATCATTCTTGGGGCTGGAGTTTTAGTCTGGGCCTGGGGTTGAATCTGGGGCTAGGGAGATGGCTCTGTGGTTAAAAATATTTACTAATCTTGAAGAACCTGGATTCAGTTCCCAGTATACATACATTTGTATTTCTAGTTTCAGGCATTTGCTACTCTCTACTGACCTTTCTGGGAATCAGGCATATACACAGTACACAGACATATATGTAGACAAAGCACACACACACATACTCTCTCTCTCTCTCTCTCTCTCTCTCTCTCTCTCTCTCTCTCTCTCTCTCTCTCTCTCACACACACACACACACACCACACACACACACACACACACACACACACACACATACACACGAAACCAAACCAAATCTAGGTTTGAGGGAACACACTCAGCCAGATTTGACCTTTGGTCTATTGCTAGGATGACATTGGATCCTAGAGAGAACCTTTTAGGACCAAAACCTTTCTTCTCAGTGAGTTTTACTAACCATGTTCTGGGTTTTGTAATAGGAAGGCATACATTCTGTTGCGGACTTCTTTTACCCTGGGTATCCTGGGGTTTGAACTTAGGTTGTGAAGCTTGGAAGCAAGAACCTTTACCTACTGAAGCAATTCAAAGACCCTTGAATTATCTAATAAGCACTGTAACATAACCTAATTATGAATATACATTCTGAGAAAAGTGGTATTCAATGATCTTGTGTTGTGAACATTAGGTTATATTTACATAAACCAAGATAGATATCCTACGGCATACCTGAGTCTGTTAGACATAAATACAATAGCTCATTACCATTATAAAAATGACATATGATTAAATCAAGTACTTAGGAAAACATAGTATTTGAGCAGTAAACACTATCAGGTATATCTAACTTGTAACCTCTGGATACATGCTTACTAATATAACTCTAAATACTGTCTAGTGTATTAGTTTATGACAATGCATGTTTTAGTGTCATCAAAAGTTTGGATATTCATCAAGATGCTTAAATTTACTGCTGGGCTAATACAATATGTTGTCTCACAATAAACTTCATTTTTGTAAGTAAAATTAGTGCACTCTAACACAATAAAAGTATGGTACATGTATAAAGTAGCATAGTTTGTCATCATCAACATCCATATGTAACTATGTATGATATATCTATGTGTGATTTATATGATTTTGTGTTGTGAATATTAGAGCATATTTATAAAAACTAAAAAGATAGTCAAGATATATATCATGTATGCTTTTACAAGATTGACAGTGCAGCGTGTTTGCATAGAGTAGCTCCTGGAATGCTGCTCCATGTAATGAAATGCCATCTACACTTCCTGCAGATGTGACCCAGTAGGAAAGCAATACTGTTCCCTAGTGGAACAGCCACTTAAATGCTGCTCTACGATGGGCTCAGGAGAGAGCAGCAGAAGAGCTACTCTGACAGCTGCAGAACTGTGAGAAACTGTAAAGCACCAAATCCTGTTACGTTAAACCACTGATTTTGGAGTGGTTTCATATGCAGCATTATGAAATGTTCTGAGCCTTTCCAGCAGAAAGTCCCAGGATTAGAAACTCTTCTATTCATAAACTGTAGGTTTATAATTCCAGTCCCAAACCTGGGCCTCAACTCTTCTTGAACTTTTGGGGCCCCAGTAGAGAAGCTGAGGTCAACATCTAATTTGACATATTAAAAGTGACTAAAAAACTATTTCCACCATGTAGACAATTAAGTGTGTTGTTGTTTCCTCAACACTTCTCTCCTTTTGGGGTGTGTATGGGGTTGTTTCTTAGACTTGTATTTTAAAATTTATTAACCAGAGGACAGTCTTTGGGGGAGGAGGACAGATTATTTCTACATTCCACTACCTAGGTCTAGTTTCCCTACCTGGTACTCTTAGGAAGGAGTATAGAAATGCCTCATTTAATAACATACTCCTTCTTGAAAGCTGCTTTTTATCTCCACTGTTAAGTGGATCCAGTCTTTGATAAAACTCATGAAGGTGGGTGGAAGTTGCCTTGCCCCTCTTTCTAGGATGCACTTCACATGTACTGTGACTTTCTAGGGTATTTGTTTGCCATTTGCTGGGGTAGGTGGTGGAAATTCCTAACTTTTTTCATTAATAAATGAAAAAAAAAGTATTGCACCTTTTGAAATACACCAAATTGATTGAGTTCCTAATTACAAAAGAAGCTCTTTTCCCTTTCTCAGCCATTTTCTTATATGCTCTGCATGGATTTACAACTCACTTTGTAGTGTTCCTAGATTCAGCTAAAGACCTGGTACATAGGGTTCCTTAAGGGGATGGTGTTAGGAAACACTTAATTACTAATGATTTCTATCTCCTTTCAGGTGATGAGGTTACAGATCTGCTTCATTAAGAAACTATGAGCATGTGGGGTAGGGAGCATACTTTTAACCAACACGGGGACCATTCAGGGCTATCCCCCTCTTTTCTTCCATGAGGAACCCTTGAACAACTGGCTGAAGCTCTTTCAAGAAAAATGGCAAGAGCCTCATTACTCTTTATAAGTGTTAATAGAGACTTTATCAGATTATTTTATTTGCAAGTTCCAGTTTTTAAAATGTTTAGGTAATCTCCTTCTCCAGTTCTGATCTTGTGGATTAATTAGTGGTTAACCGACCCTTTCTTGTGTCTCAACTCTTTTTATTTGAATTCTTTTCAGATGTATTAAACAACACCCCCCCCCCCACCCAAAAGAACTTTTGAATTTTCAGGAAGGGTTGAAAGTAGATGGAAGAGCCTAAACCAAAGTCTGGTGGTCATTTTCTGACTCTGTCTACTCATGTCTTCTGTGTTCCGGGAAAATCCACATACTTGACCTTGGAGTCTTTGTCCTGGAATGTTCCTGTTTCAAGTACTCATGTTCATGGTCCCTCTGAAAGGGACCTGACTAATGAGGGGTCATAAGCCAGTTAGTGTGGTGGGTTGGGGAGCGTCTTTATGACCACCATGGTCAGCAGAGTAGTGATCTATAAGAGCTAAGAAGGTAGTTTGGCTCAGCATGACTAAGTAGCTGGTGTTGGTTCAAATTTCAGGAGTCTGACCCTGAGTAGTTTATTTTATGCAAATTTCAGCCCAGTATAATTTGGTGAAAACTTTCCTGGTTATGATTAACTCAATGCCTTGTACATAATAAACCATACATAAATCTCCTTGAGGAACAATGTAAACTAAATAAAGATTAAGTGTGACTACATTTAAAACACATATGACACTTTCTGTTAAGGTAGGTTCTGTAAATTGACTGAAGAAAAATAATCTCATGATAAGGGTCTGAGGAGGAAGAGGTGTGGTCTAAGCCATACTGAGTACAAAGGTCAACAGGGTATTCTCTCCATTCACTCACAGCTTTCTGTGAAGACAACAGGTTATGCCCAAACATGTGGTGAGAGAAAACTGGTGTCCTCTACAATGGTGCTAAGGATGAAGGAAGAAAATGCTGTGTCCAATCAACAGAGCTGGGAATCAACTTGTCTCTCCATATTCATCAAGGTCAAACCACTTCTCACTATCATGGAAAATTCCAAAACAATTAGGAAGATAATTAACCAGAAATGTAGCAACTCTTGTTTATCTCTTGTCTGAGGTTATAAGAACTGAAACTCACTTCTGCTTTTTATGATTACTCTGTATTGTTATGATATTGTCATTATTATTATTTTACTTACAGAAAAACTCATTTAGTAGCCTTTATATTGGGTTTTTGTGTTGCTGTGTTGTGTAGCTATTTCCTCTGAATTGACACGCTCTTTCTGGAGGGAGGAAGGAAGCCCACAAAACACCTTAGGATAAGGAAAGTTACAAGCCTCAGGAACCTCATAAGACCTAGTAGTTTCAGAAAGTTACAATATTCATAGGGACCCAGCCCACAGAAGGACTGGTAGGTTGAACAGATTCTTTGGTGAAACTAACTGTAATTTGCAGAGGATACCATGAATGCAGCTACTAGGAGTTGTCACTAGTGTTGGGGTGAACCTTTTGATGATACAGTTGCCTTTAAGTCATTCACACTTCTGGAAGTCATCCTTTACCCTGCTCCTATAAGTAGCCTCACTAGAACACTTGCTGGTTCTCTAAGTTCCTTCCTTCCTTCCTTCCTTCCTTCCTTCCTTCCTTCCTTCCTTCCTTCCTTCCTTCCTTCCTATTTTATTGGTTATTATATTTGTTTACATTTCAAATGTTGTCACCTTCCTGGTTTCCCTCCTGCAAGTCCCCTATTCAGTTTTCCCCTGGCCTCTATGAGGGTGTTCCCCTGCTCCCCACTCCCATTCAACCAACTTAGCATTCCCTTATATTGAGGCACTAAGCCTCCACAGGACCAAGGGCTTCCCCTCCCATTGATGTCAGATAAGGAAGTCCTCTGTTACAATGGTTTCTTTGATTTGCTATCATTGCTCTTTCTGGGATAAACAGACATTTGTATATTTGACCCTGAGGTCAAAATGTGGTGCAACACAGTACCTGATGCTGAGAAATTCAAAAGGGGGTGGGGTTACATGGTTATTTAGGATCGGAGCTCTGCCTCCAGAGTTTCTAAGCATGTACAAAGCCCTGGGTTCTATCCTGAGTCCATATACAAGAAATGATTTTTTTGGCTCTTGTTTCTTAAAACAAAAAAGTACTAAGAGCAATTCAAACGTCCTCATGTGGACTCCCCTTGTCTATGCTATAACAAATCTCTAAGCTTACAGACAATGGAATGGTCTACTCAGGCTTTGTTGGAAATTCACTCATTTCTGCTGACTCACTCAGAGGGACCAACATCAATTCCATCCAAGGGTGGCACTCTCATAACCTCACTCACTATCATCTTGCAGGCCTCACCATTTTAAGATCTATGCTATGTAAACATTGCCACACTAGGGAGCAAACTTCTATTATGTGAATCTTAAAGAACAACCCTTATCCAACATATCTCAGTTCCTCGTTTTTAGGTTATGTGTTTCACATATGGGACATTGTATAGGAGTGAGAGCTGGTTTTTCTTTTTTGACCCTCCTGATGTGTTGTGAGGCTGTGATATTTGAGGAGGACAGACATGCTGTGATTTCCATGAATCATAAAGACTGGTTACACATACTTGGGAACTTTTAAACTGTAGAAGGGCATGAGGTCTTTTTGCTCACAAGCAGCTCTAAAGATATGAGAAATATTAAACATGCATGCTTTTCTCTTTAAGTGAAAGGATTTACACCTCTTTCCCACCCAGAAGGTTGTGGATGGATGTTGTTAATAGCCTGGGTGATCTTTGCTTTTCTATAAAGTCAGACTTAACCCAAATCCTTTAAATTCCTAAGCATTGCTTTTCAGTCAATAGAACACATTCTTATGAAATATCTCATGTACTTTGCAAAAGAATTTATTAGTGCAAATAACAAACCTTTCCTTCCTAGACCCTTATCCTGAGCAAAGTTTTCAGTCAATAGTTGTTATCAAGGAGGACTTCTGAGGAAAAGGGAATGGGGCTGTAGTGGGAGAAATTTGTTATGGCAGGACTGAGAGGAGAGGAGGTAGGAATAGCTGTGATTAAGATGTAAAGTGAATAAAAAATAAATTATGGATAAAAAAGAAGTCATTTTTATGGAAGAGGTCACAGGTACTTTGTAAAAAAAAAACCAAAACAACAAACACACAAACAAACAAACAACCCCCAAGTACTCTGCAAAGGAGTTTTGAGGTAATCATGCCTTAAACTTTGTTATGATAATTGTCATAAGGTAACTTTTCCCAAAGTTGTCCTAGATTTAAATATATAAAAGATCAACTGCTCCTGATGAGATTTAGAAGTTTGAGCCAATCATGTTGAACTGGATTTCTTTCCTTTCTCCCGAAGATTGTTTTTCTGCCAAGTGTGAAGAAACTTTTGTGTTAAAGGTAGATGCCAATTCAAATTTACCTAAAAGAAACCGATAGCTCTGATTTCTTGTAAGCCATCTACATGCTGAAGGTTGTTAAGAAGACCAGCAAATACCATTTTGGAAAAATATTGTGGAAGATACAACGTGGCAAATAGACTAAAATATAATGGCTCTACACATGACTTCAACATCTCAGCAGCTGAGAAGTTGATCTTTTCACTCTTATACCCAGTCTGCAGGTAAACTGATACTTAAGTGTCCTACTGAGTTGGTTCATGTGTTTATGGTTCCTCCCATATGAAAGGGAGTGGCTTCCTGTTTTAGGATTTCCTCATGGAGCTTGGACAGGAACAGGAGTTAGTAACCACAGGAAACTTGTGCACATAGTTAGAATACCCATTGCCCTGTACAAGCATATACATCTACATAAGGATGTGGATGTGTTGGCAGCTACTTGTACCAAGGATAGTGGGGTGATGCTGGAAGAAGCATGAATTATTTTTCTATGAGGAAATTATGTCCATTAAGTTCCCCTGCCTATGCATGTCTCAGGACCAATCCCTAAAGGCAAAGGGCTGGTGGGACGCTCTGCCTTTTTTTGCCCCCCCTCCCCCCAGAGAAGCCATACTTCTGTTTATGACACTATTATCATCACTGCCATTTTGGACCTAACAGAGAACAGGTACAAATGATGACCTACTTTCATCCTTTTTGCATGAGGAAGGTTTGACTGTTCACAATCTTTTGTGCTTTCATAGAAGTTTAGGGATTGCTTTCTAGAGTATCATTATATATAAGGATTCCACTGAATATGTAAATTTGGTAGTATTCAGGTAGATGGGGGAGGATCCACTTTTCTCAGGGGTACTGGGTAGGTGTTACTCACTCTGCTAGTACTGTACAAATTGTTTTAAAGCCCAACTTTGTCAAGTTCTTGTTAGCAGGACTTTTCTTTTGTACATAAGTAAAGACAGTGGGGAATGGGGCAACTTGACTCTTTATTGGCAGTTATTGGCTTCTTACTGCCATGATCCTTGATTGAAAGCACTATTGATTTAACAGCCAGATGTTTGCCTGAAACTTGCAGACCACTTTGAATACATAGAAGCTTCTCTGAGCTAAGTATACAGCCATCACAGCTAAGCACTTTGAAAGCTGAAGGTGCAGCCACAGCCAGAGTGTCTGAAACAGTTTTGTACCAAAATTTTTACTGTCACAAACTAGTGAAAACTGGGAGACACCACAGCTATTCTTGCCTGAGGGGGAGCACTGTTCCTGGTAGTCTAATAGAGGGGCTGCCATGACTGGAAGAGGAGCAGGTTTTATTTTGTATGCAAGGCTCCCTGTGATTGACGAATCCTCCAGCATCGTGACAAATCAGTTCTTGAGTGTTAAAGTTAATGTGATCATCACTAATAGCTAAGTTTTGTTTACTGTTATTTTTATGAACTTTGTGAAGTGAGTCACATGCAGCCCAAGAATAAGGAAGATCCAAATTGGAGACTAGAAATGCCAGAGGTGAGCATATACGTGCTCCAGCACTTTGAGAAAAGGAAGCTTTCCCCTGGCTACATGGGCCAGGGGAAAATGAATTGTAGACAGGGTGTTTGCATATAAAACATCACCAACAGGCAGAAATTAAGGAGACAAGGATTCCAGTCCAGTAAACAAACAAACAAACAAACAAAACAGGAACCTGAGCTGAATGAGTGTATGTGTGTATAATGAATCTTAGTTTTGACCCTAATTTTAACCTTAATCCATCCCAGATTGATTATATACTAGAATGAAGAAAACTGATTCTCTCTGACACTCATGCCAATGGTCCTAAGAAGAGATAAAGACAGAGTTGAGAAAGCAGACATGTGAGAAAAAGACAGAGAAGGGAAGAGGTCAGAAATTATTCGAGCGTAGGCTTTTGCATATCACACATCACCTGTTGTGAGAAGTTCTTCTCACAGAGGCCCATTTTACACCTTTCTCTTCATTCTGGGCAATATAGTTTTAAGACTTTCAGCTAACATTGGGGAAAGACTGGAGATGTAGAAAGTGAAGCTGCTGCCCTCTGCTGTCAACCCTGTTCAATGCTCAGTGTCATTAGGTAGTTCACAGTGGCCAGGATAGTGTGTGAGGTAGGGTTCTCCAAGGTTCAAGACAGCACTCATTGGTGTCAGGTTTCCTGTCTCTCACAGAGGACACTGAGTCTACTCCAGAATCCACCTGCAGTGTGCATTGTGGAAGCCTGACTGGGAGTGCGAGGAGCAGAAAAATCACCAGTGGTTCAAGTCTGTCCTCTTGTGGTCATTATCGTCAGGTGCAGGGTGCTGCTCGGCACTAAGACTCAGTTCAGGAAGGGTACGGCTTTGCATGTGCGATTCTTTCCCCAAATTCATTTCTCTCCTTGGGTTTTCACATCTAGTTCTTTCTCTGCCTTAAGATATAGATCAAAAGTCATTGATTCAAACTATATTTCCTGATAGTCCTTTCTCTGTAGGGTATTATTTGACTCTAAGCACCATGAAGACAATGATGAGCTTGTCTCATTCTCTATGAGTCTACTTCTAACAGACCCTGAAAGATGATGGATGCTCAATATACATCCATATACAAAGAGAGTATGTACTTACATGATGAAGATGCCCCCATGAGTGTGGCAGAGACTTTTTCAGAGTGGTTGAGTTGTGTTCACATGAACCTTGTATAGTATTTTTTCTTGACAGCACCCAGAAGGCTATAATTATTCTAATAAAATTTGTTAAAACTGCAATTTTCAGTGGGTAAGGTTAAGATTTATTGTCATTCTTTTACATGCAGACATCCCCTGGATTAGGACCTTTTGTTGAAGATGTTTTCTTTTTTCTACTGTATGGTTTTGGTGTCTTTATCAAAAATCAAGTGTCCATAGGTGTGAGTTTACTTCTGAGTCTTTGATTTGATTCCAATGATCAATGTGTCTGTGTTTGTACCAAAACCATGCATTTTATCACTATTGCTCTGTAGTACAGCTCAAGATCAGGGATAGTGATTCCCCCTGAAGTTCTTTTATTGTTCAGGATTGTTTGGCTATCCTGGGTTCATTATTTTTTATATGAAGTTGAGAGTTTCTCTTTTAAGGTCTATAAAAATTGTGGATTTTTGGTAGAATTCTATGAAAATGAAGGCAAAACATGCCCACACTTATGGAACATAATGAAATCAGTAGTAAGAGAAACATTGTTAGCATCAACCACCTTTCTAAATAAACTGAAAAGGTCCCAAACTAGCAAATTAACAGCACCTTGAAAGGTGTAGAAACAAAACAAACAAACACACCCAAGGGGAGTATATTGCAGGGAAATAATCAAACTCTGGATTGAATTCAACACTAAGAGAACAATATAAAGAATCAACAAAACTAAGAGATGGTCCTTTGAGATAAACAACATATAGAAAACTCTGTAGACAAACTAACTGAAAGGATACAATGAGACAGTATCTAAGTTAACAAAATCAGAAATGAGTAGGGAAACATAACAACAGACACAAAGGAATTCAGAGAATCATTGTACTCCACAAATTGGAAAATACAAATGAAACTAATGATTTTATAGATAGTTACAGATTACCAAAGTTAAATCAAGATTAGGTACAGCATTTCAATAGTCCTATAGCCCTGAAGGAAATAGAAATAGTCATTAAAAGTCTTCCAATGAAAGAAAAGCATGGGGACAGATGGTTTCAGCACAGAATTTCAGAAAAGCTAATACCAATACTGTCCAAATGATTCCACAAAATAGAAAGATAAGAAATATTGCCAAACTCATTCTACAAGGTCACATTAATTCTGATATGTAATCTATACAAAGAGTCAATAAAGAAAAACTAAGCTAAATTTCCATTATGAGTATTAAAGCAAAAATACTCAAAAAGTATTTGCAACCCCAATCCACCATGATCAACCAAGCCTCACCTCAGAAATGCAAGAATAATTCAATATATACAAATTCACCAACATAATCCATCTATAAAGAAAGAAAGAAACAAACAAACAAAAGCAAAACCACACATGGCCATCTCATTAGATGCTGAAAAAGACTTTGATAAAATTGAAGACTTTCAGGTTAAAAGTTGTAGAAAGTTCAGGGATAAAAGGCACATATCTAAGCATATAAAAGACAATATATACCAAGTCAGAAGGCAACATTAAACTAAATGGAGAGAAACTTAAAGCATTTCTAGTAAAATCAGGGACAAAACAAGGCTACACACTCCATATCTATTCAACATAGTACTTGAAATTCTAGATAGAGCAATAAAACTAAGTAGATCTAAGGGACACAAATTGGAAGGAAGGAAGTCAAAGCAGCACTATTAACAAATGATAAGAGAATATACAGAAGTGACCCCCAAAATTCTACCAGAGAACATTTGCAGCTGATAAATACCTTCAGCAAAGTGGCTAGATAAAAATGAACTCAAACAAACCAGTAGCTATCCTTTATAAAAATGATGAACAGGTTGAGAAAGAAACTAAGGAAACAAAGCCCTTCAGAACAACCACAAATAACAAAGTATTTTCATGTGACTCTAACCAAGCAAGTAAAAAACCTGTATGACAGGAACTTCAAATTGCTAAAGAAAGAAATTGAGGAAGATATCAGAACATGGACAGATCTCCCATGCTCATAAATCAGTAATGTTAACATAAAAAGTGATCATCTTACCAAAAGCAATCCACAGATTCAATACAATTCTTATCAAAATTCCAATACAATGCTTCACAGAATATGAGAGAGCAATTCTCAATGTTATACAAAAAAACAAAAACAAAAAATTCCTGGATAGCTAAAACATACTGTACAATAAAAAGAAAAGTCTAAAGTTATCACATCTCTGCTTTCAATCTAAATTACAGCACAGTAGTAAAAAAAAAAAAAAAAGCATGGTATTGGTATAGAAACAGACAGGTTGGTGAATGGAATCACATCAAAGACCCAGAAATAAACCCACACAACTACAGACACTTGATTTTTGACAAAGAAGGTGAAACCACATAATGGAAAAAGAAATCATCTTCAACAAATAATGTTGGTCTAACTGGTTGTAGAATGCAACGAGTTCCATGTCTGTTATCCTGCATAAGTCTCAGGTCTAGTGGGTCAAAAATATAAAACTTGACACTCTAAATCTAATAGAAGAGAAAGTGAGAACAACTTTTAACACATTGACACAGGGGACAACTTCATGAACAGAACATAAATAGCTCAGGCTCTACGGTGAACCATTAATAAATGGGACCTCATGATACTGAAAATCTTCTGCAATGTTATAGACACCATCAATAGGAAAAAATGGCAGCCTACACAGTGGAAAAGTATCTTCACCAACCCTACATAATACCCAAAATATATACAGAACCAAAAAAAAAAAAAAAAAAAAAAAAAAAAAAAAAAAAGGCAGCAGGGGCTGCTTGCCCCCTCCTCTCTCTCTCTTGCTTTCTTGCCCACTTAGTCTCTTGCTCTCTCTCCTCCTTCCTCCTCCTTTCCCCATTCCCTTCCCCCCTCTCTCCATGTGCTCATGGCCGGCCTCTACTTCTCTACTTCTCTGCTCTCCTCTTCTCTTTCTCTGCCTCTACTACCCTCTTAACTCACCCCATGACTGGAATAAACTCTATTCTGTACTATAAAAAAATTAGATAGCAACGAACCAAATAACCCAACTGAAAAATGGGCACAGAGCTAAACAAAGAATTCTCAAAAGAGGAATTCTCAAATGACTGAGAAGCACTTAAAGAAATGTTCAATATCTTAGTCATCAGGTAAATACAAATCAAAACGAGTGTATGATTCCACCTTACACCCATTAGAATGGCTAAGATAAAAAACATATGGGTGAGGACAAAAGAGAACATTGCTGGTAGGAGTAAAAACTTTGGAAATCAATTTGGTAGTTTCTCAGGAAACTAGGATTAGTTATACCTCAAGATCTACCATTCCTGGCATATACCCAAAAGATACCCTACCATACCACAAGCACTCTTGCTTAACTGTGTTCATAGCAGCTTTATTCATAATAGCCAAAACTGGAAACAACCCAGATGCCCATCAACTGAAGAACTGATAAAGAAAATGTGGCACATTCACAGGACAAAATACTCTTCACCTATTAAAAACAACAACAACAACAAAAAAATCATGAAATGCTCAGGCAGATGAATCAGACTAGAAAATATTATCCTGAGTGAGATAATTGAGCCCCTGAAGGACACACATGGTATGTACTCATAAGTAGACATTAGCCATAAACTACATGATAACCATTCTAAAATGGGTGGGGCATTTCTGGGACAAGCCAGAGACCTGGGATGGGGGAGGCCCCTGTAGGTCTATAGGAGTAAGCCTAGTTGAGACTCCTAGTATCTGGGGATATGGAGGTTGAAGTGGCTACCTCTTCCAGCCAGGCAGAACTTTTCTATAGAGGAAGAAAGACAGCAACCCATCTACAAAATCTTAGATCTAAAATTTGTCTTACCTACAAGATGAACAGAGATAAAAATGGAGCAGGGATTGAGGCAATGGCCCATAAATGACTGGCCCAACTTGAGACCCATCACATGAGAGAGACCCAACACCTGAGTATTAATGATACTCTGCTAAACTTGCAGGCAGGATTCTAGCATAACTTTCTCCTGAGTGGCTTCATCCTACAGCTGGTGAAAACAGATTCATAGAATCACAGCCAAACATTAGGCTGAGCTCAATTAGTCTTGTGGAAGAGTAAGAAATAGGCATGAATAAGCTGTAATGGTCAAGGACACCACAAAAAGACATACAGAGCCAACTAACTTGTGCCCATAGGGCTCACAGAGGCTGAGTCACCAATTAAAGAACATACAGGTGCTGAACATAGGACTGCTACTCATTTTAGCAGATGTGCAGTGTGGCCTTTATGTGGGTTCCCTAATAATTAAAGCAGGGACTGCTCTGACTCTGCTGCCTGCCTTTGGAACCCCCTTTCCTAGCTTGAATGCCTGTTTGGGCCTCAGTGGAAGAGGATGAGCTTGTCTGCTTCAATTTCATGTCCCAGGGTGAGGTGACAGTCAAGTGGGGCTTCCCTTTCTTTTAGGAGAAGAGGAGAGGGTAGTAGGAAGAAGGCCTTTGTGGTGGTGGGACTAGAAGGAGATGAGTGAGAGTGACTGCAGTGGGGATGGAAACTGAATAAACAAATTAATTTAAAAATAAAACTATGTTTATAAAAATGCCTGAATATACATTAAGTAGCTCCTAAATGTGATTTAAAAAACAGCTGTTATAGTAAATAATAAAAAAAATGTAGTAGCCTTTTATCCTGTGCTAGTGTCAGCATCAATGAACCATATGGCACTGAGGGGTATATTTATCTCATGGCTCCAGACTGCCCCCAAGCAGACCCTGGCTTCCTTTGACCCAGGAGGTCTGCTCTGTCCACCCTGACTGCTTCTGACCTGGGTGGTCCACAACCGTCCCAGCATGCTGTTTCCATTCACATTGGCAGGTTGTTACCATGCCTGGCACACATACATCCCAAATCTGCAGCAGGCTTTGTGCATCCCAATACTACACTTCCATTTCATCTAATTAAGTCACCACATTAATGAACACACCAAAATACTCATAACAACCTGTATTTATGTATAGAGAATATTTACATCAGCCACCATGATGGCTTCCAGCTCCTTCCCCTTCAACCTTCTGCTCTGGCTCTCCTGATTCTTTCCACTTCCTCACCTCCTCCCTCCTTCCTAGACTTTCCCCGCCTACCCTTCCTTTTCATCCAATAATAGGCTGGACTTGCTTAGTTGCATAATAATATCATCCTAGAAATAGCCTCTGGAATAGCAAAAGAAGTTTTCTCCTTGAATTTATGATCATACAGATATGAAGAGCTGGTCTCCCCACCTTAGATGAGGATCTCTACCACTCTAAAAAGGATAAACCAAGCACTGAGAAGAAGACTCACCAATGTGTGGACGAAGCTAAATATATGGCAATATGCAGAACTTGATGAACAGTAGTAGGACTGTATGTAATAATAATTCATTTGCAAAGCTATTGGTTACATGAAATATTAATGGAAAATCTTACCAGCATCATTAATATGGATAAAACTATGATGATAATAATAATAAGCTAAAAGGACAGATACTTGAGACAGACAAGTTGCTTTTCTTTTCATGTCCTAGTCTAGATTTAAGCCTCTGCTGGCACAGACCATTGATATAAAAAGTATAATATTGAACTTATTTGGTATTTTAGAATGTTCAGTGTCAGCAAATAAATATTTAAGTAAATGCTGTTTCAGGTCATGAGCTGGCTAATGTTATGTCAATTTGACCCACAAACTAGAGTTATCTGGAGGAACGAACCTTAATTGAAAAAAATACCTCCACAGAATCCAGGTGTAAGGCATTTCCTTAATTAGTGATTAATAGGCAAGGGTCTAGCCCACTGTGGGTGGTGCCATTTCTGGGCAAGTGATCCTAGGTTCTATAATTGAGTAGGCTGAGCAAACTATGGGAAAAAGTCAATAAGTAGCATACTTCCATGGCCTCTGAATCACCTCCTGCTTCCAGGTTTCTGCTTTGCCAAAGTTCCTGACCTGACTTCACTTGTTGATAAACAGAAATGCGGAAAGGTAAGCCAAAGAAATTCTTCTATAACTTGCATTTTGATCATGGTGCTTCATTTCAGCAATGGCAAACCTAACTAAGATGAGTAATATCTTTGATGGACTCCTTCATGACATATCAATTCAGATTCAGTCACCTGTCTTCCATCTCAAGGCCCTGGAAGATCATTATGTGGTTTTGTTGTGTTCTTTTCTATAGGTGAGGTTAGCTGAGTAGATTTGACAAAGGAGCATCTAAGGAAAGGTCAGGGTTGGCTATAATAGTCCCTGATAAAACAGTCCTGCTAGGAACTCTAGATTCTCACCCAGCTGTCAAGGGCTCACATATACAAGAAGGACCCTATGCATTAAATCTGTCTCTACATTGTTTCTCAAGAAATGGAGTGAAATACATATTTAGTACATAATGCAGTCTAGACTATAGGTTGATGTCAAGTAGAGAGTGGGGCAGGGACAATGTTTTGGTAAGGCAAAAGAGATTAAGAAAGCAGAAGATTAAAGATGGAAGTGGCAGAGGAGGATGGTTCAGGTCAAGGTGAACTAGATTAGTTTTATCTTGTCTAGGTAGGCGGTTTATATCTTTATTAATTGGCAGTCAATTTATTGATGTATTGTGGATTGAGAATTTAACATATAAATCTGTTTGATAAGTTATTGATTATTGAGTCAAGATTTTACCAGGCTGTGGAAGACCATGTGGGACTGGGTGCCCAGCTTCAGGTTATTGTGGAGCGAGACCACAGAGTAGCAGAAGAACCTTTTTATTTTTACCACAATAGGTGGAACCCATTGTGGAGCAAAAGAAAGTTAATACTATTAGCCTGAGAAAGTTTTATTTTCTAAGTAAGAAGAGGCCAGCATCACGTTGAGTCATGTGATGTATCAAGAAACACAGACATGGTCTAGACTTACAGGCTTCAGGTCCCATGATGATGAATAATTAATAATAACTAAGAATAATTTTACTGGTAGCTCAGAGAGCTAGAGATTAGAAACTGCTTGGCTTTTCAGCAAAAGTTGTTTAGAAAATAATCTAATTTAGGTCTGGTTTATTCGGTATAAAGATTTAGCATGATTATGTTTGTTTTTATAGTTAAAAGAAGAAAGTACAGAGTTTACCCGAATCATGTGGGAATTTTAACCTACAGTTCAGAACTAAGATAGGGAAAATTAGTGACTGACTTCAAGTAGAGAGTGGTGATATTTCCAAGTTAATAAGGTTATTAAAATAGAAGTTTGTACACCAGGCAGAATAAGTACAGACATATATTAGGGATATTATTAATAAATGAAGATCTGATGCTCCAGAATGAGAGCTGGACAGATTGATATATTTGGGCTAAAGTCCTGGTTTTTACAAGTTGCTTACTTATTGATATTGAAATTGATACAAAGTATTAGTTTGTTTTATGAATTACCCTGTTAAGGTCACATGGCTTGTCAGATGCTGGCTAGCGAGGGTTTGTGGTTATTTTAAATTATTACAACAGGAGGTTCTTATCCTTTCAACATGGGATCCATGGGAATTTGAGTTGATTTCCTGACTTGACAGATTATTAGAAGCCTAAGAATAAGATCATGCAGTTTTATAGTTTATTCACTTATTTTATATTGTTTTAAATTTCAAAATGGGTGTGATATTGAGTGTTGTGATTATATTATTTTTCTGGGAGAGAATACAAGATACAAGATATTTTCTCCATTTATTTTGATATTGGCAGTTGGTTTGCTGTATATTGCTTTTATTATGTTTAGGTATGCACCTTGAATTCTTGATCCAGTACTTTTAATGTGAAGGGGTGTTGGATTTTGTTAAAGGCTTTTTCAGCATCAAATGAGATGATCATATGTCGTTTCTTTGAGTTTGTTTATATAGTGGATTAGGTTAATGGATTTTCATATATTAAATCATTCCTGTATCCCTGGGATGAAGCCTAATTGATCATGCTGAATGGTTTTGTTGTGTTCTTGCATTCATTTTTCTAGGATTTTTTTGAGTATTTTTGCACTGATATTCATTAGGAAAATTGGTCTGAAGTGCTCTTTTGTTGTTAGATCTTTGTATGGTTTCAGTATCAGAGTGACTGTGTGTTCATAGAATGAATTGGGTAGTATTTCTTCTGTTTCAGTTGTATGGAATATAAAACAATATGACCCTGGTCTTTCTTTGAGGGTTTTAATAAGTTTTTCTATTTATTTAGGAGATATAGGCCTGTTTAGATAGTTTACTTTATCTTGATTTAACTTTGGTACTTGATATCTATCTAGAAAGTCATCCATTTCATCTAGACCTTCCTTTTTTTATTTTTGCACAAAGGCTTTATAGTAAGAACTTATGTTTTTACTACATATATAAAAAATTTGCTCAGCTTCTGTTGTTATGTTTCCCTTTTCATTTCTGATTTTATTAATTTGGATATTGTCTCTCTGGCCTTTAGTTGGTTTGGCTAAGGGCTTATCTATGTTGCTGATTTTCTTAAAGAACGAGCTTTTGGTTTTGTTGATTTTTTTCATCATTCATTATCTTTGTTTGTATTTGGTAGATTTCAGCTCCGCATTTGAGTACTTCTTGCCATCTACTCTTCTTGGCTGTGTTTGCTAATTTTTGTTCTAGGGCTCTCAGGTGTGCTGTTAAGTTGCTACTGTAGGATCTCTCCAATTTCTTTCTTTCTTTCTTTTTTTTTTTGCACAACTTTATTTTAAAAAACAAAGATAAATGAACAAATTTTAAGCATTTTTGCATAAAAGTATACGAATACATTTTGTCAGTGCTTGGCTTTTTTTCCCCCCAAAGGTTTGATAGTGTGCATTAAGGTCTTACTAGTTACAATGAGCATAAAGTACATGTAAAACAGGATGTAACCCAGAATTAGCCAAAAGTTTTTGTGTAAGGATTGAGCATAATTTTTTTCCTTTTCTTCTTCTTTTTCTTGAACTTCACACAGTCTGTGAGTTGTTTCTGGGGCAGTCCAAGCCTCTGGGGTTAGCATCCCACTATCAGTGACTGCATATTATGTCTGTTCTTTTGTGACTGGGTTATCTCACTCAGAATGATATTCTCTAGATGCAACCATTTTCTTAAGAATTTGATTAAGTCATTGTTTCTGATCGCTGAGTAGTACTCCATTGTGTAAATGTACCACAATTTTTGTATCAATCTCTCTCCAATTTCTTTACGTGGACACTTAGTGCTGTTAATTTTCCTCTTCACACTCATTTTATTGTGTCTCATAAATTAGGGTAAACTGTTTCATCATTTTCTTTGAGTTCCAGAAAGTCTTTAATTTCTTTATTTATTTTTTCCCTGACAAAGTTATCATTGAATTGAGAGTTGTTCAGTTTTCATGCATATGTGGTCTTTTGTTGTATTTGTTGTTATTGAAGTCTAGCTTTAGTCTCTGGTATTCTGATAGGATGCATGGGATTATTTCAGTTTTCTTGTATCTGTTGAGGCTTTTTTTACACTTGATCTTAGATAAAAGGCCAAGAAGAGAATCAGGGTTAGAGTTTAGGCTTTTTTGTGACCAATTGTATGGTCAGTTTTGGAGAAGGTACCATGGAGTGCTGAGAAGAAGGTATATTCTTTTGTTTTCTGGTAAAATGTTCTATAGATGTCTGTTAAATCCATTTGGTTCATAAGCTCTATTAGTTTTACTATGACTCTGTTTTGTTTCTGTTTCAATGACTTGTCTATTAGTGAGAGTGGAGTGCTGGGGTGCTGAAATCTCCCACTATGACTGTGTGAGGTTCAATGTGTGTTTTAAACTTTAGTAAATTTTTTTTAAATGAATGTAGTTGCTTTTTCATTTGTGACATAGATATTCAGAATTGAGACTTTCGCTTGGTGGTTTTTCCCTTTGATGAATATGTAGTGTCCTTCCGTCCCACAACTCACTTGGTAACTTTTGTTTGAAAGTCTGTTTAATTAGATATTAACATGACTACTCCTGCTTGTATCTTGGAACCATTTGAAGACTTTTTTTTCTAACCTTTTACTCTGAGGTAGTGTCTACCTTTGTTATTTAAGTGTGTTTCCTTTATATAGAAAAATGCAGGATACTGTTTGCATATCCAGTCTGTTAGCTTATGTCTTTTTGTTGGGGGTAATTGAGATATTTACCCTAATGTTGAGAGATAGTAAAGACAAATGATTGTTAACTCCTGCTATGTTTGTCATTGTAAATGGCATTATGTGTCTGTGAATCTCTCCTTTAGGTTTTGTTGTGAGATGATTAATATCTTGTTTTCTCTTTGGTGTAGGTACCCTCCTTGTGTTGGAGTTTTCCTTCTAGAATCCCCCGTAGGGATGAATTGCTTGTTAGATATTGTTTAAATTTTGTTTTGTTCTAGCATATTTTAGTTTCTCCATCTATGATGATTGAGAGTTTTTCTGGGTATAGTAGTCTGGGTTGGCATTTGTGTTCTCTTAGGATATTCATGACCTCTGTCCAAGCTCTTCTGGCTTATAGGGTCTCTGTTGAAAAGTCTCATGTAATTCTCATAGGTCTATCTTAAAATGTTACCTGAATTTTCTCCCTTATAGCTTTTAATATTCTTTCTTTGTTTGGTCCATTTAATGTTTCAATTATTATGTGATGAGAGGATTTTCTTTTCTGGTCCAACCTATTTGGTGTTCTGTAGGCTTCTTTTGCATTTATGGCCATTTCTTTCTTTAGGCTGGGGAAGTTTTTTTCTATGATTTTTGTTGATGTTTTTGGGTCCTTTGAGCTGGGAATCTATGCACTCTTCTATTTGTTTTTTCTTCTTTTTGGTTTTTATTGGAATCTCTCTGTATTTACATTTTAAATCTTATCCTCTTCCCCCTACTCCTATCCTTCCACCACTTGTTTCCATGAAGGTGCTCCCTCTCCCAATCACCCTTTCCACCCCAGTGCCTTAGTATTCTCCTACACTGAGAAAATGAGCTTTCACAGGATCCAAAGGCCTCTTCTCTCATTGATGTCAGACAATTCTGTCTTCTGCTACATATGCTACTGGAACCATGGGTTTCTGCATGTATGCTCATTGGTTGGTATTTTAGTCCCTGGGAGCTCAGGAGGGATTGGTTATTGATAATGTTGTTCTTCCCATGGGGTTTCAAATCCTTTCTGCTCCTTCAGTCCTTTCTCTAGCTCCTTCATTGGGGTTTTCATGTTCAGTGCAATGGTTAGCTGCAAGCATTCTGAACTGTATCTGTATGACCCTGGCAGAGACTCCAAGGAGCTATCCATATCTGGCTTCTGCCAGTAACATTCTTGGCATCACCAATAGTGCTTGGGTTTAGTGGCTGCATATGGAATAGATCCCCAGGTGAGGCAGTCTCTGAATGATCTTTTCTTCAATTTATGCTCCTCCATTTGTACCTGTATTTCCTCCCAAAAGTGCTTTGTTCTACCTACTAAGAAGAAATGAGGCATGCACATTCTGGCCTTCCTCCCTTTTGAGCTTCATAAGGTCTGTAAATTGTTTCTCGGTTATTCATAGCTTTTGGGACTAGCATCTGCTTATCAGTGAGTACATACCATGTCTGTTCTTCTGTGACTGTGTTATCTCATTCGGGATGATTACTTCAAGTTTCATCCATTTGCCTAGGAATTTTATAAAGTCATCGTTTCTAATAGCGGAGTATTCGTCCATTATGTAAATGTACCATATTTTTTGGTTTCCATTCTTCTATCGAAGGACATCTGGATTCTTTCTAGCTTCTGCTTATTATAAACAAGGTTGCTGTGATCATAGTGGAGCATGTGTCTTTGTTATATGTTGGAGCTTCTTTTGGGTATATGACTAGGAATGGTATAGCTGGGACCTCAGGTAGTACTATGTCCAATTTTCTGAGGAACCACCAGACTGATTTCCAGAGTGGTTGTACCAACATGCAATCTCACCAACAATTGTATTCCTCTTTCTCCATATCCTTCCCAGCATCTGCTGTCACCTGAGTTTTTTATCTTAGCTATTCTGACTGGTATGTGGTAGAATCTCAGTGTTGTTTTGATCTGTATTTCCCTGATTACTAGGTTGCTGAACATTTCTTTAGGTGCTTTTTAGTCATCTGAGATTCCTCAGTTGAGCATTCTTTGTTTATCTCTGTACCCCATTTGTTAATTGGGTTATTTGATTCTCTGGAGTCTAACACTTGAGTTTTTTGTATATATTAGATATTAGCCCTCAATCAGATGTAGGATTGACAAAGCTCTTTTTCCATTCTGTTGGTTGCCCTTTTGTTCTTTTGACAGTGTCCTTTGCCTTACAGAAACTTTTCAATTTTATGAGGTCCCATCTGTCGAGTCTTGATCTTAGAGCATAAGCCATTGGTGTTCTGTTCAGGAAAATTTCCCCACTGCCCATGTGTTTGAAGGTCTTCCCCACTTTCTCCTCTATTAGTTTGAGTGCATCTGGTTTTATGTGGAGGTCAGTGAACCACTTACACTTGAGCTTGGTACAGGAAAATGATAATAGATTGATTTGCATTCTTAAACAAGGTGACCACCAGTTGAATCAGCACCATTTGGTGAAAATGCTCTTTTTAATCACTGGATGGTTTCAGCTCCTTTGTAAAAGGTCAAGTGACCATAGTTGTATGGATTCATTTTTGGATCTTCAATTCTATTCCACTGATCTACCTTCCTGTCTCTGTATGAATACCATGTAGTTTTTTTTTTTTAAATCACAATTGATATGTAATACAACTTGAAGTAAGGGATGGTGATTCCCTCAGATGTTCTTTTATTGTTGAAAATAGTTTTTGCTTTCCTGGGATTTTTATTATTCCAAATGAATTTACAAGTTGCTCTTTCTAACTCTATGAATAATTGAGTTGGAATTTTGATGGGGATTGTATTGAATCTGTAGATTGCTTTTAGCAAGATGGCCATTTTTACTTTGTTGATCCTTTCAATTCATGAGCATGGTCGATATGTACATCTTCTGAGGTCTTCTTCAATTTCTTTCTTTAGAGACTTGAAGTTCTTGTCATGCATATCTTTCATTTGCTTGGTTAGAGTCTCACCAAGTTATTTTATATCATTTGGGACTATTGTTTAGGGTGTCATTTTTTTCCTAATTTCTGTCTCAGTCTGTTTATTCTTTGAATAGATAGATGAAGGCTACTTATTTGTTTGAGTTAATTTTATATCCAGCCACTATGATAAAGTTGTTTCTCATGTGTAAGAATTTTCTGGTGGAATTTTTAGGATCACTTAAGCATATCATATCATCGGCAAATCTTGATATTTTGACTTCATTTTTAATTTGCATCCCTTTGATCCCCTTTTGTTGTCTAATTGCTCTGGGTAGGACTTTGATTACTACATTGAATAGATAGGCAGAGAGTGGGTAGCCCTGTGTAGTTCCTGATTTTAGTGGGATTGCTTCACGTTTCCCTCCATTATTTTTGATGTTAGCTACTGGTTTGCTGTATACTTTTTTTTTTTTTTAAAACTATGCTTAGGTATGGGCCTTGAATCCTGATTTTTCCAAGCATCTTTACATGATTTTTAATGACTGCCTCTCTTTCTTTAGATGTGATTGGAGTGTTTGCATGGTTTGTCTGACCTTTATTTAACTTTTGTACCTGGTATTTGTCCTGAAAATTGTTCCATTTTTTTTCTAGATTTGACAGTTTTGTTGAGTATAATCTTTTATAGTATGATCTGATGTTGTTTTTGAATTTCCTCAGTTTCTGTTGATATGTCTCCCCCTTTTTCTTTCTGATTTTGTGAATTTGAATACTGTCTCTGTGCCCTCTGTTTAGTCTGGTTAAGGTTGTATCTGTCTTGTTGATTTTCCCAAAGAACCAGCTCCTGGTTTTATTAGTTCTTTGTATAGTTCTTTTTTGTTTCTACTTGGTTGATTTCAGCCCTGAGTTTGGTTATTTTCGGATGTCTACTTCTTTTGTGTGTATCTGCTTCTTTATGTTCTAAACCTTGCAGGCATGCTGTCAAGCTGCTAGTGTATACTCGCCCCAGTTTCTTTGTCAAGGTGTTCAGAGCTATGAGTTTTTCTCTTAGCTCTGCTTTCTTTGTGTCCTATATGTTTTGGTATGTTGTACATTAATTTTTGCTAAATTCTAAACCATCTTAAATTTCTTTTTTTCCCTTGACCCAGTTATTATTGAGTAGAGATTTGTTCAGCTTCCATGAGTATGTGGGCTTTTTGTTGTTTTTGTTGTTATTAAAAACTAGCCTTATTCTGTGGTGATGTGAAAGGATGCACGGGATTATTTCAGTCTCCTTGTATCTGTTGAGACCTGTTTTGTGAGCAATTGTATAGTCAGTTTTGGAGAAGGTACCACAAGGTGTTGAGAAGAGGTGTATTATTTTGTTTTAAGATAAAATGCTTTATAGATATCTGTGAAATACATATGGTTCATACCTTCTGTTAATTTCACTATGTCTTTGTTTAGTTTCTCTTTCCATAATCTATTTATTGATGAGTGTGGGATGTTGAAATCTCCCACTATTATTTTGTGAGGTGCAATGCATGCTTTGAGATTTAGTAAAGTTTCTTTTATGAATGCGGGTGTTTTTGCATTGGATCATAGATGTTCAAAATTGAGAGTTCATTTTAGTAGATGTTTTCTTTGATGAGTATGAAGTATCTTTTTTATTTTAACATTTGGTTGAAAGTTAACTTTATTTGAGATTAGAATGGCTGCTTCACCTTATTTCTTTGGAAAATTGTTTTTCAGCCTTTTATTCTGAAGTAGTGTCTTTCTTTGTCACTGAGGTGAGTTTCTGTATAGAGCAAAATGCTGGGTCCTGTTTACATATCCTGTTTGTAAGTTTATGTCTTTCAATTGGGGGAATTCAGTCGATTGATATTAGGAGATATTAAGGAAAAGTCATTGTTGCTTCCTGTCATTTTTTTTGGTTAGAGGTAGAATTATGTCTGTGTATCTCTCTTTTTTTGTGTTTGTTGAAAGAAGGGTACTCTTTTGCCTTTCCTAGGGTGTAGTTTCCCTCCTTGTGTTGGAAGTTTTAACATATTAATATTTGTAGGTCTGGATTTGTTGAAAGATGTTATATAAATTTGGTTTTGTTTTGAAAATGTCAGAGTATCAGTCAATCTGTAACCAAAGCAGAGACCAGAGAATTCTGGGAGCTCAGTGGCCATCCTTGCTATATTAATTGATAAGTTTGTGTTCAGTGAGAAACACCTCATAGCTTATAGTGAAACACAATTAGGTAAGAAACATGATGTTAATCTCTGGGTTTCACACATAATATACATATCAACACATGCCTATATACACACATGCTTATATAGCACACACACAATTAATTATGTAATATTACCTGAAACTTCTACAGAAGCATGGAATGTGGATTTTTCTCAGCATCTTCAGATCATGTACAATTCTTCAAGTTTGAATGTATTATCTACATACATTTTCATGTGATATGTAGCACATCAGTTGGTACATACACATGTGTGATATGTAGTACATCAGTTGGTACTTACATCTATAGGCATAGAGTTTGATGTTGAATTTTTTTTCTCCCAGAAAAAACTTTTTATACTCTTCTATCCAGAATAAAGATGCTTCTTTTTATTTATAGGTGCAATTAAATAAGAATGATATGAAGTCAACCATGTGAGGGCTTTTTGTGATGTCCTGAACTATAGATAGAAGAATAATGGCAAAGAGATGTCTGTGATATTGTGAATGTTAGTCATCCACATTGATCAGTAAGATGTAACTGTACAGTATATGTCTTTCATGAGATGGAAGATTGCCTACTATATTTCAATTGACTTATGTAGAAAGTCAGAATCTTAATTTATGCAGAAGAAACTACAAGTGCATATTTGGATATCATCACACTCAGTACAGCATGCTTGACACATACTTGTTGATAAGATCCTCAGGGTACTATATATTTTATTCTATCTCCTGACAAAGTAGTTGTTATCAGACAAAACAACTCAAATGGAATGGCAGTAATTTTGTTGAGCAAAGTATGGGCTGTTCATGGGGCAGAGGCTAACAATGGTTCATTTGAAAGAAGTGTGTGAAAAGGAAGACAACTGCTCAGGTAAACATAATTGGACTGCATCTGTCTTATCTCTGGGACTCCTGGCATGTGGACTGTAAGATGAATCCAAATGAGAGTTATAGAACTAGAAGAAAGGTCTGCAAGTTGTGGGTAACATCCTAATCAGGCTCATATTCTCAAACTCCTTTACAGTATAATATTGCAGTAAACATAGTTTCCCCATATTTAGAAGAGTAGAATTGAAAGTAAAATACTTCTCTCTAAAAAAGGAAAGAAATATAGATGATCAGGGATCTTAAAGTTAAAAGAAATATACTCATCCTGAAAATTCAAGTTGAAATGGTAACCATGCAAATGACCTACTGTTCTTTCCAGTCTCCTTGTGTCCCTAAGTATTCAGCATAATTCTTCAATAGACAATGGCCATTACTTCAATTGTCTAAGTCCACAAAATGTTATGTATGCAATCAAGAACTCCTGAAGTTTTATACACAATACTGGAGTCCAAAGGATCTAGGCCCATCCAACTTTAGCACATTGGCAAATCATTAACATTGGCAAATGGAAAAATCAAAGGAGGAGATGTGATGTTGAAAATAAGAGGTGGAACATGTGCCCTTCTTATATGTTGAAGCTTCTTTTGGGTATATGATCAGGAGTGCTATTGCTGGGTCCTCAAGTAGTACTGAATTACCCCCGAATTGGGAAAGCCCCTTACTCAAGTACTGGGAGAACATGAATCCAAGAACTCACAGGGAACCTATCTTGCTGCAGTCAGGCAAGAGGTTTATTTATGACCAGAACTCTGGGGATGACACGTATTTCATGCGGGAGATAGAGGAGTCACCTCGAAATCAATTAGGGGAACAGGTAGAAATTCTGACATCCTCAATAATAGTATGTCTAAGGACTTTGCTTAACACATTCTAAGCAGACCTCCAAGGAGATCAGAAAAAATGGATAGAGAGCCAGTGACCTAAAAGATCAAGTGGATAAGGATAAGTAACATGAATTAATTTATGTAAAATAAGTAGAATTAAATAAAGATTAATGTAACAAAAATAATAATCTTATGAACAAAGCACTACTACAGTAGTAAAGAACTTAGAAGGAACTAAATATCAACTATCTTACTAAGTTATGTAGACATTCTCATTGTTAAATCAAAGCCAATTAGAGATGAACACATCCTAAATTACGCGGCACAATGAAAAGAACTGTAATTACTTTTAGAAAACTGTTTAAGAATATTTACAGTAATAAAGGCATTTTAAATTCATCATAAAACATTGAGGAGCTAAGCATGATAGCACAAGATCAAGTGACTTTTACATAAAATGAATGTAAAGCAGTTACAGAGCTCATGCTGGCTTGAATCTGTTGTTTAGTTATTTGGTAAAGATGAATATACTAGCAGCTTTTTTTAACTACCTCAAATATTGGAAGGCCAGAACCTTGCTTTGCAATTGTTGTGGATTGTCTGTTTTGTTTTTTTGGAGTAGAAAGATACATTTTAAATTACCATATGATATAAAGAAAAAGGCATTTTTCTATATTATATTCTGAAAGAAATGTAAAATGTTCCTGGGGTCAAATATTTTTATATGTGTATCTTTTTATCAATTTAATATTATGATAAGGAAACTTAAATATTCATTACAATTATAAGTAATTCTGTGGCTTCTTTTTTTAAAAAATCGAACAACTTTATTTTAAAAAACAAAGATCAATGTGCAGATTTTAAGCATTTTTGCATAAAAGTATATGAATACATTATTGACAGTACTTTATTTTTTTTAAAGGTTTGATAGTGTGCATTAAAATCTTCCTAGTTACAATGAGCATAAAGTACATATAAAACAAGATGTAACCTGTAAATAGTCAAAGTTTTCTTGGTGTGTAAAGATTAAGCATAATGGTTTTTCATTTTTTCTCCTTTTTTTGGCCTTTCTTTTTTCTTGAACTTCATATAGTCTGTGGGTTGTTTCTGGGGTATTCAGATTATATCTGTTCTTTTATGACTCGGTTATCTCACTCAGGATGATATTCTCCAGATGCATCCATTTTCTTAAGAATTTCATAAAGTCATTGTTTTTGATAGCTGAGTAGTACTCTATTGTGTAAATATACCACAATTGTTGTATCCATTCATCTACTGAAGGACATCTGGGTTCTTTCCAGCTTTTGGCTATTATAAATAGGGTTACTATGAACATTGTGGTACATGTGTCTTTGTTGTATATTGGAGCTTCTTTGGGGTAAATGCCCAGAAGTGTTATAACTGTGTCTTCAGGTCGTACTATGTCCAATTTTCTGAGGAACCGCCAGACTGATTTCCAGAGTGGTTGTACCAGTTTACAATCCCAACAACAGTGGAGAAATTTTCCTCTTTCTCCACACCCTCACCAGCATCTGTGGTCATCTGAATTTTGCTGTATAATTGTTCCAGCCAGGACTTCCAGTACTATGTTGAATAGGTAGGGGGAGAGTGGGCAGCTTTGTCAAGTCCCTGATTTTAGTGGGATTGCTTCAAGTTTCTCACCATTAAGTTTGATGTTGGCTATCGGTTTGCTGTATATTGCTTTTATTATGTTTAGGTATGGGCTTTGGATTCCTGTTCTTTCCAAGACTTTTAACATGAAGGGGTATTGAATTTTGTCAAATACTTTCTCATCATCTAGTGAGATGACCATGTGGTTTTTTCTTTGAGTTTGTTTATATGGTGGATTAAGTTGATGGATTTCCATATATTAAACCATCCCTGCATCCCAGGAATGAAGCCTACTTGATCATGGTGAATGATTGTTTTGATGTGTTCTTGGATTTGGTTTGCAGGATTTTGAGTATTTTTTCATCAATGTTCATAAAATTCATTAAATTCTAGAAAATCCTTAATTTCTTTCTTTATTTCTTCTTTGGCCATGCTATCATTTAATAGAGCATTGTTTAGTTTCCATGTATATATCGGCTTTTTGTTGTTTTTGTTGTTATTAAAGACCAGCCTTAGACCATGGTGATCTGATAGGATGCATGGGAGTATTTCAATATTCTTATATCTATTGAGGCTTGTTTTGTGACCAATTGTATGGTCAATTTTGGAGAAGGTACAGTGAGGTTCTGAGAAGAAGGTTTATTCTTTTGTTTTAGGATGATATGTTCTGTAGATGTCTATTAATTACAATTAGTTCAAAACCTCTGCTAGTTTCACTGTGTCCTTGTTTAGTTTCTGAGTTTCTGTTTCCATAGTCTGTCCATTGATGAGACTGGGGTGTTGAGGTCTCCCCCATCATTGTTTGAGGTGCAATGTATTTTTTGAGCTTTAGTATGGTTTCTTTTATGACTATGGTTGCTCTTGTATTTGGAGCATATATGTTAAGTATTGAGTGTTTCTCTTGACAAATTTTCCCTGTAATGAGTAAAAAGTTTCCTTCCTTATCTTTTTTGATATCTTTTGGTTGAAAATCTACTTTATTCAATATTAGAACAGCCACTCCAGCTTGCTTCTTGGGGCTGTTTGCTTGGAAGGTTTTTCCCAACCTTTTACTCTAAAATAGTGTCTGTCTTTGTCTCTGAGATAAGTTTCCTGTATGCAGCAAAATGCTGGATTCTGTTTATATATCCAGTCTGATAGCCTATATTTTTTTTGGGGGGGGAATTGAGTCCATTTATGTTAACAGATATTAAGGAATAGCGGTTGCTGTTTCCTGCTGTATTTGCTTTTGGAGGTAGAATTGTGCCTGTGTGTCTTTCTTCTTTTGGTTTTCTTGCTTAGGTATTGTCTTGTTTTTACTAGGATGTAGTTTCCCTCCTTGTATTGGGTTTTCCACCTATAATTTGTTGTGCTAGATTTTTTGTCAGATATTGTGTAAATTTAGTTTTGTCTTGGAATATCTTAGTCTCTCCATCTATGGTGATTGAGAGTTTTTCTGGGTATAGCAGCTTGGGCAGACCCTTGTGTTCTTTTAGGGTCTGCCTGATGTCTATCCAGGATCTTCTAGCTTTCATAGTCTCTGTTGAGAAGTCGGGTGTGATTCTGATTGGTCTGCCTTTATATGTTACATGACCCTTTTCCCTTATTGCTTTTAGTATTCTTTTTTTCCTTTGGGCACTTAGCGTTTTGACTATTATGTGTTGGGAGAAATTTCTTTTCTGGTCCAATCTATTTGGAGTTCTGTAGGCTTCGTTTATGCTCATGGTTATCTCATTCTTAACTGTAGGGCAGTTTTCTTCTATGATTTTGTTGAAGATATTTACTGTGCCTCTTAGTTGATATTCTTTGCTCTCTTCTATTCTTATTATCCTTATGTTTGGTCTTCTCATTGTGTCCTGGATCTCCTGGACATTTTGGATTAGGAGCTTTTGGCTTTTGCATCTTCTCTGACTGTTTTGTCTATGTTTTCAATGTTGTCTTCTGCTCCCGAGATTCTCTCTTCCATCTCTTGTAGTCTGTTGAAGATGTTTACATCTGTGACTCCTGATTTCTTTTTTAGGTTTTCTACCTCCAGGGTTGTTTCTTTTAGTGTTTTCTTTATTGTTTCCATTTCCATTTTAAATTCCTTCTTCAATTCCTTCATCTCTTTGTTTCTGTTTTTCTCTAGTTCTTTGATTTCTCTGAGTGTTTTTCTTGTTTCCTCTTTAAAAGCTTCTATTTCTTTATGCTTTTCCTCCCATTCTTGTTTAAGGATTCCTATCACCATCTTAAGGTATGATTTCAGGTCTGAGTCTTCTTTTTCTGGAGTTTTTGGCATTCTGCTGTTTGCTGTGATGGGAAAGCTGGGTTCTGGTGTTGCCAGGTTGTTTTGGTTTCTCTGGGGTAGGTTCTTTCACTTTCCTCTTGCCATCTTGTTGTCTGTGATTATATGCGGTACTTTTGTTCATGATTGATTCCCGTCTGTCCAGTGTACCTTGCCTGTTTCTCTGAATCTCTACTGTTCCTGGTGGCAGATGGCCTGAGCGCTGTTCTGCCAATTCTGTGACTTCTTAATGTCATAAAAATAGGGATATAAGATAATACTTGTCTCCTATTTCCAGGCCAAAGTTTTAGAAATACAATCCTCATTATGGTAGATATAAATGTGTTCAAATACACATGATTACCCTATTTATTATTTTATTTATTTTCATTTCTACTGTTTTCCTCTCAGTCCTGATAATCACATTTCTTCATCCCATTTCCCTTCCTCCTTGTCTCTGAGAGGGTGTTTCTCCTTTCATACCCCAAGGCATTCCTCTTCCCTGTGGCCTAAGTATCTTTTGAATAAGACACAGCCTTTCCACCTGAAGCGAGACTAGGCAGTCCTCTGTTAAATATCTACCTAGAACCTCTGATCAGAATATGTATGCTCCATGGTTGGTGGCTCAGTCTCCAGGATCTCCCAGGTATCTTGGTAAATTGAGTCTGTTGGTCCTCCTTTGGGGTCATTATACCCTGTAGCTCCTTCAGTCCACAGGCATCCCTGACTGATACACTATTTTTTAAAAAGTTATAAAAATATGTTTGTTGATTTGGGAAATTTGACAACACACTGAAGAAAATCATTAATCAAAAATAAGCTGTTGGTAGTTCTTATTTATTTTTGCTCATTTCTATCATACTAATTATGAAGAAACTGAGCTTGAAAATGGGCATAGAGAACTCGGGCCTTGGCTGTGATAAATATGACTTTAAAATCAGACTTTGGAAGAATGAGAAAGCATTTTCAACTATGAGATTAGACGAATGTTCAAATTCTAGAAGAGTTTAATGGTAGATGGAATTCAATATGCTCAGAGAATTAAGTATGATGGAAGCCCCATCTATAGTAGCATAGAGGCCATTGATGCTATATACCAGCAAATACTCTGGCATATTCAGCCTATGTTCCGAGAACTAGAATGTATCTGACATTTAAGGAATGAATAAATGTGTTAGGAAGCAGAAATTTTGACAGGGATAGTACAGATTCTCTGATATGGTTATTGTTATCACCTTCACAGGTCTACACTGAAAAAGAAGTCACATGTACTAAAATATGAAAGGAAATGGGCACTTTGTTTAGAAAAAAGCCATGAGCAAGACTATAGATACACTGAGGAATCCTCTAGAAATTATGGTTTTTCCAAAAAAAAAAAAAAATTAGGAACTCTACAAAGACACCAGGAAACCTATTCTGTGGGTGGGAACTCATATAGTAAAGATTTCAATAGTGTAATTGTAGATATGTATGAAATGGATTGATAAAACAGCTATAGCAAACAAATAACTATGGAACTACTTCCACTGATTGACAGAGAATACTCTAGTACAGGCCTAGGGAGGCAAAACTGTATTTAGAGGTGGGAAGAACTGAGAAATATTGCCTTCTATTTTGGCATTACTATGCTGCTGGCAAATATTTTGTGAATGTCACTGATGCAGGTGCTGTGGAAAACCATGTGAAACTTCATGATCTGTGCTGATGCTATGGGTAAGCAAACTTCTTCTGCACTCGAATTGCTAAGTGCAAAATTATAATTGGGAATGAGAGGGACTGAAGGCTTCTTTGAGAACCTCTGTTCTACCTTCATCCCCCCACAAAAAAGAAACACTCCAGATACAAATTCACAGAAGATACTAGTAAAAACGATGACTATGATGCTTAAATACAGCTCTTCAGAGTTGATGGCTTCTTGTATGGCATGAACACTGGGGAGTAGAAAAGGATGCTATTGTCTTTAAGGGCTCGGACACTGAGAGTGTGTGTGATCATGCATCAAAGACAATGGGGCAATACAAATTGGACGTGGTATACTTTTTTCTTTCTTTCTTTGGGGAGAGGGCATGATGGTAGGAGGGTGAATCTGAGAGGAATGAGAAGTGAAATTGATTGGTGAGAATTATGTAAAATTCACAAATAATCCATAAAAATACTATGGTTGAAAATAAAATAAAACATCACCCAAAAGATTATTGAGTGTTGTTCCAAGTTATGAGAAAGACACCAAGTAAAGTTTGATTTATCTGAAACTATATACCATTACATGAACCTATGCAGAAGAAGCATAATTAGCAATAAACTGTGTGCCAGTTAGGTGGTAGACATAATTGGTAGTGAATAGATAGCTATTCAAAGCACTGAGAGTAAATGACATGTGATTATTTGTCTCTTAAAATGTTTATTTCACCCTGAAAAGAATCAGAAAAAATCAGGGAAGTGAAAAAAATGTAAAATCCAAACAAAAACAAAACAGCTGTCCAGTACAATCATGCAGGCAGTATTTGTGCTTTGTAAATATAATCTCAAATCAGCTGATATTTCCTGAACTGTTCCTATAAAGAATGGTCCTATTGAGGATTGTTTTGTAATCTAATCAGTCAGCCATGAATTAGGCATATGTTCCAGATACATATTATTCTTCCCCATTGAGCATAAGGATACTGGTGGCTTTGAGAGAAATGTAGGCATAGTTTCCAGTTTTGTACCTAGCAATGAGCCTGTAAGTTTCCAGTAGATATTTTCAAATGTGTGGTCCCAAAAATAAAGAAGTCAAATGAGTTGGTTTTATTTATCATTGTTGAAAGAGTAATATACCCAGGAGAGAAAGGTGACCTGAATGAAGTTGATGAGAAGTTATAGAGTGAGTGGATAAAGAATACACTCTATGTAGTAATTATTACACGACCCTTGATAATCTATTATGTACATACATTTTTATATAGTACAAACATATATAGTAAATGGAAATTGCCTTTCTTGGTATCATATTAACATCAACTATGCTACTATCTGTTTCAAAACAACATAATACTATTGCCCAATTTAAAAGCACTCACTGCTTGGATAGAAATATTTTTAGGCTGCTGGTGGTAAGCTATGTATAATAGTCTCCTGAGTTTTAGTTCTTTCCTAAACATGAACTTCCCTGGGCATTTTTTTTTTTGTCTCAATGAATACAAGTTTGGTTCTGAACTAATATCTTGGAACTAGAGAGGAAATGTATAAAGTTTTATTTGCTTGCCTGTCATAAATTTCCCCTTTTTATGCTTCACCAATCAAAGAAGTCACTGAAGACAGATGGATTTGAGAAGAGAATGCAATCCTGATGATACAAATGCATCACAAATGTCCTTGTAGTCTTTTTCTTTGCATGGCAGAAACATTGCTTTCTTAAACTTAGATATTTTTGACTACCCATAGGCAATTTAAAAAAGATTGGGTCCAGACACATCTCCTCATGGACGGCCAAGAGCAACTATGAGGCAGTCTAGGGAGGGAAAAACCTAACAAATTAATATGCCCAAGATTGTTTATAAAGTAGTCCCTTAATATGTTTAACATGTGACTATTTCAGGAACAACAATTAAAATTTTCCCATGGGCTCTTTCATGATTATACCACATATGGGAGTTTGTCTCCTCCCCTTAGATGAGCCTTATTACCTACCTATTCATGGACATTAGGCCAAGGTCTGAATAGACATGAACCAATATATAGTGTTCTATGCACTGAACTATCTGTTCATAAGAAATATCAGTAAGACATGTAGTTTTAGAGAGATATGGGGACACTTGAATGGAGAAAATGAACGGGGAGAGTGAATTATTCTAAAGTGTATTTTTTTTACTTTTTTATGTATGTATGTATGTATGTATGTATGATATATATGTACATATCTGAATATCTAATTATGGAATATTTTACACACATATATTATATATACATATAATTATGCATATTACATATCTTTATATATACACATATATAATATATACATAATTATATATGTTATATATAATTATAACAGCATAGTTAATGTTTCTCCCTATATATTTTTTAAGGACTGACCACTGGAGTGGATAATAACTTAGGAAGCTCCTTCATGAGTATGATTTTTTTCCTTTTTCATAGCCTATTAATTGACTATACCACGTATATTAGAGCTTTGTGAGACATGTCATCAATTCTGGTATGTTGCCTACTATTGTTATTGCTTGCTTCTTTTTTAGTTCACCAGAAAACAATTTTTTTCTGACACTTTATGATGCCGCTTCCTTGTCATTTGTAAAAGACCTGATTCTAAACCTCTTACAATCTTTCACATCCCTTTTCCATGATGAACTTTTAGCATTAGGTTGAGGAGGTCATACTACAAATGTATTTTTTTTACAGTACTTCCAAAATGATATGTTACCATATGACCTTATCAAATGCCTTTACTCTTAGCCATTCTTCCTTTTTCCTTTTCTTGCTACTCACTTTCCCATTCTCTCTTACCCTACTTAAACCCAAAATCTTACTGGTAATTTTTGGCTGTTCATTGTCATGTAATCTGTATTCTATTATCACTCCACCTTGATGTTTTCCGGTATTGTAGCCCGTTTTTTTTTTCCTTTTTTTAATTGGATATTTTCTTTATTTACATTTCAAATATTATCTCCTTTCCTGTTTTTTCCTCTGAAATACCCCTATACCATCCCCCGTCCTCCTGCCTCTATGAGAGTTTTCCTTTAGTCTCCCAATCTCTCCCATCTCCCCACCCTGGCATTCCTTTACATTGGGGCATTGAGCTTTCATGAGGCCAAGTGCCTCTCCTTTCATTGATGCATGATAAAGTCATCCTCTGCTACATATATTGCTGATATCATGGGTCCCTTCATGTATATTTTTTTGTTGGTGATTTAGTCTCTGGGATCTCTGGGGGCTGACAGTTACCTGATATAGCTGTCTCCTGAGAAGCTCTGCCAGAGCCTGAGAAATACAGAGTTGGATGTTCTCAACCAATCACTGACTGAGAATAGGGTCTTCAATGGAGGATTTAGAAAAAGGACTAAAGGAGATGAAGGGGAAGAACAACAATATCAACCTTAGCCCATATTTAAAAGAAGACTTCTCCAGATTTTTCAGTTTAAACACAAAGAGTATTCAGGCTATTTCTTCTTTTAGTCCCATGATACCATAGTAGGCACTACCCTGAATCTACAGAACACACTAAGGATACTCACTGTAAAACTTCTTACTCCATGGATAATAGTATGTTTCTGGGTGTTGGTAAATAGTTTGAACATGGCACACTATTAGTGCTGGTTCTTTTTCACTTGAATTTCTCCCTGAATTCTTGTGTTGCCTACATATTAGCAGTTTTGTTCTGAATTAGTGTTTTATAACTACCCAGAAACACTTAAAATGTGATATCTCAGAAGATAAAGGGCTGAGTTTAATTTTTTGTGATGCTGGTAACAGGCCAGTTGAAATGCCTTCTACCCATTTAGCAGAGTAAAGTCCCCATTTCCATTTTTATATAAAGTTAATAAGTTACACATTAAAATTTCTAACTTTTGCTTGGGGAAGCCAGGAGAGGCTCAGACCCCTGTTAATATATGCTCAATAAAAACCTGTTTGTTCTTCTGGATTGTCTCTTTTGCAGCAGGGAAATTTGCAGGCAAAAGACAGAGTGAAGGGTACCTCAAGGTATTGCTGCATATGTGTAAATCATAAGCAGTGACTTAGTTGTGTATGTTGGCTTATTTCTTTTAAATCATCAACATGATTCATATAGGTGGCTTTATTGTTCTTGGCCTACTTATCCTGTTACTATATCCTGTTGCTTTATCTTAGCATTAGATGTTCTTGACTCTACCCCACTGGCACAATCTGCCCTCAAGGTGGTTAAGTGGTATGTATAGTATTTGTTCAATATTGAAAAAGTAAATCTGAACAGTATCATGGAACTAGCACAGAGAAATTTAGCTAAATTCAATTTATGTCTATCAGTGTTCAGGTAGTTTGTAGGGAAGAGTGTTTTGCTGACATTAATAATCAATTAGGTCACCATGCTTGTGTCTATGCTCAAATTAATGAGTTAGACAACAGTCTGCCAAGCCTAGCATTCTTTAGAATATTCAAAAGTATTCATATCAACAGTAAGGAATAGACTCAACAAATACATACAGTTCATTGGAAATATGGGTTTTTTTTTTTAAATGCCTGGCTCCAAAAGGTCATAATGCTTTAAATGTGCTCAACTTGGATATTTATTTAGAATATAACCCTTTAAACATAAACTCTTGGATGATAAAGAGGTATCTTTCCTTGTCTTACTACTGTATAAGAAGTAAGAATTGGGCATCTGAATACCAGTCTCAAAATGAACATATTTCTTAGTATAGCTCTTAGTTGAGAACACAGGGCCTGGCTGGCTACAGACCTTAAAATAATAGAAGCAAGAATCAATGGGAGAACAAACCCCTAGTGTTAAGTAAAGTATAACTGTTTCCAAAGCAGATACACTTTAGTCACCCACCTTAAGCTTTTTATTATTTTTATTGGATAGTTTATTTATTTACATTTCAAATGTTATCTTCATTCCCAGTATCTCCTCTGGAAACCACCTATCCCATCCTTCTTCCCCCATTCTTCAGTAAGCATTCTCCCCCATCCATTCACCCCCTCCTACTTCTTTGCCCTGGCATTTCCCTATACTGGGACATTGAGCCACCTTGAGAACCCAGGGCTTTTCTTCCAACTAAAGTCTGACAAGGCCATTCTCTGCTACATATGCAGCTGGAACCATGGTTCCCTTCATGTCTACTCTTTGTTTGGTGGTTTAGTTCCTTGGAGCTCTGGGGTACTGGTTAGATGATACTGTTTGTTTTCCTATGGATTGTAAATCCCTTCAGTTCTTTTAGTCCTTTCTCTAATTCATCCATTTTGGGACCTCATGCTCAGTCCAGTGGTTAGCTGCCAGCAACCACCTTTGTATTTGTCAGACTCTGGCAGACCATCTCAGAAAACAACTATACCAGGCTCCTGTCAGCAAGCACTTCTTGGCATCTGCAATATTGTCTGGGTTTGGTGCCTGTATATGGGATGGATCCTCATGTATGGCAGTCTCTGTATGACCATTTTCTGCTCCACATTTTTACAGTGTAGTAATAACTACAATGGTGTGACAGTCTATCCTTGCAGAATTATTTGGCACTCTAAATCAAGGTACATCAGGTATTTTATTGATTAGATCTAGCTTGCCTATAAAGAGTAATTACATTTTTGTCTTGCACCACTGAGAAAAAAAAGAAAATTACAGCTTATTTTTCTCTAGGAATATTCATAGTGTTCTCTAATCATTCTATAGCTAAGTCAGTTACATTTGTACCAGGTAAGGGAAGGAATCCTAAGTTTAATGGTTCTAGGGGAACATAAGCTTTTGCTTTGAATTTATATGAATCTATGTTTTGGATACAATGGCTTAGGCTATAATGAGTGGAATAACACCTTATGTAATACAAGCTAAAATTTAATGAAAAAAGTTTCAGGGCCTGTTTAATACTGATCTCATGTATCTGTGATAGGCTTGGATACTTCCTCTATGGGCTGGCCTTGGAGAAGACTAACACAGAACAGCCAACAGGCTATTTAAAATGTACAAAGCCATCAGGGAGTGAATCCATGCTTTTATTAAATACAAAACCAAAATGCCATTGAAAACAATGTTTACAGTATGTTCTCTTGTCTTGTCCTATTTGTGGGGACAGCATGTACTATCTACAATAAGAGCAATGGTGCATATAAGCAGACCTATTGCTACGGATCAAGTGTTGGCAGTGATGTGATCCCAGAGAGGGACTAAGACAAAAGTCTGTCCTTTTTATGGCTGGTAAGAGGTAATTTGTTTTATGCTACATAACAAAAGAAGATGAGGAAGTTATAAAATAGAATGAACGCATCCATTCATCTAACTCTGCAGAAAGTATGTTTCACAGAAGTAAAGATGAGAAAAAATACAGCTATTCTGCAGAGAACACTTGATGTTATTCCACAGACCTTAGTTATTTTTCACCATGTAATCAGCAGCAGACAACCATCAAAAATTAGCTCAGTAGATATAATGTTCTGGATACCAGGGGTACCTGCACTCACTTTCACACACACACACACACACACACACACACACACACACACACACACTCACACAAACACACACACACACACACACACACACACACACACACCCCACACACAATCTATACTTAATTCAAAATAATAGAAAAATAATCCTTAAAAAGAAAGAAAATAATAGAGGAGGCTCTTTTTGTTTGGGGAGGACTGGAATAGTTTGCTTTCTTTGTTTGGTTGAATTTGGTTTTGGTTTTTCTGGACAAGATGATTCTATGGGTAACGTTAGATGTCCTAGAAATCACTCAGTAGAATAGGCCAGACTAAAACTCAGAAAATATGCATGCCTTTGCCTACCAAATGTTGGGAATAAAAGGATATAACATCACTGCCTGGAAACAGAAATACTTTGATAATCTACTAAAATTCTTAGAATTTCCCTCATATTTTAATATAATAGAAGTAGGTTCATGATGTCTGGATTTCTCAGTATATTTACTTGTAAGTCCTGAAGTGTTCAAAAAGTATATGTTGCTACTGTGACAGATAATAGATAAAATGTAAAAAAGCAGAGTTTCATGTCCCAATCTAGAGGACAGATTAGATAGTTCAGGGAGATAAGAAATTAAATCAACATTACTTGTGTTTAGAAAGTTATTTTATAAGTCTATTCCATGCTAAATTGATGAAGTGGGTGACCCACAGGTTCTTGCTCCATAGCCTATATTGATAGAGTTCTAAGTTGATAGAACTTAGCCTTCATAGGCAAAGAAAAACCTGAAGATAATTGTACATTTCTAAAATCAGTCTCTCCTAGAATAAAAAAACACATAAATTTTGGGTGGCATGTAAGCAGTCAGTGTTGCAAACTTTTTATGAGATTTTGAAGCATGTTTGAACTGGCTCATCATGCTCCAAGGCCTGTGATCTTTTTAGTACCATGAATCAGCAAGCTCATTTCTTTATCATTGGGTAGAAATAGTGGAGAAATACAAAGACCAAGATGCTGGCGAGGTTGCAGAGAAAGAGAAACACTTCTCCACTGTTGGTGGGGTTGTAAACTGATACAACCACTCTGGAAATCAGTCTGGCAATGCCTCAGAAAATTGGACATAGTACTACCTGAAGACCCAGCTATTCCACTTCTGGGTATATACCCCAGAGACACTTTAATATACAACAAGATACATGCACCACAATGTTCATATCATCTCTATTTATAATAGCCAGAAGTTGGAAAGAACCCAGATATCCTTCAGTAGATGAATGGATACAAAAATTGTGGTACATTTACACAATGGAATACTACTCAGCCATCAGAAACAACGACTTAACCAAATTCTTAAGAAAATGGTTGCATCTAGAGAATATCCTCCTGAGTGAGATAACCCAGTCACAAAAGAACAGACATAATATGCAGTCACTGATAGTGGGATGCTAACTCCAGAGGCTCGGACTGCCCCAGAAACAACTCACAGACTGTGTGAAGTTCAAGAAAAAAAGAAAAGAAAAGAAAACAAAACAAAACAAAAACCAAAAAAAAAAAAAACCCCCAAAAAAGAATATAATATGGACAGATAATAACTAGATAAAATATTCATACATGTTCTCACAAAACAGACTACAAATACAAAGGCATGTGACCACATTGCAAACATACAGAGTTTGAGGACAGAATATAGATTGGGGAAAATCTGGAATCCTCAGCAGCAGCATGTCAACAGACTTTGGCTTCATATGTGCTGAGCAGATATTCAAGGTGTCAATATGAGATGAAAAGACAAAGGTATTGTAAACATACAAAGGAATAAAGAGAAGAGGAAAGCTGAATTCAATGAGGTTAAATGACAAAGGTTAATAAGGATTAAGAGAACAATAGGACAAAATAATAATATTATAAACAAAATTTATTTTATTGAAAGAGGTTATGAATAGAATTCCAAGAAGTAACATTTCTGACAGATAGGGGGCTATTAGGATATAATGAAGAAATTCATAAAACATAGCTAATAATTACAATGTATAAATATGGAAAATACACATCAAATAGGTCCCTCCAATGATAGCATGAATAACTGGATCATTAGTCATTTCCACAAGTATTATTTTCAAACTCAAGTGATGTAACAAAGGTTTCCCTATACAAAACTTGGTTACATAAACTCAAATCTTTGTTTTATTTTGATAACAAAGTTTATGAGCATAATATAGGTAGACTATAAAAATATCTGTATTACAGACTAAGAAAAAACTATTTGTGCCATAAATATGCAAATATAAGATAGTATTACTAGCCATGAATCAATTTGAGACATCATTGCCATTGCTTAGTATTTGGTATTCACTATTCAGGGGAAATTTTATGAGACATTTATTCATATTCAGAGTTAACATGGTCAGATAAGCAGAGAAAATTTTCTGATGTTCATCTCTTGACAATCAAATTTTAAATGAGTTTGAAACTATAGTGCTTGTTTGACAATGAGGGAGATAGCTGATAGCCCTTTACTGTATAACTGTAAACTACTTAATTATTGAAAGAGATAAGGGACATAGTGACTGTTTCACATATTCAAACCTACATGTTTACAACCATTTTAACATTTATATTATAAAGAAAATGCACAATTGATCTCAGAGAAAAAAATTAAAGCATATTTTACTTGAAGAAATTAAATATAAAAGGATATAATCATGAAAAAAATGAATGACCAAATTTCATTTTGTGTCCATATCAAAGAACATATCCAAACAACTAATTTCTGATCTGAACAAAAATCTTTGATTTCAAATATATGACCCAAATATAAGTGAAATATTAGAGACAATTCCAAGAATGTGTGTGGTAATCCTTACCCATATCTTTCCCAGACCTGTGTAACTAGAACAAATGTGGCATGAATTACAATTTATAAAAGAAGGATCATCTCACTTTAGAAAAAAAGAATGTTCTCAAGATTCTTTAAAACTCAGAAATTGTAGAGAAGTACTTACAACCTCTGACAAAGCAAACTCATAAACACCAATATCAAAATGTAGTGATTTATTCAGCATTTACATGACTGAGCAATAAAGACTGAGTATGTAGGGGGAAGTTGATCTATAGAGATATAGGGCATGGCTTAAAGTAAGAAGATTCTGCTCGAGAGATCATCTTGAAGCAGGATTACACCGAGTTTCTGTAGAATAATTCAAGTAGACATTTGTTTTTCTTAAGTATTTTGTTATACTGACTTAACAATGTTTGAGGTTCTAATATGCTATATCCTGCTTTGGACTCATGCTTTACATATTTAATCACAATTGGACTTGTTATTTGCTACACTGAAGTAATCCAACTTCAATCCTTCTCTTATTAATTAAAGAACATTAAAAAGACATTAAATTTTATTTTTATTTTAACATAACTTAATTAAAATAAAATTAATAAAATTAAAATTAATAAATTAAAATTTGATATAGGCCTATTTCTCAATCCTGGGAGTTAATCATCAGTACATGTTTAGTGATGTTTGAAGTCTTTTTGTTACAATTTAATGGAGGAAGGTACCTTGATGAGTTGGAGCCAAAGGACATCTAAAAATCACACCATGCAAGAGATCCTGAGAGATGTTTATTGGGTGATGGAAAGAATGTGAAGGCTACTTCTGAGAAAGGGTGGAGGGAAAAGGAGCAGGAAAGGAGACATGAGGATAAAGAGCATGCGTATAAAAAGGGTACTCAGCTCATACAAATAGTGGAAATGTGTTACATTTTGGTGGCTGGTGATGATGTGTTTTGTTGATGCTAGGTCTGTGAGGGCAGATAGGGGGAAATGCCTGGTTGCTAATACTATGATCCTCTCTATGCATCTTCAACAAACAAAATTTGTGTGTGTGTGTGTGTGTGTGTGTGTGTGTTTGTGTTTGTGTGTGTGTAGCAGGTCTTTTTTATTAATTTGTTTATTCCTTGTTCTTTTACCTTCTCCAGTCCTTCTTGCTTTTAACCTCCTAACACTAGATATGAGAGGGGGAAAAAAGGATCATGGAAAGGGGTTAATGGTAGTGATATTGTTAGAATACTTTGTGCTGAGAAAGGGTGTTAAGTTCCTTAGGGCAAGTTTGATATTCACAATTAGAGTATCAAAGTTGTCTCAGTCCTGAAAGTTTGATGGATAATAAAATGGAGGTAAATTGAATATGAAGGAGTATGCCCATTGTTGTGATAAATATGAACTCCTGGTTATTGTATTCTAAAAATATTTGTTGCCTAATTTCTACCTGTGGGATAAAAAAATCATCAGACACACTGAGAGGAACATAATAATTTTTTTGATGGTGTTTGGAAAACCATGATGACCAAAGACTTATGAAAGCGTAAGCTCATAACAACAACACAGGAAATAGCTTATAGGCCACTGAATTATATTGCGGTCAAAATCTGGCATATTCTGCCTGTTTTCTAAGAACTTGAATGAGGCTGATTTTGAAGTAATGAATATGCTCAACAGAAAGATTTCACCATGGCCTAACTCCATGGCCTGCTAATTGCTAGGCAATCTTTCCAAGTTGTACACTGAAGAAATTGAAGATGTTTTATACTAAAATATAAAAATAAATATGTAGTTTGTTGAGAAAAAATACATGAGCAAGTATAAAGTCATTTCAAAAAATGATACAGAAAACAGTCTGGAATTTCTCCAGAAAATCCTCAGGCTCAGTAGTGAAAAAACCAAAAAAATCTATTATGAGTAGAATGTCCCACCTAGACAAAAATCAATTTGAAATATGTGAATTTCTTTAAAAAGATCAAATCCAAATTGTAAATGAAGCTTTAAGTGTTCCTGTCTCAAAAAGTCACATAGAAAAATATTTTAGGTGACTTATGGATCAAAGTATACTAAGAATATGGGAGTAAAGGCCCCAGAGTTCAAGGCTATATCCAGAGTTAACAACCAAGCTGAGAATCATTGTCCATATGTAATGATAATGTAGAATTGTTCCCCTTTCTCCTTATCCTCTCCAGCATCTATCGTTACCTGAGTTTTTGATATTAGGCATTCTGATTGGAGTAAGGTGGAAACACAGGGTTGCTTTGATTTTGATTTCTCTGATAAGTAAGTTGAATATTTTTAAGTGTTTCTTGAACACTTGAAATTCCTCATGTGAAAATTCTTTGTTTAAGCACTGTACCCTATATTCTAATTGGGTTATTTGGTTCTCTTGAGTCTATCTTCTTGAGTTCTTTGTATATTTGGTTAATAGCCCTCTATTATGGGTAGGGTTGTTAAAAGATTTTTCACAATCAGTAGATTGCTATTTTGTCCTTTTGCCAGTGTCCTCTGCCTTACAGAAGCTTTTCAGTTTCATGAGGTCCCATTTGTCAATTGTTGACATTAAAGCCTGAGAAATTGATGTTCTGTTTCAGAAAATTTTCCCTGTGCTAATTCTGTTTAAGCCTCTTTTTCACTTTCTTTTCTATTTGATTCTGTGTATCTAGTTTTATGTGGAGGTCCTTGATCATTTTGGACTTGTGCTTTGTATGAGGAGATACAAATAGACCAATTTGCATTCTTCTAGGTGCAAACCACCAGTTAGACCAGCACCATTTCTTGAAAATGCTGTCTTTTTTTCATTGTATATTTTTTTGCTTTGTTGTCAAAGATCAAGTGGCCATAGCTATGTGGGTTTATTTCATAGTCTTCAGTTCTATTCTGTCAATCTACCTTTCTATCTCTGTACCAAAACCATTTGGTTTTTATCACTATTGCTTTGTAATATAGCTTGATGTCAGAGATGATGATTCCCACAAAAGTATTTGTATTGTTGAGAATTGTTACCAACATTTTGGTTTTTTGTTTTTGTTATTCCAGATAAAGTTGAGCATGCTCTGTAATCACTTATAATTAGATATTAGCCCAAAGCTCAGAATACCCACAATACAACCCAAAGACTGCATGAAGCTTAGAAAGAAGGAAGGCCAAAGTGCTGATGCTTTAAACCCACTTAGGAGAAAAAAATAAAACCCACAAGAGGCAGAGAGAGGGAGCGATTTAGATGGGAGAGGAGGAGAAAAAATGATCAAGGCAGAACTAGGGATGAGAAGAGACAGGAGAGAAGTCCAGTGGGCCAGAAGAATATACAGAAGTAACTAGCAGTGGGGGAGTGAGAAATGTGGGCAACCACTAAAAAGCCTCAGACACCAGAGATGCAAAAGATTACCAGGACCTAATAGGGATGATATTAGCTGAAATACCCAAAAGCATGGAGATAGATCTTGAAGAAACCACCTTAAATAGGTAGACATAACCCCCAGTGGAGGGATGGGGGAACCCACATCTCTAAAATTCTTTTAACCTAGAATTGTCTCTGTCTAAAGGAAATGGCTTCCAGCACATATGTAGCAGAGGACTGCTTCATCTGGCAACAGTGGGAGGGGAGGTACTTGGTCCTGTGGAGGCATGATGTCTCAGAGATGGGAAATACTAGAGCAGTGAGAAAGGAGCACCCTCTTAGAGGCAAAGGGGAATGGGAAGTTTGTGGATGGGAGACAAAGTAGGGGGATACCATTTGAAATGTAAAGAAATAAAATGATTAATTAAAATTGCTGCTATTTTTTCTCTTCCAGAGATAACTGAGATTTTCAAACCTGATCTTAAGCAAGTTGCTTTAGTTAGTTAGCATGACTTGTTGTAAAAATAACAATAACAAACAAACAAACAAACAAACAAAACCATTATGCCCAAACTGTAAGGTATGGAAGAAGTAGTTTAATCAGCTTAAAATTCCACATTGTTCTTCATGACCAAATGAAAGCATTTCCTCAACTGATGCTCCTTTCTCTCTGATGACTCTACCCTGTGTCAAATTGACACACCAAACCAAGCAGTATTTGTGTGTCATTGACACTATACAAGTATAGTCCAAATAAGATTGTTTTTACTAACAATCAGTTATGGGTTAAGGAAAGGATCAAATGTCATTATTCCTTCCTGGTGATCATAATGTTCTGGGAAAATTTTCTGAGAAAATTAAAAAATAACATCTTTAGTTTCATTCCCAATAGTGATCCATGCCAAGCTTGAATGGATCATTTAATATGTATGATCAAAATGGAATCTATGTTAAAAAATTGCATCACTAAGTAAAACTAATAGCCATTGATATTAAAAGGGCCATGAACAAAGGATAGGAAGGAGACATGAATGGGAAGCTGTTGAGAAGTTATACATTTAGAGGACACAGAATAGAGTGTATATGGTAATTATTATACCAAACCTGACCATCTATTCAGTAAATTCTTTTGAAAATACAGTAGTTAAAGGAATTATTTCTTTTGTTCTCATTTTGCCATCAGGAATCCCACTCTAATTCTAAAGAATACACTAAGAAAACTCATTTTAATAGTTATTACTCCATAAATGGTAGTTTGTTTCAGACTGTTAATGGATAAGGTAAACACTATGTTTTTGGGGTTCTGGCTCTTATCCATGTGAACTTCCCTCTATTGTCTTGTAGTATCTCTTGTGGTTTGGTTTTAAAGTAACAGTTTGGGACTACACTGGAAATTCATATCTCTTAACTTGCTATAAGATAGCAAATACTCCTGATGTTACAAGATGGTAGATGAAAATTATTCTTGTATCACACTGAATAGACATGGCAGAGACGTTGATACCTTGAAATCAGAAACATATGGCTACCAAATGAGACTTTCACAGTATTATTTTCAAGAGCATCCTCTTGTTGAGTGGTACAAGTGCTCATAAGGCAATCTGTGGTTGGAAAACCACTAAGATCAATGATTAATATGCCAAAGAATGTATGTCAAGTAGTTGATAAGTCTGCTTAAGGTACAGAAGAAAATTTATCCATAATCTCATGATTATTCCACATATTGGAGTTAGTCTCTTCTCTTAGATGGGCAACATTGACTCTGTAATTAAGCATAGGTTAAGATGTGAGTGTCTTTATCGTCTCCAACTTAACTATTTTCTGGATATGACATTGATAAAATTTCAGAATCGAAAGTGTAAGGCTCTGTCTCAGGCTGTGATGTGTTATTCAGCTCTGACTACACCTTGCTTATCATGTCTCAACCACCGGATAGATGACCCAGCCTTAGGAATTTCACAGAATTATATGGATAGCAGAGATTTCATTGGCTGCATCCCAGTTATAAACATCAGAGTAACATCTGCTTTTTGCTTTCCTCCTAATTTTTCTGAAATGAATAATTGCAAGTGCTGCATGGCCTCCCCATTTTTTGCTCAATAAAAAATAGTTATCAGCATGTGAGTTGATATTTTCTGAGATCATGTAGGGAAATAGGATCAAGCAGACAGTATCTGAGGAATCTTACCCACATTTGTGTGTCAGGCATGCAGTATCACCAGTGGACACGATCATGTTTCAGAGCACTTAAAAAAGGCAAGAGGTGCTCATACACCCTGCAAATGAAGTTTCTTCTACATGATACACAGACTTACAGAAGAATTTTGGCTGCCATAGTTGAATCTTGGTGGTTACTACAAAAGGGGTCAGACATTAAGAATGTGGATATTGGTAGAAATTATGTGACAACTGTATGTAGAAATGTAGCATATCATGGAGAACATGCTTTGCTTCTCAAATTTCCAGAGACTTCAAAAACAACAACTTCTGCCCTTATAAGTTTCTGAAAAATAGCCTAGTGAGAAGGAGATCTGAGCAGCCAGGGAGCAGAGAGATATCTGCCAAGTGTTCACGGAAAGTGCACTCCTGCCCTGTGTAACCCAGGGACCAGGAACCTAGCTTTGGGACCTCTGTTCCCTCCTGGCGGGTTAGGGGTGCAGAAAAGGGCTCGGACCATCCACCACCTGGACTAGTGGAGATTCAGGGACACAGACCAGGTACAAGGGAAAGGCAAGAACATTTCACTGACAACAAGATGGCAAGAGGAAAGCGAAAGAGCATATCCCAAGGAAACCAAGACAACCTGGCAACACCAGTACCCAGCTGTCCCATCACAGCAAACATTGCAATGTCAAACACTCCAGAAAAAGAAGACACAGACCTAAAATCATACCTCAAGATGAGGATAGAGTTCCTTAAACAAGAACAGGAGGAAAAGCAAAAAGAATCAGAAGCTTTCAAAAAGGAAACAAGAAAATCACTCAAAGAACTCAAAGAACTAGAGGAAAACAGAACCAAAGAGATAAAGGAATGGAAGAAGGAATGTAAAACGGAAATTGACACAATAAAGAAAACACTAAAAGAGATAACCCTAGAGGTAGAACACCTAAAAAAAAATCAGGAGTCACAGAAGCAAGCATTTCCAATAGATTACAAGAGATAAAAGAGAGAATCTCGGGGGCCGAAGACAACATTGTAAACATAAAAAAAACAGTCAGAGAAGAGGCAAAAACCAAAAAGCTCCTAACCCAAAATGCCCAGGAGATCAAGGACACAATGAGAAGACCAAATCTAAGGATAATAGGAATAGAAGAGGGAGAAGAATATCAACTAAGAGGCACAGTAAATATCTTCAACAAAATTGTAGAAAAAAACTTCCCTACCCTTAAGAATGAGATGACCACGAGCATAAAAGAAGCCTTCAAAACTCCAAATAGGTTGGACCAAAAAAAAAGTGGATCAAAGATCTCCACATTAAACCAGATACACTGAAACTATTATATGAGAAAGTAGGGAAATTCTTAGAACACATAGGCACAGGAGAAAATTTTCTGAACAAAACACTAATGGCTCAAGCTCTAGGGTCAAAGATTAACAAATAGGACTTAATGAGATTGCAAAGTTTCTGTAAGGCTAAGGACATTGTCAAGAAAACAAAACAGCAGCCAACAGAATGGGAAAAGATCTTTACCAACTCCACATCAGATAGAGGCCTAATATCCAAGGCATACAAAGAACTCAAAAAGCTAGACACCAGAGAATCAAACAACCCTATTAAAAAATGGGGTACAGAGCTAAACAAAACGTTCTCAATTGAGGAATATCGAATGGCTGAGAAACAGCTCAGGAAGGGCTTGACATCCTTAGCCATCAGGGAAATGCAAATCAAAACAACCCTGAGATTCCACCTCACACCAGTCAGATTGGCCAAGATCCAAAACTCAGATGACAACAGATGCTGGCGAGGTTGCAGAGAAAGAGGAACACTTCTCCACTGTTGGTGGGGTTGTAAACTGATACAACCACTCTGGAAATCAGTCTGGCAATTCCTCAGAAAATTGGACATAGTACTACCTGAAGATCCAGCTATTCTACTTCTGGGCATATACCCCAGAGACACTCCAGTATACAACAATGATACATGTACTACAATGTTAATATCAGCTTTATTTATAATAGCCAGAAGCTGGAAAGAACCCAGATGTCCTTCAGTAGATGAATGGATACAAAAATTGTGGTACATTTACACAATGGAGTACTACTCAACCATCAAAAACAATGACTTAACCAAATTCTTAAGAAAATGGGTGCATCTAGAGAATATCATTCTGAGTGACATAATCCAGTCACAAAAGAAGAGACATAATATGCAGTCACTGATATTGGGATGCTAACCCCAGAGGCTTGGACTGCCCCAGAAACAACTCACAGACTGTGTGAAGTTCAAGAAAAAAAGAAAAGAAAAGAAAAGAAAACAAAAAACCAACAAAAATGTCATGCGCAATTTTTACACACCAAGAAAACGTTTAGTAATTCTGGGTTACCTCCTGTTTTACATGTACTCTTTGCTCATTGTAACTATTAAGACCTTAATGCAGACTATCAAACCTTAAAAAAAAAAAAAGCCAAGCACTGACACAATTTTATTTGTATACATTTATGCAAAAATGTTTAAAAAGTTTTTTTTTTTAATCTTTGTTTTTAAAATAAAGGTTAAAAAAGTTTCTGAGAAGCTTTGGATGACTTTGTGGAGTGTGTTTGCAATTGTACACATGCATATTCATGTGTCTCTGTGTGTGAGTATGTGAGGGGGTGTTAAAAATTCCATCTAGCATTTGAGAGAGAGACAGAGAGAGACAGAGACAGAGAGACACAGAGAGAGACAGAGAAAGAGAGAGAGAGACAGAGAAAGAGAGAGAGAGAGAGAGAGAGAGAGAGAGAGAGAGAGAGAGAGAGAGAGAGAGAGAGAGAGAGAATCCATCTTTTTGAATATTCATCCTATTAACTTTAGGCTATAGTGGGAATGACACATCATGCCTGCATCTCTTGTATTTCCTCATTTATTCACATCCGATTGTATACCTGGCCAGAGGATTATCACATTCTACATAAGCAGTATTAAATATGTTAGACTTTCTTCTATCTCTAGGCAAGATATGTTGTGCAAAAACTCCTTCTGCCATTAAAAATTTAGACAACATAATATGTCCCATTTGAAAATTTGCCAGACCTACCCTTACAACCTTGGCTATCCATTGTACATTCAGTGAATGACAAAATTAAGAAATACACTGTGGCCATAGAATCTATTTTTGAAGTTTCTTCAATGCTCTCGGGGCACAATGGGACATTTCGTTGGGGATAATGTAGAAAGACTTGATTCAAAGTGAAAAATAAGATGTATTACTCTGACAGTTATAGTCAGGACACCAAACAATCCAGGGTGCAGAATCAATTATCAGGAATGGATAGCAATCTCTTCTATGATCAAACTGTTGAGGAACATATTGTGTACTGGGTATTCATATGCTGAGTTCTCTAACAGAGATCTAATTAAATATCAGAACTTGCTATTTTTTTAAGTCATTGTTTTCCATCACCTTCTGATTGAACAAATAAAGAGTCAAATAGCTGGGTAAGAGAGGATAAGGTGGAACTACCAGGCCCTGAGAGTGAAAGATTATCTCTTGTGGAAGGAATCATTGGGACACAAATAAAAATGTTTCAGGGCAAGACTAAGATGGCAGGTAAAGGGCCATGTGGCTTGGAAATAATTCATGCCAGAATATTTGGGTTGGAATAGCTGAATATCTGCCAAGTTATAATTCCTGCATCTTTCACTAAATATGTCAGGTCTCCATGTCATTATTCTAGAGCTGGAGAAGTCTACAAGAAAGTTGGTTTTACATCTGTAGCCAATGTGTTTGGCACAAGACCCAAGTTTAGACAAAATATTGAGGTACTGTACAAAGTCCTGGTAGAAGGTGGGACATTTCTCTTGACACCAAAATTTCTGGGTCTTGTAGCTTAAATAAAGTATGAAATGATAGAAGGGCACCAAACATAAACCCACCAACCTCTCAGAGCTGCTGGACAGTGCCTATAAGTGCAACATAGCAAGTGGACATGCGTCATTGGGAACAAGCAGAGCATAAGGATTACAGAAATGGCAGAAGCCATTGATATTCACCAGTTTAAAATCAGATGGAGCTGTATGCGGTACCAACTGATTAGCAGTAATGGAATAGAGGAAGCAAATATCTGGAAGTCCCAAACACAGATGAACCTGTGAGCTGATACAATAACTAGAAATCTGCTAAAATAACATTTTATGTAAGCTTACCAACAAAAATATATACTAGGAGAAAATTCTTCAAAGTAAGGAGAAAAAATAACACTTTGAAAAGAGGGAGAAATCAGAGAAATAAATTCTCTAAAGAAAGGAGAAAGCAAGAAAAGTAAACTAAAGTATTCAAAGGGAGATAAGAAAATTAGCAAAAATGTTAATAATCTTTGAAGAAAGGAGAGGGTTACAGAGGTTAAAATGAAAATATATTCCATATTAAGGAATGAAAAATGCTATGTAAGAGTGCATTTGACACCTTATCATTTTTGTTTTGGTTATAAGCATACAAATAAAATCAATAGTGATGGCACTTTTCTAGATTCTTTTTAAAATCACAGATAACAAGATAGCAAGAGGAAAGCGAAAGAATTTAAGCAATGGAAACCAAGACAACCTGGCAACATCAGAACACAGCTCTCTCACCACAGCAAGTTTTGGATTGCCAAACACATCAGAAAAACAAGACTTAGACTTGAAATGATGATGATGGACATCTTGGAAAAGGACATAAATAACTTCCTAAAACAATTACAGGATAAGCAGGAAAAATCACTCAAAGAACTACAGAAAAATACAGATAAAGAAATTGAAATAGGAAATAGAAACAATAAAGAAAACACAGAAAGAGACAACCCTGGAGATAAAAAACCAAAAAGAGAAATCAGGAGTCACAGATGCAAGCATCTCCAACAAACTATAAGAGATGGAAGAGAGGATCTCAGGGGCCAAAGACAACATAGAAAACATAGACAAAACAGTCCGATGCAAAAACCAAAAATCTCCTATCCTAAAATGTCCAGAAGATCCAGGACACAATAGGAAGAACAAACCTAAAAACAATAGGTGCAGAAGAGGGCAAAGACTATCAACTAAAAGGCACAGTAAATATCTTCAATAAAATCATAGAAAAAATATTCCCTGCCCTTAAGAACAAAATGAACACAAACATACAGGAAGACTACAGAACTCCAAACAAATTGAACCAGAAAAGAAACCTTTTCCAACACATAATAGTCAAAACACCGAATATTGAAACAGAGAAATAATCCTAAAAGCTGTAAGGGACAAGGACAAGTAACATATAAAGGCAGACCAAAAACAATTACACCAGACTTCTCAACAGAGACTATGAAAGCTAGAAGAACCTGGAGAGATGTCATAATGACCCAAAGAGAACACAAATGCCAGCCCAGGTTACTATATCCAGCAAAACTCTAAATCACCATAGATGGAGAAACCAAAACCAAATTTACACAATATCCATCAACAAATCCAGCCCTACAAAGGAAGATAAATGGAAAAATACAACACAAGGAAGGAAACTATACCCAAGAAAAAGCAAAAAATAATCACACAAGGAACCCAAAAGAAGAAAAGCACATAGACATAAGTCTACCTCTAACAAGAAAAATAACAGGAAACAAAAATCACTATTCCATAATTTCTCTTAACATCAGTGGACTCAATTCTCTAATAAAAAGACATAGACTATCAGACTGGATACATAAACAGGATCCAGCATTTTGCTGCATACAGACAACTCATCTCAGAAACAAAGACAGCAGGACTTCAGAGTAAAAGAATGTAAAAAAAAAAAAAAAAAAAACCTTCTAAGCAAATGGGCCCAGGAGAAAAGCTGGAGTAGCTATTCTAATATCAAATAAAATAGATTTTCAACGAAAAGTTATCAAAAATGATAAGGAAGCACAGTTTTTACTCATCACAGGAAAAAATCTATCAAGATGAACTCGTAATCTTGAACATCTATACTCCAAATACAAGAGCACCCACATCTATAAAAGAAATTCCACTAAAGTTCAAAGCATATGTCACACCACACACAATAATAGTGGGAGACTTCAACACTCAAGTCTCATCAATGGACAGATCATGGAGACAGAAAATGAACAGAAACACAAGGAAACTAGCAGAGGTTATGAACCACTTGGAATTACAGATATCTATAGGACATTTCATCCAAAAACAAAAGAATATACTTTCTTCTCATCACCTCCCTGTATCTTCCCCAAAATTGTCAATATAGTCAGTCACAAACAGGCCTCAATAGATACAAGAAGATCAAAACACTCCCATGCATCCCATCAGATTACTATGGACTAAGGCTTGTCTTTAATAACAACAAAAATAACAAAAGCCCACATACACATGGAAGCTGAACAATGCTCTGTTCAATGATAACATGGTCAAGGAGGAAATAAAGAAAGAAATCAAGGATTTTTTTTTTTTTTTAGAATTTAATGAAAATGACACTACTACATACCCAAACTTGTGAGATGCAATGAAAGCAGCACTGAGAGGAAAACTTACAGCTTTGAGTGCCTCCAAAAAAAAAAAAAAAAAAAACAAAAAACAAAAAAACTAAAAAACAAAAACTGGAGAGAGCACACAGTAGCAACTTGACAGCACAGCTGAAAGCTTTAGAACAAAAAGAAGCAGATACACCCAGGAGGAATAGACTACAGTAAATCATCAAACTCAGAGCAGAAATCAACCAAATAGAGACAAAAAGAAATGTAGAAAGAATAAAAAAACCAAAAACCAAAACAAAAAACCAAAATCAACAAGATTGATAAACCCTTAGCCAGACTAAGGGCAAAGAGAGAGTATCCAAATTGACAAAATCAGAAATTAAAGGGGAGGCATAACAACAGAACCTGAGAAAATTCAAGAAATCATTAGATCCTATTATAAAAGCCTATACTCAACAAAACTGGAAAATATTGAGGAAATGAATAAAATTCTACATGTATGCCAGTTACAAAAGTTAAATGAGGATCCCATAACATCTAAAAAAATAGAAACAGTCATTAAAACCCTCCCAATAAAGGCCAGGACCAGATGGGTTTAATGGAGAATTCTATCATACTTTTATAGAAGACCTAAGACCTATACTTTCCAAACAATTCCACAAAATAGAAACAGAAGGAACACTACCAAACTCATTCTTCAAAGCCACAATTATGCTCAAACCTAAATGACACAAAGACACTACAAAGAAAGAGAACTTCAAACCAATTTCTCTTATGAATATTGATGCAAAAATATTCAATAAAATTCTTGCAAACTGAATCGAAGAAGATATCAAAGCAATCATTCACCATGACAAAGTAAATTTTATTCCAGGAATGCAGGGATAGTTCAACATACAGAAATCCATCTATGGAATTCACCATATAAACAACTTAAAAAAAACCCCACATGATCCTCTTACTAGACTCTGAGAAAGCATTCGACAACATTCAACACCCCTTCATAATAAAAGTATTGGAAAAATCAGAAACCCAAGGCCCATACCTTAACATAGTAAAAGCAATATATAGCAAACCAGTAACCAATATCAAACTAAATGGAGAGAAACTTGAAGCAATTCCATTAAAATTAGGGTCTAGACAAGGCTGCCAAGTGTCTCCCTACCTATTCAATATAGTACTGAAAGTCCTGGCCAGAACAATTCAAAACAAAAAAAAAATTGTAAAGAAAGAAGTCAAAATATCACTATTTGCAGATGATATGATAGATACTTAAGTGACCCCAAAAATTTCACCAGAGAACTTTTACAACTAATAAACAACTTCAGCAAAGAGGCTGGCTATAAAATTAACTCAAAGAAATCAACTGTCTTCTTCTACTCAATGGATAAACAGGCCAAGAAAGAAATTAAGAAATCATCACCCTTCTCAATTATCACAAAGACTATAAAATACATTGGGGTGACCCTAACCAAACAAGTGAAGGATCTGTTTGACAAGAAATTCAAGACTCTGAAGAAGGAAATTGAAGACTATCTCAGAAGACGGAAAGATCTCCCATGCTCATGGATTGGCAGGAACAACATTGTAAAAATGGCCATCTTGCCAAAAGTAACCTACAGATTCAATGCAATTCCCATCAAAATCCCAACTCAATTCTTCATTGAGTTAGAAAAAGCAATTTTCAAATTCATCTGGAATGACAAAAAACATAGGATAGTGAAATCTATTCTCAAGAATAAAAACACTTCTGGAAGAATCATCATCTCTGATCTCAAGCTATATTACAAAGCAATTATGATAAAAACTGCATGGTATTGGTGCAGAGATAGGTAGGTAGATCAGTGGAACAGAATTGATGACCCAGAAATGAACCCACACACCTATGGTCACTTCATCTTTGACAAAAGATCTAAAAACAATTAGTAGATAAGGCTCAGCCAATTCAACAAATAGTGTTGGTTCAACTGGCAGTCAGCATGCAGAATAATGCAAATTGATCCTTTCTTATCTCCCTGTACAAAGCTCAAATCCAAGTGGATCAAAGATCTCCACATAAATCCAGTTACACTGAAACTATTAGAAGAGAAAATGGGGAAGAGCTTATAACACACAGGCACAGGGAAAAAATTACTGAACAGAACACCAATGGCTTATGCTCTAAGATCAAGAACCAACAAATGGAACCTCATAAAATTGCAAAGCTTCCATAAGGCTAAGAACATTGTTAAGAAGACAAAACAGCAGCCTACAGATTGGGAAAGGATCTTTGCCAATTCTACATCTGATAGAGGGCTAGTATCCAATATATACAAAGAGCTCAGAAAGCTAGATTATACAGAATTAAATAATCCTATTAAAAATGGGGTACAGAGCTAAACAAAGAATTCTCAGCTGATAAACATCAAATTGCTGAGAAGTACCTAAAGAAATGCTCAACATCCCTAGTCATCAGGGAAATGCAAATCAAAACAACCCTAAGATTCCATCTCACACCAGTTAGAATAGCTAAGATAAAAAACTCAGATAACAGCAGATGTTGGCAAGGATCTGTTGGTGGGGTTGTAAACTGGTACAACCACTCTGGAAATCAGTCTGGCAGTTCCTCAGAAAAATGGACATAGTACTACCTGAAGACCCAGTTATCCCACTTCTGGGCATATACCCCAGAGATGCTCCAACATACAACAAAGACATATGCACCACAATGTTCATAGCAGCTCTATTTATAATAGCCAGAAGCTGGAAAGAACCCAGATGTTCATCAATGGATGAATGGATACAGAATGTGTGATACATTTACATATTGGAGTACTACTTAGCTATTAGAAACAATGACTTCATGAAATTCGTAGGCAAATGGACGGAACTAGAGACTATCATTCTGAGTGAGGTAACCCAGTCACAAAAGAACACATAAGGCATGCACTCACTGATAAGCAGAAACTAGCCCCAAAATCTCTGAATACCCAATACCCAAGAAACAATTCACAGATATTATGAAGCTTAAAAATAAGGAAGGACAAAATGGGGATGCCTCAGTCCTTCTTAGAAATGAGAACAAAACTTTCATGGAAGGAAATGCAAGGTCAAATAGAGGAACCATTTTTAAAGAAAAGTTCACTCAGAAGCTGTCTCATCTGGGGATACATTGCATATGCATTCACCAAATCTACCAATATTTCTGATCCCAAAAATTACTTACTGACAGTAACCAGAATGAAATGCCCCCTCGGGGATTATGTTAGGTTCATATAGATACAGCTTCGGATGCCTGCAGCTAGCCATCAGTCTGAAATCAGGGATCCCAATGAGGTTGCTAAAGAAAGGACCTAAGCAGCTGAAAGGGGTTACAACCCCATGGGGAAATAACAGCATTATCAACCAGCCAAACCCTCCAAAACTCCCATGGAGTAAAACACCAACCCTTTGTTCACATTTTGAGAGACTTGTTGATCTACTTGCATATGTAGCTGAAGATATCAGTGTCTGGCATTAATGTGAGAAGAGGCTTTTGTTCCAGAGAGGGCACATCTTCCTAATGTAGGGAAATGACAATCCAATGGAGTGGAGAGGGGGATCAGAAGGGTGTGCACCTTTGTGAAGGCAACTGGAGAGAATGGAGGGAATGGAAGCAGGGCAGGGTAAAGGGATAACATCTCAAATGTAAACACAGAGTATCTAATAAAGAGAAAAAATATGGCAATTCTAGCATATTTCTTGGAATCGAAGCTTGAAAGATGTTTTTCAAAAACAAACAAACAAGCAAACAAAAAACCAAAAATAAACAAAAGCAAAAATAAAACAAAACAAAAAACCAGAGCCAGATCCTACTACAAATTAAATGGTCAATAAAACTAGAAAGTCTAAATGAAATAGATATTTTTCTAGAAAGATACCATATATCCAAGTTAAATCAAGAGCAGTTAAACTATCTGAACAGGCTCATATCTCCTAAGGAAATAGGAGAATTCATTAAAAACTTCCCAACCATAAAAGCTCAGAGCTTATGGATTTAGTGCAGAATTCAACCAGACCTTCAAAAAAGAGCTCATGCCAAATACTCCTCAAAATATTCCATAAAATAAAAACAGAAGGATTGCTGTCTAATTCATTCTGTGAAGCCACAATTACTAAGATTCCTAAGCCACACAAGGACCCAACAAAAAAGAGAACTTCAGAGCAATTTCACTGAAAAAGCATTTGACGGCATACAACACCCTTTCATGGTAAAAGCAGTGGAGAGATTGGGAATTCAAAGCCTATACATAAAACTAATAAAAGCAACATACAGCAAACCAACAATGAATATCAAATTAAATGGAGAGATACTTAAAGCATTCCCACAAAATTTGGGACAAGACAAGAATGCCCACTTGTAGAATTAATATAGTAAAAAATGGCCATTTTACTGAAAGAAATCTACAGATTCAATGAAATCCCCATCAAAATTCCCACACAATTCTTCAAAGACATGAAAAAAAATTCTCAAATTTATGTGGAAAACAAAAAACGTAGAGTAATGAAAACAATTTATAACAATAAAAGAACTGGGAGAATCACCATCCCTGACTTCAAGCTGTATTAAAGAGCAATAGCAATAAAAACTGCATGCTATTGTTACAGATACAGACAGATTGATGAATGGAATAGAACTGAAGAACCAGAAATAAAACCACACACTATGTTCAATTGATTTTTGACAACAAATCAAAAATATACAATAGAAAAATGAAGCATCTTCAATAAATGTTGCTGGTTTAACTGTAGAACTCCATGTAAAAAAATGATCCATATTTGTTACCTTGCACAAAGCTTAAGTACAAGACCCAGCTATACCATTCTTGGGCATACATCCAAAAGATGTCCCACCATGCACAAAGGCACATGTTCCACTAAGTTCATAGTAACCTTATTTGTGATAGAAGCTGGACACAACCCAGATATCCCACAATGGAAGAATTTATACAGAAAATGTGATTCATTTACACAATAAAATACTATTCAGCTATAACGAGTGTAGAGATCATGAGCTTTACAGGCAATTGTGTTGACCTAGAAAATATGATCCTGAGTGATATAACTCAGACACAAAACGACATGCATGCATGGTATATACTCACTAATAAGTGGACATTAGTCAAAATTACAGAAAACACAGGACATAATCCACAGAACTGAAGAAGTTTAACAACCGGGAGGGCCTAAGTGAGGATGTCTCAACCCCACTTGGGAGGGAGAAGAAAGTAATCAGAGTGGGGTAGAAGGCAGGAGGGAGCTGTGAAGAAAATGGGATAGGTAGGGGAAAGGGAGACATGATCAAGTATTGGGGTTCAAGTAAACAGGACTGAAACCCCGAGGGCCAGTAGAAAGAATGGACACAGAAAACCTTGGGAGGTAGGAAGTTGGAAAAAACTCTCTAGAATCATCTATCAGAGACTTGGGAGGTGAAAGACTCTCAGGACTCAAAAGGAGAGACTTTAGATCAAATGCCCTACAGTGGGGAGAGGGAACTTGTAGAGTCTATTCACAGTAGAAAAGCAGGGCATCAATTTGTGGGATGGCATTGCTATCCCACAGTCAAAACCTCTGACCTATAATTGTCCCTGTATAAAACAAGTGCAGGGACAAAAATTGACAAAAGTCAAAGGGAAAGGTGGTCCAATGACAGGCTCAAAATGGGATTCAGCTCAAGGGGAGGCTCCAAGGCCTGACACTATTACTGATGCTATTATGTGCTAACAGACAGAAGCCTAGCATGTCTGCCCTCTGAGAGGCTCAACAAGTAAGTGAAAGATATAGATGCAGATAGTTGCAACCGAACAATAGATGGCAGCCAGGGACCTGTGTGGTTTAATTGGGGAACAGCTGGAAGAAGAAGAGGAGGATGACAAACCAATAGGAAGACTCAATTAACCTGGAACCCTGAGTTCTCTCAGACACTGAGTCACCAACCAGGTAGCTTGCCCCAGCTGATATTAGACTCCAAATACATATACAGCAGAGGACTTCCTAGTCTGATCTCAGTGAGAGAAGAAGCACATAACCCTGGAGAGACTTGAAGCTCCAGGCAATGGGGAAGTATAGTGGTTTGGGGACTAGGGTCTGAGGACATCCCCTTTGAGATGAGAGAGGGGATATGGAATTAGGAACAGTCAGAGGGCAGTCCAAGAAGGGATAATAACTGGACTGTTAAATAAGATTAAAAAATAATAAAACAATAATAATCATAAAAATGTCTGTGGAATTTACTTTTTTCCTATAATTTTTTCTTACAATTTTATTTTAAAAAGAGAGAAATGTACAGATTTTTAAAAGCATTTTGGCATAGAACTATATGATTATATTTTCGTCAGTACTTGATTCTTTTAGAGGTTTGATAGTATGCATTGAAATCTTATTAGTTACCATAAGCATAAAGTACATGTAGAACAGAATGTAACATGGAAACAGTCAGAGTTTTCTTGGTGTGTATAGATTAAACATAATGATTTTTGAATACCAAAAATTGCCACAAGGCTATATTCATACCTCTTGAATTATTAATGATTTAAAGTCCAGGTGTACCACACTCTGAGAGGGTGCCATACACTTACTTTTTTTCTAAGAAGGACTGAGGCTTTCACTTTTTGGCCTTTTATATTTTTTTTGAGCTTCATATGGCTGGTGAGTTGTTTCTGGGGTATTCAGAGCTTTCTGGGGCTAGTATCCAATTAATAGTGACTGCATATTATGTCTGTTCTTTTGTTACTGGGTTACCTCACTCAGAATGATATTCTCTAGATGCATCCATTTTCATAATATTTTCATAAAGTCATTGTTTCTGATAGCTGAGTAGTACTCCACTGTGTAAATGTACCACAATTTCTGTACCCATTCATCTACTGAAGGACATCTGGGTTCTTTCCAGCCTGAGAAATACAAAGTCAGATGCTCTCAACCAACCAATGGACTGAAAACAGAATCCCCAATGGAGGAGTTAGAAAAAGGACTGATGGAGCTGAAGGGGTTTTCAACATCATAGGAAAAACAACAATATCAACCAACTTGATCCCTGAGAGATCCCAGAGACTAAGCCACCAACCAACAAGTACACATGGTAAGGTACACCTTCCAGCTACATATGTAGCAGAGGATGGCCTTAACAGGCATCAAGGAGAGGAGATACCCTTAGCACTGTGTAGGCTCAGTTCCCCAGGAGAGGAAAATTCCAGGGCAGGAGATGGAAGAGAGTGGGGTGGGTGGGTGCAGGAACACTCTCAAAGAGGCAGGGGGATGGGGGAAGGGATAGGGGAATTCCAAGGGGGGAAACAAGAGAGGGGATAATATTTGAAATATAAGTAAAGAAAATATTCAATAAAAAAGCTGCATGTTAATAAAATATCACTAAATCTCATATTGTATATAGCTCATACATTTTGAAGATCATATATCTACCTACACTATAACTGAATAAGCAAATGCTGCTTGTTTATAGCTATCTACTATATTTTAAATTTAAAAATATCTATATTAAACTAAGTAAAGCTTATTTCTGTAATATACTAAACTAGTACTTAATAAGAACACAAGTTTGAATAATTGATTCTTAAGTAGCTTTTCTTAATAATCCTGAAAAATTTGAAATGGCAGTTTTCAAAGACTAAAGCTTCCCATTGCATTTCTAAATGAATTGTATAGGTACAATACTTCTAGCAAAAAATAATACACACACACAATCACAGACAAACATATTTGTCTATAAAACACATATGTGTATGTGTGTGTGTGTGTGTGTGTGTGTGTGTGTGTGTGTGTGAATTAGTGTGTGTTTAAAGGAACTTTAAATTTATATAAAATATATAAATACCAATCTAAAAACACTTGGCTTGTTGATGTTTTTTAATTTAAAACTAGACTTATTAGTCTGTCTCCACCTTTATTGTTTTCATCTATTCACCCCTACCATGTTTTCTCCCTAACACTTTAAAGGCCAAAAACGGATAGAAAAGAGGAAAAAAGATCACTGAGTGTAATCTCTTGTATTTTGGTTCTTCCCTTATAAAGACCGTCAACAACTTGTAAGCAATCCCTGAACAATGATGAATGACATATCTAATGACTAAAATCCATTTATTCCACCTCTTGGGAATGGAGCATTATTCTATTTATTTATTTATTTATTTATTTATTTATTTATTTATTTATTTCGAATATATTCTTTAAGGTTCTAATTAAGTATTTGTAGGTACATATAAACACACATATGTATATATGTAACAATAACATAGGAAAAGAGGCTATTAATTTGAGGGGATAGGAGAGAGACTAGGAGGGGCAGTAGGGAGGAAAGGGGGATGTGATACAGTTCTATTTTTAATTAAAATATATTCTTTTTTTTGTTGAACTTTACACAGTCTGTGAGTGGTTTCTGGGGTGTTCAGAGCTTTCTGGGTTTAGTATCCCATTATCAGTGACTGCATATTATGTCTGTTCTTTTGTGACTGGCTTATCTCACTCAGGATGATATTCTCTTAGATGCATACATTTTCTTAAGAATTTCGTTAAGTCATTGTTTCTGATAGCTGAGTAGTATTTTATTGTGTAAATGTACCACAATTTTTATACCCATTCATCTACTGAAGGACATCTGGTTTCTTTCCAGATTCTGACTATTATAAATAGAGCTGCTATGAACATTGTGGTACATGTATCTTTGTTGTATGTTGGAGCGTCTCTGGGGTAAATGCCCAGAAGTGGAATAACTGGGTCTTCAAGTAGTACTATGTCCATTTTTTCTGAGGAATCGCCAGACTGATTTTCAGAGTGATTGTATCAGTTTACAACCCCACCAGCAGTGGAGAAGTGTTCCTCTTTCTCCACATCCTCGCCAGCATCTGTTGTCATCTGAGTTTTGGATCTTGGCCAATCTGACTGGTGTGAGGTGGTATCTCAGGGTTGTCTTGATTTGCATTTCCCTGATGGCTAAGGATGTTGAGCACTTCCTTAGATGTTTGTCAGCCATTCGATATTCCTCAATTAAGAACGTTTTGTTTAAGTCTGTACCCCATTTTTTAATAGGGTTGTTTGATTCTCTGGTGTCTAGCTTTTTGAGTTCTTTGTATACCTTGGATATTAGGCCTCTATCTGATGTGTGGTTGGTAAAGATCTTTTCCTACTCTGTTGGCTGCCACTTTTTTTTTCTTGACAGTGTCTTTAGCCTTACAGAAACTTTGCAATCTCATTAAGTCCTATTTGTCAATCTTTGACCTTAGAGCTGAGCATTATTCTATTAAAAATTCTTTCTCTATTTTCTTTATACAAAAACAATTCTGGGTCAAGAATTTTTTCGAGGGGTAAGTGATCCCATGCTTCGATTGGGTGCCATATTTATCTATTGGAGGTATTCTCTTGCTTCCATCTCCCCACTGTTGGGCATTTCAGATAAGGTCATCCCCTTTGAGTCCTGTTATCCTCTCACATCCCAGGTATCTAAAGCTTTCTAGTTATACCCACTATTCTCCAGCCCCCACTGCTGCATATTTCTAGTCATTCTCCTGCCCCCTGGGATTCTCTTGTCTCTACTCATAACTGATTCTGCTCGCCATTTTACACCATCATTTTCTCTCCTACTCATGTTCCTCCCTTTCTCTGCCTCCTTGGTAATTATTTTCTACTTCTAAGTTGGATTGAAGTATGCTCATTGGATATTTCTTCATGTTAATGTACATGTAGTCTGTGAGATGTATAATGGGTGTTCTGTACTTTTTGGCTAATATCCACTTATGTGTGAGAACATGCCATACATATCCTTTTGTGTCTGACTTACCTCACTCAGAATGATATTTCCTAGCTCCATTTATTTGCCTGCAAATTTCATGGTGTCCTTGTTTTCAATATTTGAATAGTATTCCATTGTGTAAATGAACCATAGGTTTTTGTTTATTTATTTTTTTGTATCCATTCTTTGATTGAAAGACATCTGGGTTGTTTCCAGCTTCTGACTATCACAAATAAGGCTGCTATGAACATAGTGGATCATGTGTGCTCATGATATGGTCAAACATCTTTTGACTATATGTCCCTGAATGTTATAGCTGAGTCTTCAGATAGAACTATTTCCAATATCCTGAGTTACTGCCAGGTTGAAACCCAACAACAATGGAGGAGTACACCACATTCTCTCCAGCATGTACTGTAGCTTGAGTTTTTGATCTTAGCCATTCTGATTGATATAAGGTAAAATAACAGGGTAATTTTGATTTGCATTTCCCTGATGATTAAGGATGGTGAAAGTTTCTTTAAGTGCTTCTCAGCCATTCAATATTCCTCAATTGAGAATTCTCAGTTTAGCTCTGTACTCCAATTATCAATTGTATTATTTAGTTTTTGGAGCCGAATTTCTTGAGTTCTTTGTATATTTTAGATATTAACCCCCCCTATCAGATATAGGGTTAGTGAAGATATTTTCCCAATTTATAGATTGTCATCTTGTGCTATTGACAGTATCCTTTGCATTAGAGAAGCTTTTCAGTTCCACGAGGTCTAATTTGTTCATTGTTGATCTTAGAGTCTGAGCCCTTGGTGTTCCCTTCAGCAAAATTTCCCCGATGTCAATACCTTTGAGAGGTTATTTGCCTTTTTCTCTTCTCTTAGTGTATAGCCAAAATAATATTTTTCTCTAAACACTTTAAATTTACATTTTGTTCCTAGTATGTATCTGCCACGGCAGATTATCAACCTAGTAAAGATAATAAACTGCTTTAAATCATTAACAGTAAGACCTGGATTTGTTGAAAACAATTGTAAACTAAGTCCTTTCATAGAACCTAGAACCCTTCTATTCCAGAATGTTTTAAAGTGGCCTATACTTCCCTAGTTCTAGGGGATTCCACCCAATCTGGACAGTTAGAAAAATGTATATATTCTGGGCTGCATTCCTAATTGCATTTATGGTCTTTGCTCAATGTACTTGTCTTCCAGGTCATCAACAAAATACCCTAATTTCAGCTAAGAAGCCATTGTAGAATAAATGACATCATGTCTTTTCACTAACAAAATGAACTGGAATGTCAGCTGCAGAGGAAACACAGGACAAATAGCTAACTATGTTGCCTATCAGCATAACAAAGAGAGTCCTGAGCTCCTGCCTCAGTCAGTATCTGCGGCTCTCTTCAGCTCATCTCACCCTACACCGAATTTTAAACTTTTCCGGCACATGAACATACCTTCACCTACTTTCTCATTTCTATATAATCCTACCTTTTTCACTATGCACTCTTTTAGTTCCTTTGTCTATTGGCTCTCTCTTGTTCCTATTTCATACTCTATTGCTCTTTCCACCTCCATCCTCTCACAGCAACATTCAGTCTGCTGGACAAATTCAGTCTTTTTTTCTTTCTTTGCAATAGATTTTTTCAGATGCCACTGATTGAAGTCTTCATAACTACAATATAAATCTTCTTTTTATTTTATTTTTTGTTATGTTTGTTTACATCTCAAATGATATCCACCTTCCTAGTTACCTCTCTACAACCTACCCATTCCATCGCTCTTCCTGCCTGCCCTTTGCCTCTAGAAGGGTGATCTCTCCCTCACCCACTGTTGCAACAGTCTTCTATGCTGGGGCATCTAACTTCCACAAGAACAAGGGCCTCCTCTCTCATTGATGTCAGACTTCTAAAACACAATATGGAGCAGACATGTCTTGATTTCATTCATCTTTGATCTATAGTTTCCCAGAGTTCATGACTCACATAAGAAACACATCAATACATTGGATCAGACAGTAGGAAATACTATATGCTACACCCATTCAAACTAGTACCTTCTTCAGACATAGTGAATATGGCAGAATAGAAAAGACATGTAACATATCTGGCTTAATTTTAGGGAGTTTTAATAAAAAAATTTGGGTTACAATCTTAATTCCAAGAACTGGTTTTGGCTGGTGAGTCTGGGAATGATACAATCATTATCAGAATGAATGCTGTGCTTTGAATCCATTTGGAGAGGTCTCTCTGTAGTGCTACCTTATTTCTACTGTAGCCAAAGTACAGATCCATAAAATTGACTACTGGATAATTACACATGTCTTAAGTCTGTTTTGGGCAAACAAGTCATTTTTAATGAGAGTACAAGGGTAAAAACTAGCACTGAGAAGACACAGAAGATAGAAAAATTTCTTGAGAATGGAAGCTCTGTAGCTGCATTATTTATTTAGACAATTTCTTATTTTTAAACTAGTTTATGTATTTTTTCACTTTACATCTGACCACAGATCCCTCTGCTCACCTTTTCCCCCTCACACTTACAAATCCTGTTCTACTTAGAGAAGGGCAAGCATCACTTTTGTACTACCCCACACTGTGACATATATTCCCAGAAGAACTAAGCACATCTTCTCCTACAAAGGTCCATTCAGGCAGTCCCTGAATCCTTTTCCCAGTAAGGAGAAAGGGATTCAATGCCAGGCAACAGAGTCAGTCAGAGATCTCATTCTAATTGCTAGAGGACCCACATGAGGACCAAGGTGCAATGTGCTAAAAATATGTAGGAGTCATGTATCCAGACCCTTACTGCGTGGTTCAGTCTCTGTTAGTCCCCATAGGCCAAAGTTAGTAGACTCCGTAGGTCTTCTTGTTGTGTTCTTAACCCCTCAGGTTTGTCTGACTTTATCCTCCATGCTTCCACAAAATTTCCTTAGTTCAATTTAATGTTTGGTAGTGAGTTTCTGCATGTTTCAATCAGCTGTTGGATAAAGCCTCTCAGAAGGCAGTTATCCTATGTTCCTCTCTGCACATAAAGTAGAGTATCATTAGCAGTGCCATGGGTTAGCTCTCTCACATGAAATAGGTCTCATGTTGGGGCAGTCATTGTTTGGCCATTCACTCAGTCTCTGCTTCATTTGTATCCCTGTGCATCTTGTGGGGTGGTGGAATTATGGGTTGTGATATGTATTCACTTATAAGTGGGCATTAGTTATAACTTACAGGGTTACCATGTAATAATCCACAGTCTCAATAAACTAAGTAATGAAGAGGGCCCAATGGAAGATGTATGAATCTTACTCAGAAGGAGACGCAGAATAGTCTTTGGAAGTGGATAGAAAGAGGAACCTAAGTAGGAGAGGGGTTTAGGAGGGCAATAGCAATGAGGAAGAGGTGTGAGCAGAGGGGGTCAAAAATGACTGGAAGTAACAATAAATACTAGCTGGGGATATTTCTGGAACTGGCTGAAAATTTAGGAGAGTGGAGACTCCAAGGAGTCTTCAGTCTAAGTAGAGTTTGTAGTCTAGCCAGAGTCTAGCTGACTCCAGGAGGTCATCTAGGGGTGACTGTAGCTGAGATTTCTACCAGCAGTGGATATGAAAACAGAAGCAGCCATTTCCTACTGCTCGGGGGGCAGACTTTTAGTGAAGAGATGGGTCATCAACTTGTGAAAATTACCTTCAACCACACTCTCTCTTAAACAAAACAAAACAAAAACGCCCCCCCCCCCAAACAAACAAAAACCCTAATAATGTTCATCTCTGTTGCAATTGGCCATTTAGGAACTTTTCCTCAGGATATGTTTCATAGTCTAAGAGTATTGAATGTGAGATTACCTTAGAGTAATTATAACCACTTTTATGAAAGAATATTTGGTATGACTTTATACTTGCTTATGCTTTTATTTCTTGACAAAGTACATATTTTTTATATATGTTAGTGCCCAACTTCTCCATTTGTTTCATTGTTTAGTTGGAAAAACATGTGGTGAACAGAAATTGTACTATTGAACTAGTGTTCTCCCATGGTGAAAAATTTCTCTAACAAATGCATTTAGGCATTTTAAAAAATGTCTTTATGTATGTATGTATGTATGTATGTATGTATGTATGTATGTATCTATATCTATCTATCTATCTATTATCTATCTCTATCATCTATCTATCACCTATCTATCCATCTATCTATTTTTACACTCCAGGTTTTTTTCTACTCCCAGTCTACCCTCCAAGCCTTCCACTCCCATACCTCCTCCCTGAACACCCCAGGTTCCACAAGGATGTCCCCATCCCACCCTCTCCACCAGACCTCTAAACTCCTAGGGGCCTCCAGTCTCTTGAGTGTTGAATATTTTCTTTGACTGAACCCAGACCCAGCAGTCCTCTACTTTATATGTCTTTGAGGCCTCATATCAGCTCGTGTATGCTGTCTGGTTGGTGATCCAGGGTATGAGAGTTCTTGGGGATCCAGGTTAATTGAGACTGCTGGTCCTCTTACAGGCTCACACACCTCCTCTGTGTCATCCAGCTTTTTCTTAATTCAACCACATGGGTGAGCAACTTTTGTTTATTGGTTAGGTGCAAAAATCTTCATCAGACTAAACTACTTGGGTTTTTTAGAAGGCAAAACACCTTTTTGGGTCATATCCCAAAAGTCCTATGTTGGGCCTTTCCCTGGACCTTTTCTTCCTCAGAATCTTCTTCATTTTCACTCCTACAGTTCTTCCAGATAGAAACAATTATGGGTCAGAGTTTTTAGTGTAGGATAAGAACTACATTCCTCATTCCATGCCCTGTCTTTCTGCTGGGGGTGTGTTTTACATGTTCCCTCTCTCCACTGTAGGAAACTTCATCTAGAGTCCTTCTGTTTGAGTCTTTCACCTTCCAGGTCTCTGGTGCATTCTGGAAGGTTCTCCCAACCTTCTACTTCCTGAGGTCGACTGTTTCCATTCTTTCTGCTGTCCCTCAGGGATTTAGTCCTTTTCCTCCACCCAGTATCAGATCGTGTTCCCCTCTCTCTTCCACACTCTTTCCTTCCCAGGTCCCTCACCTCCCCATGAAAGTATTAAGTCATTTTTAAAACTAAGACTGTTTCAAGTTTTACATTCTGAATAACTTTGCTTGGACAGTTGAGAATCAAGAAATTGACAACAAAATTAACATAAGTAGGAATGGAGATCAAGGGAATGATTGGAAGCTATTTATTATCAGGGCTTTATTTAACTAATATACCACAAGAACAAGAAAAAGGCCAAAATACTTAGTAAAGTCTGAGGACTGTAAAAAGACACAATTTGACAGTTTTTTTCCAAGAAAACGTCTATTCCTGAGAACACTTTTTCTATTATATTTTAATGGGGTTCTGTCTTAGTTATGGTTACTATAGCTATAATGAAACTCCATGTGCAAAGAGCAGAATGGTGAAGAAAGGGTTTATTTATCTTACAATTCTATGTGACAATTCATCAAAGGAAATCATAGAAGAAGCTCAATTGTGGCAGGAACATGGAGGTGGGGCCTGAAGCAAGAGGCATGGAGGGGTACTAGTTAATAGCTCGCTCCCAATGGCTTCATCAGATTGTTTTCTTATAGAACACAGGATCCTCAGCCCAGAAATGGTACCACTAACAATAAGCAGGACACTCTTCACTCAATCACAAAATGAAAAACAAAACAAAACAAAACACAAAAGTCTAAAGCCTTGTTTAAAGACAGAACACTTGGAAGCATTTTCTTAATTGAGATTTCCAACCTCAGATGACTTAGCTTGTGTCAAAGTGACATAAAACTATTTGGGACACTTCTTAATACAAAATTTTCTCCAGAGACATGAAAGCTTGGGAATTGTGTGCCGTTTATAATATTAAATGTTTTTTGAAGCTCAGTCATGGAGCAGAACAGAGCTCGAACCATCCGCCACCTGGACCAGCAGTTCCCAAAGGTTTAAAGACTGGTGAGAAGGAGATCTGGGCAGCGAGGGAGCAGAGATATCTCTGCCGAGTGCACACAGAAAGCCCGCCCCTGCCCTGCCTGATCCAGGGACCAGGAACACAGATTTGGGACCTCTGTTACCACCTGGCAGCTTTGGGGCACAGAGCAGGGCTTGCCCCATCTGCCACCTAAACCAGCAGTTCCCAAAGGTTTAAAGACTGGTGAGGAGGGGATCTGGGCAGCCAGAGAGCAGAGAGATCTCTGCCAAATGGGCACGGAAAGCACGCCCCTGTCCTGCCTGATCCAGGAATCAGGAACCCAGCATTGGGACCTCTGTTCCCACCTGGCGGCTTTGGGGTGCAGAACAGAGCTAGGACCATCCACCACCTGGAAAAGTTGAGATCCAGTGGCACAGACCAGATACAAGGGAAAGGCAAGAACATATCACTGACAACAAGATGGCAAGAAGAAAGCAAAAGAGCATATCCCAAAAAAACCAAGATAACCTGGCAAAATCAGTACCCAGCTCTCCAATCACAGCAAACATTGGAATGCCAAACACTCCAGAAAAAGAAGATGCAGACCTAAAATCATACCTCAAGCCGCCGATAGAGATCCTTAAACAAGAACGGGAAAAAAAGCAAAAAGAATCAGAAGCTTTTAAAGAGGAAACAAGAAAATCACTCAAGGAACTCAAAGAACTAGAGGAAAACAGGACCAAAGAGATGAAGGAATGGAAAAAGGAATTTAAAATGGAAATTGACACAATAAAGAAAACACTAAAAGAGATAACCCTAGAGGTAGAACACCTAAAAAAGAAATAAGGAGTCACAGAAGCAAGCATTTCCAATAGACTACAAGAGAAGGAAGAGAGACTCTCAAGGGTCAAAGGCAACATTGTAAACATAGACAAAACAGCCAGATAGGATGCAAAAAACAAAAAGCTCCTAAACAAAAATGTCCAGCAGATCAAGGACACAATGAGAAGACCAAACCTAAGGATAATAGGAATAGAAGAGGGAGAAGAATATCAACTAAGAGGTACAGTAAATATCTTCAACAAAACTGTAGAAGAAAACTTCCCTACCCATAAGAATGAGATGACCACGAGCATAAAAGAAGCCTTCAGAACTCCAAATAGGTTGGACCAGAAAAGAAATTTTTCCCGACACATAATAGTCAAAACACCAAGTGCCCAAAGCAAAGAAAGAATACTAAAATCAGTAAGGGAAAAAGGTCAGGTAACATATAAAGGCAGGCCAATCAGAATCACACCCAATTTCTCAACAGAGACTATGAAAGCTAGAAGAGCCTGGAGAGACATCATGCACACCCTAAGAGAGCACAAGTGCCAGCCCAAGCTGCTATAACCAGTAAAGCTATCAATAACCATAGATGGAGAGATGAAGATATTTCAAGACAAATCTAAATTTACACAATATCTGTCCACAATCCCAGCACTACAACGAATTATAGGTGGAAAACCCAATACAATGAGGGAAACTACATCCTAGTAAAAACAAGAAAACTCTTAAGCAAGAAAACCAAAAGAAGAAAGAGACACAGACACAACTCAACCTACAAAAGCAATAATAGCAGGAAACAGCAAGCACTATTTCTTGATATCTATTAACATAAATGGACTCAACTCCCCAGTAAAGAGACATAGGCTATCAGATGTATCCAGACACAGACTGGATACATAAACAAAATCCAGCCTTTTGCTGCACACAGGAAACTCATCTCAGAAACAAAGACAGACACTATCTCAGAGTAAAAAGGAGGGGAAAAAACTTCCAAGCAAACGGCCCCAAAAAGCAAGCTGGAGTGGCTATTCTAATATCGAATAAAGTAAATTTCCAACCAAAAGTTATCAAAAAAGATAAAGAAGGACACTTTTTACTCATTACCAGGTAAATCTGTCAGGAGGAACTCTCAATCCTTAACATATATGCTTCAAATACAAAAGAACCCACATTCATAAAAGAAACCCTACTAAAGCTCAAAAAATATATTTCACCCCAAACATTAATAGTGGGAGACCTCAATACCATACTCTCACCAATGGACAGATCATGGAAACAGAAACTGAACAAGGACACTGTAAAACTAGCAGAGACTATGAACCAACTGGAATTAATAGATATCTACAGAACATATCATCCTAAAAGAAAAGAATATACCTTCTTCTCAGCACCCCATTGCACCTCCTCAAAAATTGACCACATAATGGGACACAGAATGAGCCTCAATCGATATAAGAAGATTGAAATACTCTCATGCATCCTCTCAGATCACCATGGTCTATGGCTGGTCTATAACAACAACAAAGACAACAAAAAGCCCACATACACATGGAAACTAAACAATGCTCTATTAAATGATAGCAGGATCAAAGAAGAAATAAAGAAAGAAATTAAGGATTTTCTAGAATTCAATGAAAATGAAAACACAACTTACCCAAACCTATGGGATTCAATGAAAGCAGTACTGAGAAGAAAACTCATAGCCCTGAGCGCTTCCAAAAAGAAACTGGAGAGAGCATACACCAGAACTTGACAGCACAACTAAAAGCTCTAGAACAAAAAGGAAGCAGATACACCCAAGTAGAGTAGACGGCAAGAAATAATCAAAATTAGGGCAGAATCAACAAAATAAAGAGCTTGTTCTTTGAGAAAATCAACAAGATTGATAAACCCTTAGCCAGACTAACTAGAGGGCAAAGAGAGAGTATCCAAATTAAAAAATTAGAAAGGAAAGTGGAGACATAACAACTGAAACTGAGGAAATTCAAGTTATCATCAGATGTACTACAAATGCCTGTACTCCACAAAGTTGGAAAATCTGGAGAAAATGGATGAATTCCTAGACAGATACAAGATCTTAATGTTAAACCAGAACTAGGTAAACCATCTAAACAATCCCAAACACATAAAGAAATAGAAGCAGTCATCAAGAGCCTCCCAACCAAAAAAAGCCCAGGTCCAGACAGGTTCAGTGCAGAATTTTATCAGACATTTATTGCAGACATAACACCAATACTCTCCAAACTATTCCACAAGATAGAATCAGATGGAATACTACCTAACTCATATTTTGAGGCTACAATAACCCTCGTTCCTAAACCACACAAAGGCCCAACAAGGAAAGAGAACTTCAGACCAATCTCACTTATGAACATTGATGCAAAAATACCCAACAAAATCTTTGCAAACCGATTCCAAGAACACATCAAAATGATCATTCACTATGACCAAGTAGGCTTCATCTCTGGGATGCAGGGATAGTTTAATGTTAGGAAATCCATCAATGTAATCCACCATATAAACAAACTGAAAGAACAAAATCACATGGTCATCTCACTAGATGCTGAGAAAGCTTTTGACAAAATCAACACCCTTTCTTGTTAAAAGTCCTGGAAAGAACAGGAATCCAAGGTCCATACGTAAACATAATAAAAGCAATATACTGCAAACCAACAGCCAAGATCAAACTTAACAAGGGAAACTTGAAGCAATCCCACTAAAAGCATGGACTCAAAAAGGCTGCCCACTCACCCCCTACCTATTCAACATAGTACTGGAAGTCCTGGTTGGAGCAATTAGACAGCAAAAGGAGATCAAGGGGATACAAATCGGAAAGGAAGAAGTAAAAACCACTCTTTGCAGATGACAAGATAGTGTACTTAAGTGAGCCTAAAAATTCCACCAGGGAACTCCTACAGCTGATAAACAAGTTCAGCAAAGTGGCTGGATACAAAATTAACTCAAACAAATCAGTAGCCTTCTTATATTCAAAGGACAAACATGTGGAGAAAGAAATTAGGGAAAAGATACCCTTCACAATAGTCACAAAAACTATGAAATACCTTGGTGTGACTCTAACTAAGCAAGTGAACGACCTGTATGACAAGAACATCACACCTCTAAAGAAGGAAATTGAGGAAGATCTCAGAAAATAGAAAGATCTCCCTTGCTCATGGATTGGAAGTATCAACATTTTAAAAATGGCCATCCTACCAAATGCAAGCTACAGATTCAATGCTAACCCATCAAATTCCAACCCAGTTCATTGAGTTGGAATGATCAATGTGCAATTTCATATGGAATGACAAAAGACCTAGAATAGCTAAATCCATCCTCAACAACAAGAAAACATCTGTGGGAACCACTATCCCTGACCTCAAATTATATTACAAGTCAATTGTGCTGAAAACTGCATGGTACTGGTACAGAAATAGGCACGTGGATCAATGGAATAGAATAGAAGTTTCAGAAATGAGCCTTACATATATGGTCACCTAAATTTTGACAAAGGAGCTGTAAACATTCAATGGAAAAAGACAGCCTATTGAACAATTGGTGCTGGTCCAACTGGCACTAAGCATGCAAAAGATTGAAAATAGACCCATTTCTTATCTCCTTGTACAAAGCTCAAGTGTAAGTAGATCAAAGATCTCCACATTAAACCAGATACACTGAAACTATTAGATGAGAAAATAGAGAAAACCTTAGAACACATAGGCACAGGAGAAAATTTTCTGAACAAAACACTAATGACTCAAGCTCTAAGGTCAAAGATTAACAAATGGGACTTAATGAGATTGCAAAGTTTCTGTAAGGCTAAGGACATTGTGAAGAAAACAAAACGGCTGCCAACAGAATGGGAAAAGATCTTTCCCAACTCCACATCAGATAGAGGCCTAATATCCAAGGTATACAAAGAACTCAAAAAGATAGACACCAGAGAATCAAACAACCCTATTAAAATTGGGTACAGAGCTAAACAAAATGTTCTTAATTATGGAATATCGAATGGCTGAGAAACATCTAAGGAAGTGCTCCACATCCTTAGCCATCAGGGAAATGCAAATCAAAACAACCTTGAGATTCCACCTCACACCAGTCAGATTGGCCAAGATCCAAAACTCAGATGACAGCAGATACTGGCGAGGTGGCAGAGAAAGAAGAACACTTCTCTACTGTTGGCTGGGTTGTAAACTGATACAACCACTCTGGAAATCAGTCTGGCGATTCCTCAGAAAATTGGACATAGTATTACCTGAAGACCCAGCTATTCCACTTCTGGGCATATACCCCAGAGACACTTTAATATACAACAAAGATACATGCACCACAATGTTCATAGCAGCTCTATTTATAATAGTCAGAAGCTGGAAAGAACGCAGATGTCCTTCAGTAGATGAATGGATACAAAAATTGTGGTACATTTATACAATGGAATACTACTCAGCTATCAGAAACAATGACTTAACCAAATTCTTAAGAAAATGGCTGCATCTAGAGAGTATCCTCTTGAGTGAGAGAACCCAGTCACAAAAGAACAGACATAATATGCAGTCACTGATAGTGGGATGCTAACCCCAGAGGCTTGGACTGCCCCAGAAACAACTCACAGACTGTGTGAAATTCAAGAAAAAAAGAAAAGAAAAGAAAAGAAAACAAACAAACAAACAAACAAACAAAAAAAAAAACCACGTCATGCTCAATCCTTACGCACCTAGAAAATGTTGACTAATTCCAGGTTACCTTCTGTTTTACATGTACTATTTGCTCATTGTAAATAGTAAGACCTTAATGCAGAGTATCAAACCTTAAAAAAAAAAAAAAAAAAAAAAAAACAAAAACAACAACAACAACAAAAAAAAGCCAAGCACTGACACAATTTTATTCTTATTCATTTATTCCAATATGTTTAAAAATTTTTTTTCTTTTATCTTTGTTTTTCAAAATAAAGTTTAAAAATAATAAAGTTAAAAAAAAAGGAGTTCAGTTATATGTACTGAAGATTATTCCTTTTGACATGTTAGGCTTTCCTTCTACATTTCTTACCTTTACTGGTAGCATGAGGGGTATAACGTTTTGTTTCATGTTTTTTTCCTTCTGGTGGCTGCTGGGAATTATTTGCCTGTATTATTGTTTATCTGCCAAATTCCTTTTGTTTTATTGAAATTCATTTATTTTTATTGATTTTAGAGCATGTAAATGGCAAAGGAAATTAAGAATTTTTCTTACCATCTACAAATTCTTTAAAGTTCTAATTATTCAAGCATAGCCTGTACAGTTTTAAAAATACAAAAGAAAAGGAAAGGAAAGCCAATAGAGACCTTTGGAAGCTTTTTCTTCCAAGGGGAAAATGGAAGTTACTACTTCAACCAATCTCCACTTCATCTTCCTATATTTATTTCCTCTCAACTTTACTACCAGACCGACTTTCCTCTCATAGTGTTTACACTTTATGTGACCTTCTTATTATTTTAGAGTACTTTAAAGTTTGCAAAAGAACCCATTCTATTTCCTTTGCAAAGTAACCCTTGGAAGATTACTCAGCATATTGTAAATTTTCAGTACGTATCTAAGAATATAATGAAGCAGACAATAAAATAAAATGCTATGCATAACATAGCTATTGAAGTTAATTTCTGAGCTGATGAAGTTCAATTTACTGTACATCTCTCTGTGACTGCTACTTCCAATCAGATACCATTCTGAGGACATATTAGCCTATCCAGAGCTCATATATTATTTTTATTTATTTCAATTTAAAAAGACTTTTTAAATTTATATGTGTGTGCATATGTGTGAATCTCTCTCTATCTTTCTATCTATCTATCTATTATCT